>NC_081408.1:54596113-54944113 GCF_030272615.1 Cryptomeria japonica
GTCATATGGTGCCCTAAGGGGTCATAGGACACCATATTACCCCTTAGAACACCATATGACCCATAACAACACCATGTGGTGTGGTAAGAGGTCATATGGTGTCTTAAGGAGTTGTACAACACAATTTGACCCCTAAGGACACATTATGACCCATAACGACACCTAAGGGGTCATATGGTGTCCTAAGGGATCATAGGACACTGTATGAACCCTTAGGACACATTATGACCTCTAACGGCACCTAAGGGTTCATATGGTGTCCTAAGGGTTCATACAACACAATATGGCCCATCAGAATACAATATGACCCATAACAACACCTTAGGGGTCATATGGTGTCCTAAGTGGTCACAGGATACCATATGACCCCTAAGAACAACATACGTCCTATAACGACACCTTATGGTGTTGTAAGGGGTCATATGGTGTCCTAAGGGGTCATAGGACACAATATGACCCCTAACAACACCTAAGGGGTCATATGGTGTTGTAAGGGGTAACAAGATACCATATGACCCCTAAAGACACCATACGACCCATAACGACACCATATGGTGTCCTAAGGGGTCATAGGACACAATATGACCCCCAACAACACCATATAACCTTAATGTGGTGCTCTAAGGGGTGATATGGTGTCCTAAGTGTTCAAATCCAAGAAAACTGAGAGGGTGGTGAATCAGTGTTCTCTCGGTATGATTAATTTTAACCTTATTAGCAAAACAACTTAGTAACCAGTATGCATAAAAGAAAATAACAAAAAGTAACAATAATGCAACCACAAAGATGAACACCATAACACATAGATTTATATGTGGAAATCCATAAAGAGGAAAACCACAGTGGGATTTGTGACCCACAATATCTATCCACTGGCTAGTTGAATTAATATTACATGAAAGGGGTCGGCACATGTAGGAAGGCACATTGCCTAGAGCGCACTTCTCATCACTAAGGAGTCTCACTGACTATAGATACAAAATATTGAATTACAATAAAAAATCTGAACTCTGAGTGTGCATCTGATATGCTAGATGAGTTCTATTTTAAGCACAGATTATACCAGTGAATACTGAAACCTTCCTTACCAATGTATCAATTCACTTCCCAACCCTTTATACAAACATTCAAGACCAATTATATATCATTACATTCTCATTCTATCGATCAAGATCTCACTCATTACATTACCATACAATTGCATATTGCCTATATTAAAAAATGACCTAATAGACTGACTTATATACCCTTACATACATCAATGCCTTATGTTGGCTTACAATCATATTATAAAAGATAAATAAATGTCTACCCAAAACAAAATATAAACTTAAATCTTCATTATTGTTTTCGCTTTAACCTTTTCCAGATCAATCTCCTATGTCAGCCTCCAAATATCGGTTCCAAGTTTGTTGGTTTACTTTGTCTATCGGTTTCCTTTCCATATATCGATTACTTGAATGTCGAATACCAAACCTTGATTATTGGATCCACAATGATGTGTGTTGCCATCAATGACAACACCATGAACCCAATTGAGTGTCAATTGCCAACAATCTCCCCCTTTTCCATTGATGGCAACACTCATGTGAAAAATGATGCAATGCCCTATTGTTCCGGTTCCTGTCCATAATCTTCCAAAAAATTGATCTTCATGAAACTACTCCCCTTGGGCTATACATTACTTCTTATGTCAACTCCTTCTGAATTGCATCCAACTCCACTTCCCCTTGGATTAACATTTTCACATCCAACCTCTCCCCCTTTGACAGCAATGCCTAAGGCTAGGGAAAAAAATAACAAAATAATGGAATGAAAACTAAGATTACCGTATCTAAATGTTCTTGAATACTTCTAGATAAGCATTCTTCAAAAATACTAAGTATGTATCCCAACCAGTTCTTAGTGTACCCCAAACTGATACAAATCCATTTAGAATGTAGGCATACACTTCTTGATCTGATAATGAGTCCGAAACTAGTTGACTCATCTTATTCATACACTTCCTCTTATGAAGTAATAATGTGTCTAGCCAAGGACTAACTAGACCTCTTAGTTATCTGACTCTCTAGATGGGCCTATCCTTATCCTTTTCTAATGCTCATATCTCTCCCTCTGTAATCAAAATTTGACCATCAATTCTATTGGTTAGGGATTGAGTTCCATCAAAATTATTTATAGTTTTCTCCAATTTCTCCTTAGTCACCTTGATCTTATTCTGTAGGTCTATAGTAAGTTTGGAAAAAATTGTACAAGACCGATATAAGTTAGTACACTATTTAAGAGCCTCATCAATCCGCTTAAGACCTTCAGTAAACTTGTTCTTATCTGCTACTATCATATTATCACAAGTTGATTTTCTTGTAGCATTATACCTCACCAGTAGTTGTTGGTTTGAGATTTGCTTAAGAGTGGTAAACTCTTTTGCATTATGCTCAGTCAAACCTTTGAGCTTGCTGGTAGGATTGGTTACCAGGCTTACTTGGTACTCTGGAGCAAGTTGTTGCAGCACTGGGATTGCTTTCTCTATGACCCACTTCTCCTCTGTACCCTCTTTTATCAGTTTCTGAGCTGCAACAAGCATCAACTCAGAGCTAGCTACATCTATCTCCTTGCCTTTTCCTTCCTTTATTGGTGACTATGTCGATGCATTATCCTTGGCCTTATCTCCTTCCTTTTCCTTCTCCTTTTCCTTCTTTTCTTCATGTGTTAGAACACCCATATGACCCCTAACGAAACCATATGACCGCTTAGGACACCATATGATGTCCTAATGGGTCATATGGTGTTCCAAGGGGTCATATGGTGTTGTAATACATGAGTGGCACTTTGTGACCCCTAAAAACAACATATGAATCATTACAATACCATATGAACCCTTAGGACAATATGATGTGTTGAAATCAAGGAACACTAAGAGGGAGGGTTAATCAGTGTTGTACTAGTAAATAAATTTTCAAACTTATTCTCAGACCACCAGAAGAAAATGCAAGAAAGTAAAATGCAGGAACACAAGATAACCAACCATAAAATCATAACACCAAGATTTTTATGCAGAAACCTGGAAAGGGAAAAAACATGATTGGATTGGAACACACAATATTCATATACTGTCATCAGGAGTACATAAATATTACATAAGGGGAATGCACTTGCATTCAGGAACACTTCCTAGAACCAAAGGTTCAATTACAATATGGAAGTCTCACTAACTTATAAATCATTTATAATGATAACTACAATGATTGAACTCCAAAATAGCATCAAACAATGCTTGGATGAGTTTTGGTTAAGTCCAAAAAGTTTGAATGTAACACCTCTGCAACTCTGCCCTATTCTGCTTCTTAGTCAGATATCAAATCAAGAATGCACACGTGAAACTGTGCCAAATAGGTTTCTCAATTACCATTCACTCATATCATACCTCAAAAAGATCTTCTACATCAGTCATATATATCCACAATCAAAAAATAAAATATTTATCAAGCCGGTCAACCATAATATGCAATTTTACGTGTAATCGGGTGTCGTCTTAGATTGAATCACTAAAACATATGCAGATCAACTGAGGTTAAATAATGTCAAAATTATTTCTACATGTCGCCCTATCATCCCATGTACGAATCTAACTACCAAAATCACTGCAAAGATTCTAGACCAAAAGTACCTTGTTTATCCTGAAACACGAGTGATATATTACCAAATCACTCCCTCTACCAGTTACCAAAAAACATAACTACCAAACAGAATTTCCAAGGAGAGTTTCCATTAATAACAACCCTAATCTATTACCCATGCACTAGAATCCTCAAGATGAGTGTCAATTGCCAACATGATGTCCTCATAGGTCTAGGGTGTCCTAACGGGTCATATGGTGTTCTAACACGTGTGGTCCCTTAGGACCCCATATGACTCCTAACAACATGATATGACCCCTTAGGAAACCATATGACTCCTTAGGACCCTACATGACCCCTTAGGATAATATGATGCCCTGAGGGGTCATATGGTGTCTAAAGGGGGCATATGGTGTTCTAACACATGTGTGGCCCCTTAGGCACCATATGACCCCTCAAGAGAGCATATGACCTATAACAACACTATATTAACCCTTAGGACACTATATGACACCTCAGGACACCATATCACCCATTGGGACATAATATGGTCTTCTAATTAGTAATATGGTGTCCTAAGGGGTCATATGGTGTTGTTATGGGTCATATGGGGTCCTAATGGGCCATACATGTATTAGAACACCATATGACACCTTAGGATGTCATATGGTATCCTTAGGGCTCATATGGTGTCCTAAGGGGTCATGTCGTGTAGTAGGATGGTAAAAGGAATCATATGATTGTCAGACAGTTCAAATAACTGGAAGAAAACTGAGAGAGGGGGGTGAATCAGTTGTCACCAGATTATCGTAACCTTAAGCAATTAAAACTTTAATACTGAAACCCAAAAGATAAATACCAAAATGCATAAACCAAATACTGAAATAGCAGATAAACCAATTAAAAATAAACAATAATTAGAGAATAAATACCATCCACATCACACCAAGATTTATACGTGGAAAACCCGGTAAAGGGAAAAAACCGCAGTGGGAAGCCTACCCATAGTCAGATAATACTTCTGCAGTAAGTATGTGAGTTATAATTGAGGGGCCTGCACTTGTAGGAAGGCCAATAGCCTAGAGCACACTGCTCATCACAAAAGGAGTCTCACTGACTACATAGAAATCCAAACTACAATCCAGAAGAATGAATGAACTACAAAGATAACATTTCCTATGCATGAATAGAGTTCCAGTTAATCTCAATACCAAAGGACTAAATCCTCTTACATAAACCCAACTTGATCACCAATGATCGACCAAATCCTCTTCCTGAATGATAATTACATTATTCACTCATATTACATATTCATATCCCTTACCCATATGATCAACAATGAGATCTTACATCATATATATACAAACCCTCAACCACAAACAATAAGGTCAGCCACCAAACAATAAAACAATTACATAATTACAAAACATGTTGGCTTAAGACCAAACAAATAATATTCAACCCATAGGACATCTCAGAAACACAATGAGAGGTCCAATCCACACATTACATTAAGTTGGTCCATAACCTAGATAATACTGTGACCCAATTTAGGTCCACACATGCTAAAGCAATGATCCCAATCAACCAAGTCTTGAACATGATCACCATCAACATCCTCAATCTCCACTAGAAGCCACACCAACATCACTTATGCATAACATCAAATATCTTCAACAAAGCTTTGTCAGTGAAACCCTCACCGAAACAACAAACCAAGCTTGGCAGAATACAAGATAGCATCCGATCACCAGATCAAAAGAAACTAACTAAACATGAATCTGAGTTGCATGAATAAGCCAATTCCATAGGCCAAACATATCGGAGCATACCAAATCAACATGATCTAATCCAACCAGAAACCAAACAACCTACCGAGACCAGAAGGATACCGATAAAGGATCCAAAATAGCTAGTGTTGACATCAATTACAAAACATCAATGCAACACAATAATCAATTCCTCCAAATGGCCAACAATCTCCCCCTTTGGCATTGATGGCAACACTAGATGTGAAAAACATCCAAGTGCCAAGAAATGCCAAACAAGTCTCCCCCAATGGAAGACAACCAACAATCTCCCACACAAAGATATAGCAATGAAGTTCTAAAACAAAGACCAAACTCCCCCTATAAATGATATCCCTATAAAGTTTTGTTTTTCACATATATCTCTCCCCCTTTGATATCAATGCCATAAATCTGACAAAAATATCAAAGGATAAACAAAAACCATTGAATCACAAGGCTAACTACTCCCCTTGAGCAGTAGCATCCCCACATCAATCCAGAACGAATAATATCTCTGATAATGCATACTAGACTGATGTGAAATAACATTAATCAGTTCTCTGTTGGAGGGTTAGAAACCCCTAATCTATCTCTGAGGTACTCAAATGGTTCTTTAGGAAAATGTTTAGTGAAAATATCTGCAATCTGCTCTTTAATATTTACATAAACTAGTCTAACCTCATTTTTTCCACCCTCTCCTTCAAAAATTTTTACTTGATAGATATGTGCTTTGTCTTAGAGTGAAATACTTAATTCTTTGATATGTCAATTGTTGGCAATTGAGACTCAATTGGTTGGCTTCACTATGATGTCATTGATGGAAACAAGGCAATTTATTCTGGCTTCATATTGATGAATACTAAGAGGTGGGGGTGAATTAGTATACCAAAAAACACTGCACTTAAACACTTAAATAATCTAAAGATAGACCGGTAAAACAGTTTAACAAACAGACCGATTATCACACATGCAAACCAAAATGCAAATAAAGCATTCACCCACAAAAGCAATACAACCATAACACAAGATATTTGACGTGGAAACCTAAATGGGAAAAACCATGGTGAGATGGAACTCACAAGTCACTATCTGCAGAATAGAAACCAAACCGGTTAAGGTCAGACCGGTTAAGGTCTTACAATGTTCTTCACCAGAATAGATCCTGTTAGGAATCTCAATCTCTGTTAGGAGATATGATCAATCAAGGACTACCTTGCTAGAGGATTTTAGATTCATAGAGGTGAACCACCTTGTTAGAGGATTTTACAAAGGCTACTCTGAGCCTACCCGGTTAAGGGCTACAGACTTGTCAAAGAGGTGAGTAATCAACAAGTATGAGATCTATCAAATAGCATAGATTGCTTGGTTAGATCTAGTATAGCTCATAGCTAATGCATTCCAGCATTACTTCAGTCTTCTCTATCTCTCACTCTATTACCCTTCACAAAACTTGATCTTCTTAGATACGATCGCTCCTACAAAAACTCATCAACCACCTTAAACCCTAGCAGCAACAAAAACCTTTTTCAACAACCTAAAACCCTAGACATGATGTCCTTATGAAGGAATTTGATTTCATGTCGGTCCAATAGGATTACATTTCAATTTCCTAGGTTCAATTAATCTAGACATACTCAGTAACATGACACAAAAAGCACTGTCAGTGTGTCAGCACTGTCAAACAATCGGTGGATTGGTAACTCATCACAAAATGTCGGTTGGTAACTCATCATAGAGTATTACCAGTTCATACAAAATACCGGTTGCCAGTTTGTCAAAGATGAAGACTAGTAAGAATGTGTTATGCCGCTTTGCTCCCTCATACCGCTTGAGATCTATGAACTGCTTGGGGTTGACATGCCACTTCAGACCGGGAAACACATTCAGCAAAACATCAATAGTCTAAAAACTATAGTACAACATACCGATTGGAACAAATACTGGTTGAGCTTTAACTCATACATATAAAGGAGATCTTAATGCAAGTGTGTGTCCATCAATGACAATCACAAAATAAACATAAAAACTGCCAACAATCTCCCCCTTTGGCATTGATGGCAACACTTAGGAAAATAAAATTTTGACATCTAAGTGTTTTACAACAAAAACATGCCATTAGCAAAATTGCTCCCCCTAAGCATATACACTATCCCTTAATCAATACAATGTATAGCAGTTTTGCATACAGAGCATAAACATTGAGATATTAGAGCATATATCAAAGCAAAATCTTAAAACCATATACTTCTCCCCTATACTTCTCCAAAATAGAATACTTCTCCCCCTTTGCCAACAATGACAAAGTACTGGTGAACAACCCTGTTTTCAATTGATATAAAAATAATAAAATTTTATGACAATAAGGAATAGTACTTGTCAAAAATAGATTTATAGTCCTACAAGAATTGCTTCATTGATAGAGACCAGGACTCAAGTAGGGAGGTGGCCACTTCTTTCTCTGTTTGCATCTAGGAGACCTATTCTTCCATGGCATCAAATGGGCTCATCTCTTGTGTAACTATCAAGGCATCCAGGTTTAGATAACACTTCTAAAGAATTTGCAAATGTGGGAGTAAAACCAGTTGTAGCTCCTGCAAATCTCTAGACTGTGTGCTGATCTCTTGCTCCATTTTAGTTGACTGGATGTGAAACCGGTGAATGGTTTGCCCATAAGTAGCAAAGGAATCATAAGGTGGCTTGAATGTGCTCAAGTAAGACTGTAAGTCTGTTTGAAGCTTTTGCTTCTGAGCTAGCACATCATCATAGAACAGATGGGGTTGGCAAATTTTGCTAAGTAGCAGATTTCCCTCATCCAAAGCGTCCCTTATATCCTTTTGGTCTTTCTGCAGTTCAGACCTGAGCTCATTCAACTTCTTCACCAGAGCTATGTTAAGAGCTTTTTGATGCTCTTACTTGACATTTGCCTCAGCTACTTCTTCTAGGCTCTACACCTGATCATCCACTACTATGCATAGGAGCTTTAGCTTTGCTAGTGATGATTGAGTGTTGGGAAGATTTGTACTGGGTATCAAACTGGTAAGTGTGTCCATAGCCACTTGAATTATATCCTGCTCCTTCTTCCTTCAAATGATTTCAAGGCGATCTTGACCAACCTTGATGCTCTGCATTAGCTCCAATTCACTTGCAGACTAGAGATCAATAGGACTAGTGAGGTCAACCGGTTTGGCTTGACTCCCAGTTGCCTTCGGAGTCTCCATCTGGGTGCTCTTCTCTGCTTCTGCTGCCTTGTCTTCTTTAGCCTTTTTCTTCTCCGCTTCCTTTTTCTTTTCTTGTACCTTGTCTTCCTCTTCCTTCTTCTTCCTCTTAGCTTCCTTCCTCTTATCCTCTGCTTTTGCTTCCTCTTCCTTCTTCTTCTCAGCTTCCTGTCACTTCTTCTCTTCTTTATCTTCTTCTTCCTTCTTCTTCTTCTTAGCTTCCTTCCACTTCTTCTCTTCCTTATCCTCTTCTTCTTTCTTTTTCCTTTCATCTTCTTGCTTCTTTTTCTCTTCATCTTTTCTTTTCTCCTCTTCCTTTTTTCTCTTCTCCTCCTCTTTCCGCTTTTCCTCATCTTCATCCCTCTTCTTCTTCTCTATATGTTCCTTAGTCGCTTCCTATCTATCCTTAGCTTGCTCATTACCCTGTTCAACCTATTGCTGCTATCCTATTCCCTCAGAAGGTATGTCCTGAGTAACATCTTCTTCGTCTAGGGCATCACCTTCAATAGTGTCGATTGGTTCTACAATCGGGTTCCCTTCTTCATCAAAAACTTCATCTGGTTGGATATAATTGATTCTTTTCCCGCTTGCCGGTTGGCTATACATTCTTTGTGAGCATGGATAGTAGTAGCCATATACTGATGAGTGTCTTTTTTGACAACATCAACTCTACCTTCTAACAACCAGAGTCTTCTTCTCCTTGTGAAGAAGAGTCCTTTATTTTGAACCATAACATCAAATAATTCTGAGTTAGATAGGTTGGGAAAGTATTGTGCAAAGACTTTCTCTCTAATCTCCTATTCCTTTTCTATGGCAATGTGCCATTTATTTTCTAATGCCTTATATAAGGAATCCGGTGTCTGAGACTTAATCTCTGATGGCGATCGATCATTTTTACACAAATAAATAATAATATCTTGTAGTAATTCTTCTTTCTCCTCATCATTAAAATCATCATAGTAATCTACTAAGTCATGTAGTAATTTTCTCCTAACATTATTTATTGTTCTTTGACAATGTGTCAAAGCTTTATAGGAGGAGATATCAATATTTACTAGTGCAGATGCTGCCGATTCATTCTTCTTCGTCTTCTTCATCTGTCTGGCCTTCTTTAGCATCTCCTTAGACTCAATCTCCTCAGAGTCCAGTTCATTTGACTTAGTCTTCCTTTTTCTTTCAAAGACTTTTGCAGGTGCCACTTCTGGTTTCTTTTTGTTGCTTGGTCACTTTTGGAGTTGTAGTAGTAACTGGTGTCGATGCTGCAGGCACTGCCTTTGCCTTCTTCACTGTCGGTTCTTTACCTTTCTTTGCAGAGGGTTCCTTAACCGGTGCAATCCTTTCCAGATAGGTTCCGGTCCTCTTTTCCATAGGATCAAGAGGTGAGGCAACAAGGGTAGAGGCATACCCTTCCAACATATCATACATCACCTCATAGCCCATTGGCTCCACTTCTTCTTGTCTAGGCTCAACAGCCTCCATTAAACATTTATCCACCTGAATGGTGAAACAAATGTCATCTTCATATTTCTTGATGATATCCCCTGAGATACTCACCCTTTGGCTCATCTTCTATCTGAACTCATCAAAATACTTGTTCAAAACATCAAGGTAACTAGTTCCAATTGCTTGAATGCTTTCCTTGATTTTCTTGGTTACCGTTTGGTCAGGAGACCACTGGACATCACCTACTCCTGGAAAGTAGCCTTGGAAGTAGAAGAACAACCCAACCAATAGTTGTCCATACTTGAACCTTAGTGCGTTATCCTGTTTGATTGACTTCATATTTAACAGGAGTTGCCTCTGCATACTGGTGCACAGATCAAATGATACATCTTCCTTTATCATCCAGTGGGCGGCATTTACCACTGCAACAGATACAGAGTTAATTCTGTTGGTAGAGAATGTTCAGTAGCCTATCACCATGTAGGCATACTTAACTAGATCATCCTTGATTGAATTCACTGTCATGCCATGTGAGTCACTCACTGAACTGGTAAGCTTGGACTTCTCAGTCTTACTAACCTTCCTTAGGGCTAGCACTTCCCCTATGTTGTAGAAACCGGTGACTGCATGAATTGCTTGCGGTGTTATATCATGCATCCTCTCCATGTACATTTTGTCACCATGGACTCTGCTCAAAATGATCCTTATATGATCCTCTGTAAAGTCTTCTAGGAAGTATACAACATTGTGGAGTTTCTTCTTCTCCAAGATATTATAATCCAGTTTGATTTTCTTCTCCTTTCCACAAAATAGACCTAGTTGGGAGTGGATGGCTAGAGACCCTAGGTCTTCAATCTTGCAATCTATGTAGTCAGAAATTCCCTCTTCTACTATCACTCCAGCCGGAACTTGTGATAGGGCATTATACTTAGACTTCCATTGAATAAAACTTTCAAACTCAATAGATGCACTAGAACTGGTATGAGATGCGGAAGCCATGGTAGAAACTTTAAGAACTCGAGAAATACCTTTTGAAATACGTGAATTTAGGGCTTTCTAATTCTCTTTCACTCCACACTTCGTCGGTAGCTGAATCACTACTTTGTGTTCTCCACTTGACTATTTGTAGTTTGAATTTGAATCACCTTCACGATTTTTCAATTTCTCAAAATCTCAACTCAAATTGCCTTTTCGTCGCTCTTCTCTTTGAAAAAAATTTCTTCACTCGAAAAATGATAGTGAGAAATGATTTGAAAAATTCTTTTAAACATATCTCTCACCTATCGCCATTAATGCTCTTCCATTAGGGCGTAAACCCTAATTTGTCTTTTTACCATTTCTGGTCTTATGCCAAACGACAGGTATCACATACCAGTTAAGGTCTTTTACCAGTGTAAACTGGGGGTTCGAAACATTTCGCCGTTTGCTCCCCCTAAGCCATTGAAGCTTAGTTTGCTGGTTCCGATATTTCCACACTAGGTGCAGAAACCAGTTCCTCTTCCAACATTACTAGTTTCCTCTTCCAAGTTTTGTTCATGTCCGCTTGAACTATTTCAACATTAATTCCTCCTTCTAGAGTGACCAGTATATCATCAAATATACTCTTTCTACTTCTGTAGAATCTTGCCGCATGACCTGGTTTGTTGCAATGATAGCAAATCATTCCAGGTGCTCTCCAAGGACCACTATTCATGTTTCCATTCTTCCTTCTGCATGTAGCAGCAGTGTGACCATGACCATGACAAATCCAATAGTTTTCTCTCCATCCGGTTGCTAGTTGATAGCCACTCTTACTTGACTGACGATTATAAGTATTAAACCAGCTAGGGTTCCGGTTCACAAAAGATTCCAGACCAGCTCCTTGGGTCCTCTGAGGATATCTTTTGGTGTTGTTCACAACAGACCTACATTCAGATGCTCTATGCCCAAACTTGTTGCATGCATAACAATGACAATTGAACTTATTGGATCTAGGTATATTGTTAATAAAGTAAGGAAAATTATTGTAGGCTTTGCTTCTACATACATTGGTAGTGTGTCCTTCTTTAAGACAGTTAAAGCAAACAGGTTTGAATTTTTGCTTACCTTTTTCTTTGAATGTCGGTTGCTTCTTTGATGCTTCAACATTTGTTCCTGATGTTTCTCCTTCCTCATGTCCAGAGAAACCAAGTCCATTGGTATCCTTTACCGGTTTAGCTGACTCAAGCTTTTGCTCTAGCTTAACAGTGCTCTTGTTGAACTTAGCAAGTATTTCCTTTGATTCGGAGAGTTCTTTGGAAATAGTAGCATTTGACTCCATTAGGCTTGCATTCTTAGAGATGGCTATGTTTAGTTCACTTTGTACTCCTTCTTTTTCCAATCTACTCTCATTAAGGTGAGCATTCAGTGCACTAATCTCTTGTTTCAACTTGGAGATCTCATGATCTTTGTCCTTCACCAGATCTTCAGCTTTCCTCCAGTTCTCAAGCTCTTGACACATCCAGATAGTTAGTTCTCCCAACTCCTTTCTCAGGTTGGAGTTTGAATCATTCAGCTTATTTACTTCTACAATCATGGCTTCAATATCTGCTTCATTAGAAGAACTATTTTTTAGATAGCTCCATCAGCTTCTCAGCATGTTCTCTCCTTTTTACCTGAGAGACCTTATATTTAGCCATAAGTTCATCATAGGCTTGCTTAGACTGATTGAGCTAGTAAGTAAGTTCCCTTATAGAGTATACCCCCATATCTCTTTCCAAGTGGTTAGAATTATAGAAAGTTAGGCAATGATACCAATTGATGAATACTAAGAGGGGGGGGTGTGAATTAGTATACCGAAAAACACTGCACTTAAACACTTAAATAGTCTAAAGATATACCGGTAAAATAGTTTAACAAATAGACTGATTATCACACATGCAAACCAAAATGCAAATAAAGAATTCACCCACAAAAGAAATACAACCATAACACAAGATATTTGACGTGGAAACCCAAATGGGAATAACCACGGTGAGATGGAACTCACAAGTCACTATCTGCAGAATAGAAACCAAACCGGTTAAGGTCAGACTGGTTAAGGTCTTACAATGTTCTTCACCAGAATAGATCCTGTTAGGAATCTCAATCTCTATTAGGAGATAAGTCCGATCAAGGACTATCTTGCTACAGGATTTTAGATTCACAGAGGTGAACCACCTTGTTAGAGGATTTTACAAAGGCTACTCTGAGCCTACCTGGTTAAGGGCTACAGACTTGTCAAAGAGGTGAGTAATCAACAAGTATGAGATATATCAAATAGCATAGATTGCTTGGTTAGATCTAGTATAGCTCATAGCTAATGCATTCCAGCATTACTTCAGTCTTCTCTATCTCTCACTCTATTACCCTTCACAAAACTTGATCTTCTCAGATAAGATCGCTCCTACAAAAACTCATCAACCACCTTAAACCCTAGCAGCAACAAAAACCTTTTTCAACAACAACCTAAAACCCTAGACATGATGTCCTTATGAAGGAATTTGATTTCATGTCAGTCCAATAGGATTACATTTCAATTTCCTAGGTTCAATGAATCTTGACATACTCAGTAACATGACACAAAAAGCACCTCCAGTGTGTCGACACCATCAAACAATCAGTGGATTGGTAACTCATCACAAAATGCCGGTTGGTAACTCATCACAAAGTATTACTGGTTCATAAAAAATACCAGTTGTCAGTTTGTCAAAGATGAAGACTGGTAGGAATGTGTTATGCTGCTTTGCTCCCTCATACTGCTTGAGATCTATGAACCACTTGGGGTCGACATGCCGCTTCAGACTGGGAAACACATTCTGCAAAACATCAATAGTCTAAAGACTATAGTACAACATATCGGTTGGAATAAATACCGGTTGAGCTTTAACTCATACATATAAAGGAGATCTTAATGCAAGTGTGTGTCCATCAATGACAATCACAACATAAACATAAAAAATGCCAACACATATTTTGGGTTAATTGTGTACCAGCGGGTACTTCACGGACACTACACTGGTAGGTTGGAAGGAATTCTTTGGTTATTGGCAATGCAAGCTGGCATGGTTTAGAATCGAGTTATCGGTATTGGAGGCCGACATCTTTTGGATCTGACATCGCCAATGGTTTTGATATTCATGTATTTATGTTATCTACTCAACATGTATATTGTCATTGTAATTATCTTTGTAAGCCGACATAAGGCATGATGAATTGTGAATTGTGTATAGGTCAATTTATTTGATCATTTTGATATCGAATAAGGATGTGAATATGGATGGATAGGAGATGTGAAATATATGAGAGATATTATGTATGAGAGGATATTTTTGTAAAGGGTTAAGAGTTTCAGACTGGAATAGACAGAGCTTAATCTAAACTGTACTCAGGCATAGAAGATGATATCTTTGCAGTTCAATCATTTCTCTAGATTGTATTATGGATTTGTATGTAGTTAGTGAGGCTCCTTTTTGTGATTGAGAAGTGTGCTCTAAGTTGTAAGCCTTCCCGCAAGTGTTGGCCCCTATATTCTATAATATCTCTTCATATGACCCGTGGATTGATATTGTGGGTCACAAATCCCACCATGGTTTTTCCTGTTTGAGGTTTTCCATGTATAATTTTGTGTTATGGTACTCATTTCTATGATTGGCTTATTGGTTGCTTTACTTCTTTCAATTCTATATGTATTGGTATGCTGGTTGGTGTATGCGTGTTTTAATAAGGTTAAAATTGATCATTCATGTAGAACACTGATTCACCCCCCCCCCCCCAAGTGTTCTTGGATTCTAACAATTGGTATCAAATCTTTGTGCCTCAGGGGAAATTTAATAGCTTGATGAAGATCCTGAATCCAAAATCAATGGATATGATTTTGGAGAAGCAACTTGAGGTGGCACTTGAAGATTATGATGCTCAAAGGATGGAGAACTTAAATCTACAAGATGAATTAAATTCTTCTAAGGAATTCATTCTTGTCCTACAGGAGAGGTTGTCATTTGTTCAAGCTAGGAGGAAGGAAATTTTGGAAAATCGGGATGATGAAGAGAAAGATGCACTTAAGGAACAGTGTTAGAAGCTAAGTTAGGAGAAAATGGTCATGAGAAATGAAATGCAAGCTATAACTATTAGAATGACTAAGGAGACTGAGGACCAGAAGAAAAAGGAAGAAAATCTTGATGTATCTCCGAAGAACAAATTTGAAGAATGTGGTAGGTTGGTTCATGAGAATGATATGTTGAGAACTGATTTAGTACAATCCCATAGTAATGAACAAAAGCTTGAGAGACAATTGATAATTCTGAGAGATGATCTGACTATTGCAAGTGATTATAAAGAAAAATTCAAGATTAGTTCAGCACAACTAGATGAACTATTGAAGAGACAAAGGCATAATAGTGATTCCAGTGGACTTGGATTTGAACAAGGACATAGTTTCAGTACTATAAATGACGATCAAAACCATAAGGCACTGGTAAGGTAGTTTAATGCTTATAAATGTAATGGTAGATGTTTTGTTTGTAATAAATTTGGTCACATGGCTAGGCAATGTAGAAATGGAGCAAATCAGAACCCTGATTCTACCCCGGGTTAATGTTCTAAATGTAATAAGTATGGTCATAAGACAAAATATTGTAGAATGAATGTAAAATTTTATGCATGTGGAAAATTTGGACATATGGCTAATCAGTGCAGGTCAAGCAATTCAAAAGATCGATGTTACATGTTATGCATGTAATGAGGTTGGACATATTGCTAAATTTTGTAGAAGCAGAAATCCACCGATTGGCAATGGAGGATCAAATGAGAAAGGGAAAGAAAAGGCTAATTAAATCCGACAAGATCATACCTAGAGATGGGTTAGGAAGTCAGAAGATCAATTTATAGATGGTAATGCACCGGTTACTTATTCGGTAGAGGAGGTTGCTCCTGCATCGACAGGTAGCTCAACCAGTAACTGAGGAAGATGCCTTAGAGGTAGGAAAAATTCATGAAGATGTTGCATATTCCCCATGAAGAGGTTTTGGAAGATGTTCCAGGCATTGGAGATGTTTTATCGAGATCCAGTATCTTCCATCGGAAGTCATTTATATCAATGAAAGATTAGGGATTTTCTTGAAGGATAAAATGTTGAATCTACTTCATTTTTTATCACCTTGCATTCAGAGTGATTAAGAGTGATCCAGAGTGATCTAGAGTGATTAAGGGTGATTCAGGTCGATCAGATATCTTCTTGAGCGATTTCACCAGCGATTGAAAGAGGTCTTTAGGGTTTTTCAGTTGCAGCAATTCATGGGTATTTATCTTCAATCATAGAAGCGGGATCATCATCTATACCCATCTTTGTTGCAAATCCGATTGTCGTTGAGGTTAAGGACCATCCCAGGCTGATTTTCAAGCAATATCCACATGTAGCTATCCTAGATGATTAGGTTGGATCTTTTTCCTGTGTCCCCGAAGGAGTCGTGTATGTTGAAGATGTAAGAGCTTATATTCTCTGTCATATTGAGGATTTGGGAATGATTGATATCAAGAGCATGTACATGAATGAGCTAATGGGAGATTTTGGAAATATTAAACCTGAATTCTAGCATATTGTTGATCTAGGGTTTATCGGCATTCTGGATATTCCAGAATTTGAAGATGAAATTTTTAGGTATGTTTTGAGCAAAGTGCATGGAGAGTTTATTTGGTTAGAGAGACCATATAACATTACAAAGGAGGCCATCAGGGCAATCACTGATTTACCATAGGTTGGACAATGTCAAGAGAAGAAAATTTAAAATGATCAGGTTAACAATATTATCGGTGCAACATCAGATAGGCGGTCAATGAGAATCAATACTATCACCAATACAAACATCAGATTTGGTAGCATGGTCATCGGTTACAAGGTAACACAATCAAAGCGACTGAATTCTATTTCTAGCTCCTACATTTACGCAGCTTATAAAATGATGAGGGAGAATAAGAAGATAGATCTATGTGGTTGCATGTTAGATGAACTATTGATTAACCTAGGAAAGATTAAAGGAGAAAAAAAGGGGACTTTCTTGTATGGTAACCTAATTATCTATTTAATGCTATTTTTCATCAATGAGACTCTCGATTTTGGAAGGAGACAATGGGCATTTGATATCCCAATATGGAGGCAACTGAAACAGTCTATTGCTACATTGGGTATTCAAAGAAATGACAAAGTATGGGGATATTTTAAAGCATTTCAAAAGGCTATGAATTCTAGGATGAGGTTTCCTAAGCACATTGCTGATAAATACTTAACTAACATATGTTTTAGGGTTAAGAAAGATGAAACACTCATGGAAGTAGTCAAACCCAAGAAGATCTGGATTGAGGAGATCAGTTATGAAGTTGATGCTCAGATTCTTGATGCTTATGCACAGATGTTAATTAATGCACCGGTATATGAAACTATAAAAACCTTTGGTACTGCTAAGAAGAAGACACAAGAGGTTGAAATCGAGTTCAATCGGAAGAAGAGAGAGAAGGAGGAAGGAAAAGAAAGTAAGTCTGTTGAAAAGGTTTCTCAGGATATCAAAGCATTGATTGATGTTGTCCCAGAGAAAGGCAAGAAGAGAAAAGAACCAAAAGTATTCATTGAGCCTATTGCAACAGAATCTGCATTTGAAGATGACACACCCCTGGCATTCAAAAGGGTATTAAGGAAGAAAACTAAAGAAACTAAGGTAGAGGCTAAGAAGCAACTAGTTAGGAGTTACTATCAGGGTACCAGGATAGAAGAAAGCACCTAAAGTAACAACTTCAGCCCCATCTGGTATTGGAAGAAGGAAGAAGAAGGATGACATTGATCTGGCAATTGAATCTGGTAATGTAACTATCATTCCACCAAAGACTTGTGCAGAGTTAGTTGATGAGATTACTAAAGATGGTATGTTAAAGAATGTATAGTTTTATTATGAACATTTAGAGAATGATGAACAAAGACAAGTATAGGAAGCGGTTTTATT
This sequence comes from Cryptomeria japonica, assembly GCF_030272615.1. Taxonomy (NCBI): domain Eukaryota; kingdom Viridiplantae; phylum Streptophyta; class Pinopsida; order Cupressales; family Cupressaceae; genus Cryptomeria; species Cryptomeria japonica. The sequence continues at coordinate 54,614,167 of NC_081408.1, forward strand.
ATATTTGGATATTTATAAGAAACTTTGATAGAAATTGAAAACCAAATACCCGCATAGTTGTGTGATATGTTAGATGCTAGAAGACTATCAACAATGTAAGAAGACAAGCATATAAAGATACAAGAGTTGTTATATGTTTGTGTTTCACTAGAGGAGATGGATAAGACACTTGAGGTTGCAGATAGGAAAATCTTTAACAACAAACATAGAATAATCAATCTTATGTTAGGAAGGGTCGATGAGATAATCAAGGAGACCAACAAGGTATGGGTTAAGTTCTTTGAAGAGAACCATGGGTTTTATACTTCACCAGAATCTAAGGCATATACTATAGACATCCCGATTAAAGGGAAAGGAAAGGGCATTATGGGTACTTCACCCTCAATTTTGAAAAATATTAAGCTAGTGGAAATTGAGCCCTTGGTAGATACAAAGGTAAAGACAAATATTGAGATACCGGTAGATACAAAGAGTGTAAAGGTTATTGTGTACATGTTACTAATGTTGAGGACAATAGTCCTTCAAATATAGATGTAGAAAATGAGGTTAGAGTTCCTAGGTAGGAACTGACAGTTATTGAGACTGCACCAAGTGGCAAAGCCACTGGTGCAAGTGAGGAAGCTATAAAGGCTAAATCATCAGAGGATAAGAAAGAGGAATCTGGTAGGGAACCGGTAGTGAGTCCATCATTGTTGTCAATTGACACCTCACAGGTTGAAAAGAAAAGCATAACCAAGATGAGTTCTAGTGAACTCATGATGATGGCTGCACAGAAAATGAAGGGCGTATCTATGAATAAAGGTGTTATTGATCAGTCTATCACTATTTTACATAGACTAGTCCCAAAGTGCAAGTTTGGCAATGAAGAAAGCCCATCCGGCAAGCTTAAGATAATCACTGAACATATTTCAAAGGACTTTTAGTCCTTGTAGCAGATTTCAAAGCAACAAGCACTGGAGGGGTTCACACAAGCAAAAAGAGCTACATTTGATCAAGTGATTGAGTTTGAGAGGAGGAAGATTAATGAAAAGTTAAAATTGATAGACAATTCTTTAAAGAAGTGTACAAATATTCACAGAGTATGTTGTAACATAGATTTACTTACAGTTAATTTGGATAAGAGGATTAAGGAATCTCATGAGAAAATTGTAGGTATAGCCAATTCTTTTGACAGATTAAATTCATTGACTAGTTCCATTGATGGTCAGATTTTGGTTTTGGAATCCCAAGTTTTTTCTCTTGAGAAAGCAAAAGGCAAAATCATAGGAAGAGATAGAAGTCTTAGAGGATTGGTGAGTCCTCAGTTGGATTCACTTAGTCACATAAGGAGTGTATAGATCTAGTTGGTAAGCCCACATTGACAGAGTTAAATGAGAAAGAGTCATTTGCCCATATGCTAAATGGACTTGTATCTATTTCCGACACTTTCAAATCTGGTTGGGATACCTATCTAGAGCTTTTGGAGAAGTTCTATCCCAAAAATTTCAAATATATTAAGCTCCGGTAAGGTATTTTTGGGATATTCATTGTACAATATCTTTCATTCTTCATCCCAGTTTTGGATTTTTAGTACTCTTTTTGGAAATTTTGATGGCATTGATGTTAAAGGGGGAGTGATATAGATGTAAAAAAGAAAAAGGGAGTTTTATACATTAGGAGTATAGGTGGAAAACAATGGAAGTATGGAGTATTTTGTATTGATGAATATTCAACTCAGGGGGAGTAGGTTCAGGATGAAACCAACAGATGAAACCATAATCATTTTTCACATGAGTCTTGCCATAAATTCCAAAGGGGCAGATTGTTGACAATTGACACTCAATTGGTTGGTTTCACTATGTTGTCATTGATCGCAACATGGAAATTTATTCTAGCTTCATATTTTGGGTTAATTGTGTACCGGCAGGCACTTCAAAGACACTACATTGGCACCGACACTGGAACCGATAGGTTGGAGGAATTATTTGGTTACCAGTAATGCAGGCCAACATGGTTTAGAATCACGTTATCGATATTGGAGGCTGACATCCGACATCGGCAATAGTTTTGATATTCATGTATTTATGTTATCTAGCCAACATGTATATTGTCATTGCAATTATCTTTGTAAGCCGACATAACGCATGATGAATTGTGAAGGGTATATAGGTCAGTTGATTAGATCATTTTGATATAGGATAAGGATGGAAATATGGATGGATAGGAGATGCAAAATATATGAGAGAGATTATGTATGAGAGGATATTTTTGTAAAGGGTTATTCCAGTAAAAGGTTAAAGGTTTCAAACCGAAATAGATAGAGCTTAACCAAAAATTTATTAAGGCATAGAAGATGCTATCTTTGTAGTTCAATCATATTTCCAGATTGTAGTCTGGATTTGTATGTAGTTAGTGAGGATCCTTTTTGTGATTGAGCAGTGTGCTCTAGGCTGTAAGCCTTTCTGCAAGTGCAGGCCCCTATATTCTATAATATATCTTCATATGGCCAGTGGATTGATATTGTGGGTCACAAATCCCACTATGGTTTTTCCTCTTTGAGGTTTTCCACGTATAATTTTGTATGTAATGGTACTCATTAATGTGATTGGATTATTGGTTTCTTTACTTCTTTCAATTCTATATGTACCAGTACATCGGTTGGTGTATGCATGTTTTAATAAGGTTATAATTGATCATTCTAGTAGAACACTAATTCATCCCCCCTCTCAGTGTTCTTGGATTCCAACATCAATAGAAGCAGAGTTATCACAATGAATAACTGTCAGTCCAATGCAATGCACTTTAATGTCCTTCAACATTTGCTTCATCCATAGAACTTGTGTACAGTTAGTAGTAGCAGCAACATGCTCAACTTCAACATTAGATAAAGAAGTACATGATTGTTTCTTGCTGATCCATGAAACCAACTTCTTCCCAAGAAAGAAAGCTCCACCAGAAATACTTTTCTTGTCATCAACATTACCTGCCCAATCTGCATTTGTATATGCACATAAAGTAAAGGTATCATCCTTATAGTACCACAAACCATATTCAGATGTACCTTGCAAGTATCTAAAAATTATTTTCACCACACTCGCATGATTTTCTTTAGGATCACTTTGATATCTAGATGCAATACAAACATTATTCATTATGTCAGGCCTAGTCTGAGTCAAATATCGAAGACCTCCAATCATAGACTTGTATCTTCTAGGATTTATTGGTAAAAATACATCTTTCCTTGTCAATTTCTCACTTGTAACCATAGAAGTACTTACTGGTTTAGAGTCTACCATACCAAATTTCATCAACAATTCCCTAGAATACTTAGTTTGATAGATGAAAATACCTTTGTCAGTCTGAGTAATCTGCAAACCTAAGAAATTTTTTATTTCCCCAATCATAGACATTTCAAATTCTTTCTCCATATTCTTAGAAAATTCCATGCACAACTTATCTTCACCTCCAAAAATGATGTCATCAACAAAAACTTCAATAATTAGTATATCATCATCAATGACTTTATAATATAGATTACTATCAACAATACCTTTAGTGAAACCAAGCTTCAAAAGATATTTATCTAACCTTACATACCAAGCTCTAGGTGCCTATTTCAATCCATATAAAGCTTTCCTTATCCTACAAACCATGTTTTTATTATTTGAAAGTGAAAAACCATCAGGTCACTCAGTATAAACTTCCTCATCAAGATACCCATTCAAAAAGGAACACTTAACATCCATGTGATAAACCTTGTAGTTTTTATGTGCAACATAGGCAATAAATAATCTTACAGCTTCAATACTAGCTACGGGTGCAAAAGTTTCACCATAATCAATTCCTTCCTTCTGAGAATAACCTTTACAAACTAATCTAGCTTTCTTCCTTACAACTTGTCCATCTTCATTCAATTTATTCCTAAAAACCCATTTAGTTCCAATAACATTGTTATTTTTAGGCCCAGGAACTAAATTCCATGTGTTATTCTTCTTTATCTGATCTAATTCTTCTTCCACAACTTTTATCCAACATTCATCTTTATATGCTTCAATTACTGATACCGATTCAACTTGAGAAATTAAACATACCTCATTAGTTTCTAGTCTCCTTCTTGGCATCACTCCATTGTTTTTATCCCCAATGAATTGATCTTCTGAATGATTCAATCTCACATACCTAGGAGTCTTCTCATTATTTGTTCCTCTCCCTAGTTCTTCAGTTACTGTTGAATTTTCTGATATTGTCGGAGTAACTGGTTCAATATTCTATTCTAGTAAATGTGCTACCAATTTAGTTATGATCATTTCCACTGCTGGCTCTTGCTCATAAACTTTGATTTGACTTCTATTCAGCTCATCCATCTTGACATTAGCGCTCTCCACAATTATTTACAATCTCTTATTACAACATCTATATGCTTTGCTTTCATTAGAATAACCAAGAAGTATTCCTTCATCACATCTAGGATCAAATTTGTCAATGATATCATCTCTCCTGATATAACATTTACTACCAAAGATTCTGAAGTACTTAACCGTAGGTGTCTTACCAGTTTCTCCTTTGATATGTACTCTATTCAATGTATAAATTGACGTGCTCACTTCTTCTCTCTAGTAGATATGAGGTAGACTAGCTTCCATCATCATTTTTCTAGCAGCATCCAAGATAGTTATGTTCTTCCTTTCCACAACTCAATTTTGTTGTGGTGTCCAGGGAGTAGAAAATTATCTTCTAATGCCACACTTCTCACAAACGTTATTAAACTCACTGAATGTGAATTTTCCACCATGATCTAACCTTAAACAGTTGATCTTCAATCTTGTCTCTGTCTCAACTTTAGCTTTAAATATTTTAAACTTTTCAAAAGCCTTAGATTTCTCCCTTAAAAAAGTAACCCACATCATTCTAGAATAATCATCAATGATTAGCATAAAATATATATCACCTTGAAAACTTTTAACTCTAGTAGGGCCACACAAATCATTATGAATAAGATCAAGAACATCATTAGATTTGTCTTGTATACTCTTAAAAGAGGTTCTGACCTATTTTCCCATTTGACATTCTTTACATACCGGATTATAAGGCTTCACAATCTTAGGTATATCTCTAACTGCCTTAGTTGAACTGATCTTTACAGTGCAATCAAAATTCACATGACATAGCCTTTTATGCCATAGCCAACTCTCATCAATTTGTGCAATCAAACATGTCTTCTCACCTGAATTCAAATGAAATATATTACCTTTTGTCTGTGTATTGGTTGCAATCTCCAAACCAGATCTATTAATGATTTTGCATTTTCCATCCTTGAATTGTAATTGAAATCCCTTATCCACCAATTGACCTACACTCAAAAGATTATGGCTTAAACCTTAAACATAATAAACATTATCAGTATTGTTCTTACCATCTAATAATATATTTCCTTTTCCTTTGATCATACATGCTTTTTCATATCCAAATCTAACTAGGCCGCCATCAAATTCTTACAAACATAGAAACTTCCTTTTATCTCCAGTCATATGATGTGAACATCCATTGTCAATTACCCATTCATCCTTATCTTCAATTTTAGTAGCAAGTGCCTTCTCTTCAAGTATATTCTCTTCCAGTTCTAGAACATCTTCCTTGATAGCTAGGAACACCTATTCCTTTCCATTGCCAAAACCACTAGAAGAGTCTTGTGTCAGTTCATCATCAAAACCAGTCAGACCTTCCTCATCTGCTATGTAGAATTATTTATCTGTGTTTCATGTACTTATACTTGTTCTGATAACTAGGGTTAGGATTAAAATATCTTCTAGCTCTCTCTTCAAATCTTGAATTCCTTTCAGGACATCTAGATGCAAAATGACCTATCTTATTACATGCAAAACATTTAAAAGGTTCTTTTGCTTCATACTTACTTTCTACCAGTCCTTTAGGTACTCTTCTAGCAAATAGGGCTTCAAGTTTCTCAAATTCTTCATCTTCTTTCTTCATATCATCCAATTCCTTTTCATATAAATCTTTCCAATCTTGCTTGTCAGTTGATGATGTAGATGCATCAAAAGAAAGTTCAAACTTTAGAGCTCCAGAAGGTCCAAATTCTTCAAGCTCAAAAGTAGATAATTTCCCAACCAAGGTATCTCTATTGAACAAAGTATTAGCCATTGTTCTCAATTCATTAATTGTAGCAGCCTTCATCTTGTAAGTCGGTGGTAAAGCTCTTAGAACTTTAGAAACTATTTCATCTTTACTTAGAGTTTCACCACAACATTGAATATCCCATAACAATCTCATTTACCCTTTCCATGAATGCAGTAATCCTTTCATCTTCTTCCATATTAAGGTTTTCATATCTCACCTGACAACCATCAAGTTTAGCAATCTTCACAGTAGGGTCACCTTCATTAAGAGTCTCCAACTTATCCCATATAGCCTTTGTGGATGATTAATTAGTTAATCCCATTATTTTTTGATCAGAAAGTGCACACAAGAGGGATTCTCTTGCTCTACAATCATTCTAAAAGTCCTTAATCTTGTATGAGTCTCCATCTAAATCTTCCATACTCTATAATTTGTTCCATAAAACCTAGGAATGTCTCTCTGAAAGATAGGAGTAGATGAACTAGATGAACTTGAACTATTAGTCACCATAGGATCTTCCTCAAGTGGTTAAGCTTTTGTAGAGAGGACCAGAGCTCTAATACCAATTGTTAGATAGTTCAAATAACCGGAAGACAACTTAGAGGGGGGGGAATCAGTTGTCACCAGATAACCAGAACCTTAAGAAATTAAAGCTTTAATACTGGTACCCAATCAATACCGGAATGCATAAACCAAATACCAAAATAGGAGATAAACTAATTAAGAATAAACAATAATCAAAGAATAAATACCATCCACATGACACTAAGATTTATATGTGGAAAACCTATTAAAGGGAAAAACCACGGTGGGAATCCTACCCACAGTCAGATAATACTTCTATAGTAAGTATGTGAATTATAATTGAGGGGCCTACACTTGCAAGAAGACCAACAACCTTGAGCACACTGCTCATCACAAAAGGAGTATCACTGACTACATAGAAATCCATACTACAATCTAGAAGAATGAATGAACTGCAAAGATAACATCTCCTATGCCTGAATATAGTTTAAATTAAGCTCAATATCAGAGGACTACCTCTTACATAAACCCAACTCAATCACCAATGATTGAACAAATCCTCTGCCTGAATGATTATTATATTATTCGCTCATATTACATATTCATATCCCCTACCCATATGATCTACAATGAGATCTTACATCATATATATACAAACCCTCAACCACAAATAATAAGGTCGGCACCAGATAATAAAACAATTACATAATTACAAAACATGTCAGCCTAAGACCAAACAAATAATATCCAGCCAATAAGACATCCCACAAACACATCGAGAGGTCCAATCCATAAGTTACATTAAGCTGGTCCATAACCTAGATAATACCAAGACCCAATTTATGTCCACACACCCTAAAGAAATGATCCTAATCAACCAAGTCTCAAACATGATCGCAATCAACATCCTAAATCTACACTAGAAGCCACACCAACACCACTTATGCATAACATCAAAGATATTCAACAAATCTCTACCAGTGAAACCCTCACCGAAACAACAAACCGAGCTTGCCAGAATATAGGATAGCATCCAATCACCAAATCAAAACCAATTGACTGAACATGAATCTGAGTTGCATGAATAAGACAATTCCATAACCCAAACATAGCAAAGCATACTGGATCAACATGATCTAATCCAACCAAAAACCAAACAACCTACCGGGACTAGAAGGATATCAATAAAGCATCCCAAATAGCGAGTCTTGGCATCAATGACAAAACATTAATGCAAAACATAATCAATTCCTCCAAATGGCCAACAATGATGTTCAGAGGGGTCATATGGTGCTCTAAGGGGTCATATGGTATCGTTTGGGGCCATATTGGGTGCTAAGGGGTCATATGGTGTCGTTATGGGTCATATGAGGTCCTAAGGGGCTACACGTGTTAGCACACCATATGACACCTTTGGTAATCATATTGTCTTAAGGGTTCATATGGTTTCGTAAGGGGTCATACTATGTCGTTAGAGGTCATATGTGGTTCTCAGGGGCCCCACATATTTTAGAACACTATATGACTCCTTAGGACACTATATGATCCCTTAGGACACCATATGACCCACTAGGACATCATATTGTCCTAAGTGGTCATATGGTGTCGTTAGGGGTCATGTTGGGTCCTAAGGGACCACACATGTGTTAGAACACCATATGACACCTTAGGACACCATATGACCCATTAGGAAGTCATATGGGGTCCTAATGGGTCATACATTATCCTAAGGGGTCATGTGATGTACTATGATGTCAAAAGGGGTGATATAATCTCATTAGATGTGATACAGTGTTTTTAGGGGTCATATGGTATCCTAATGGGTCATATGGTGTCCTGAGGGATCATATAGTCTCCTAAGGTGTCATTTGGCCTTGTTAGGGATCATATGGTGTCTTGAGGGCTCATATGGTGTTGTTAGGGGTCATGTGGGGTCATAAGAGGCCACACGTATGTTAGAACACCATTTGACCCCTTAGGACATGATATGATGCATTAGGATATCATATGGTCCTAAGAAGTGATATGGTGTCCTAAGGAGTTATATGGCATTGCTAGAGGTCATATGGGTTCCTAGGGGGCCACACGTGTGTTAGAACACCATATGAGCCCTTAGGACACCGTATGACTCATTAAGACATCATATGGTGTCATAAGGTGTCATATGCTATCCTAAGGGATCATGTGATCTACTAGGATGTTAAAGGGGATGATATGGTGTCATTAGGGATCATATGGTGTCATTATGAGTCATATCGTGTCCTAATGGGTGATATGTTGTCCAGAGGGGTCATATAGTGTCCTAAGGGGTCATATAATATTGTTAGGGATCATATGGTGTCTTGAGGGGTCATATAGTGTCCTAAGGGGTCATATAATGTCGTTAGGGATCATATGGTGTCTTGAGGGGTCGTATAGTGTCGTTAGGGGGCATATGTAGTCCTAATGGGCCACAGGTGTGTTAGAACACCATATGACCCCTTAGGACATCATATTGTTATAAGGCATCATGTGGTGTCTTAAGGGGTCACATGGTGTCCTAAGGGGTTATGTTGTGTACTCAGATGTTAAAATGGGTCATATGGTGTCCTAAGGGGTCATATAGTGTCCTAAGGGGTCATATGGTGTCCTAGGGGGCCATATGGTTTCCTAAGGTTTCATACACTGTCTTAAGGGGCCACACATGTGTTAGAACACTATATGACCCCTTAAGACATCATATTGTCCTAAGGGTTGATATGGTGTTTTAAGGGGTTGTATGGTGTCCTAAGGGGTCATTTCATGTACATATGACCCCTAACGACACCATATGACCCCTTAAAACAATATATCAACCCTTAGTACATTATATACTTGTACTTATACTTGTTTTGATAACCAGGGTTAGGCTCATGACCCCTAAGTATAAGGTTGGCACTAGACAATAAAACAATTACATAATTACAAAACATGTCAGCCTAAGACCAAACAAATAATATCCAACCCATAAGACATCCCGAAAACACATCGAGAGGTCCAATCCACACGTTATATTAAGTCGGTCCATAACCTAGATAATACCGAGACCCAATTTATGTACACACACACTAAAGCAATGATCCCAATCAACCAAGTCTAAAAAATGATCACCATCAACATCCTGAATCTCTTCTAGAACTAGAAGCAGGGATAACTTTAAGAAACCCCCCCCCCCGGGCAACTGTGTAAAATCCTGGCGAATCGGACATTATTTTCGGGGAGAAATCTTCATAATGATGGCAAAATTTTCTTTTAAAATGATGAAAAAATTATTTTGTATTGGCGATTTTTTTTCTAGGGTACGAAAATGCCATAAATTTTTGGTGAATAATACCTTGTTCTATGGGGAAAATATTTATTGTGGGATGTGAATAATTTTTGTTAAATGGAACAAATATATAATTGTAGGAATGAAAATTTTTACTCCAAAGGAAAAATTATTTAAATGTATTGGCAATTTTTATCCACCGCTTGAAAATTATTTAATTTGTTTTGGCGAATATTTTGTTATTTATGGTACAATATATAATTCATTGGTGATTTCATGAATTCATTACCATTAATAGACAAGGCACATCACATCACATAATACATTGAGTCTGGACTCTGCACAATGTATCAATAAGGGCGGCCTCTTTAACACCTAAAGGGTGACACATACCTAAAATATATCAATGATTTTAAACCGTTCGATGATCGTAGATGAATGGCTAAAGTTTTATTTCAGCCCAAATTTATGAAGAGAACATAGCTCACCAGAAAGTGCCCGGAATGGAATTGTATTCAATAGACATGTATCAAATGTCACGAATCACGATCGATAATTTCATTCATTTAATATATATCTATTCACTTACGACAATCCACTCTATCCCCACGACTTCCAATGTGATACTTGCCAATTTGGTATTGGTTCATAGTTGTTTCCATTTTTGCACAATAGTGCATTTATGGGAAAGATTTGTAGAGATACGAAAGATTTAAAAAAATTTATAGCAATTAATACTGTTAAAGAAGTAATTATTACAATCAAGAGCTTCAACAATTAATATACAATCTCTACTTCTTTCATCTTCAATTAGCCTTTGCTCACGGTATTTTAGGTTTATAGCCTCACTACTCAGGTTGTTTAATTTGTTAATCTGTTTTCTCAAGATGGACACTCCCATCCGCTTGAGAAGCATTTGTACAGAGGACTAGAGGGCCTTTCTAGGCTCCATTACAGACCCAACCATCCAATCAGTCTGCAAGGAGGTTGGGTCGTTCACCAATGAGGCTGTGCAGATGGTGTTGGGTAGAGAATTTCTGCGAAATGAAAATAGGTATCGTGTTAACACAAACCTTACATCCCGCTTCTTAGCGTCTCTTCTAGACTTGGGAGGAGACAAGGTGGATATGCTGATGCTGTTAAGGAAGGTTTTTAAGGAAGACTTCCTCGAAGATGACATTACTCTTGTCATTCTTGCAGAAGTAGGGGTGGGGATCCCTTCGGTGAGTGATTTATCCAAGCTTCTCCTCCCTAACCAAACACTGTCAGTGGCCAGGCAATTGTTTCTCCTAAACCTGAATGCGGAGCAGCTGACGCGTCATAGAAAATGGGCATGGATTGGCAAGGACTTCCTCTGTAAATGGTTCCTCCTGGACAACTTTCCAAACTATATGTGGATTGAAGAATTCTCTCAGCTTATGCTATCCAAAGAATTCTACATGGAAGGGCCAGATTCTTAGGGCAAAATTGTAAACAATTCCACTACCTGTGCCCTAGCCCCGCCCCCTTGTAGTTTTTTTTTCCTATGTCCTTGAACCCTAACAAAAAAAAAAATTGTAAGTTTCAAAAGCATAAATATTAATGATAATTTTTCAAATTCCACTCATTTTGGCTTTTAAGTTTTTGGGGGACTCAAGCCTCAGACAAAAAAATTGTAAATTTCAAAAGCATAAATATTAATGATAATTTTTCAAATTCCAGTTTGTTTCAATTTGCCTCTTACAGTCTTATGGATATAAAAATGCTTTCTATAATTCTATTTCATTTTTATTAATTAATTTCATTCAAATTCTTAATTAATTTCATTCAAATGCTTTTTATTAATTAATTTGTTAAACAATGGAAATAAATTTAATACCATGATCTTTTTTATGTAATGCTATAAAAAAAAAAATTCAATTCGTTCCATTAATTATTTGTACATTGATTATGGTTGATTATAATTTTATAAATATATACTATATAGTCATTCAAAATACAAAATTTCAAAAGTTGCAAGATACAAAAGTTTATCAGTAAAAGTTTTTTCATTCAATTAATTGAAAAGTTTCAAGATACAAAATTTGCCCACAAGGCCACAACTTATAGCAAGTAGACAAAAAAACTAGTTCATTGCCAATAGGCTGCTCACTCAGTCTCACTATCCCCCTAGGACACCTCCTCCCAGTCCCTTCCCTCCTCGAAGGTCAATGCTTTGGCTTTCCCTTTTGCCACTTCAGCTTTCATTTTTGGAATGCAGTTTAGGAACCCAAAGTTGGGGTCGCCCTCCAAGCTTGCCAGTAGCTATATGGCCCTTCCTTCTTCAGCCCTATCTCTCAATGCCCTACCAACCTCCATCCTTGCCACCACATGCAAAGCATTCAGGACTTCATCCACCCTCATTAATTTAACAAAGACTTTCATCGCTTCCCACCCCACTCGGGCTCGTTCACGACATTGGTATTTGATTTCATCCTCTTGGCCACAAATAATAGGAAGCAAATACTCATGGTCGTCCCCTTCCTTAATTCGAATGCCAACTCCCGGCACCACCCACTCTAAGATTGAATCCAGGTTAATCAAAAACTCCCAATCAATCAAATTGACCAATTTGAGTTTTACATTTTCCACTTTCGGTTCGAATTCACAAGCCCACGCCATAATCAGAGAGTAAACCTCCATGTTAGTTTGATACTGGTGACTGATATGTGCCACCTCCTCCGTAAGCATCATTTGAGCTGCTGCCCACAACTTTGCCTCCTTAAACCTGAACAATCCTTGCATTCGTTTATCAGATACTTTGCCCAAAAAGGGCACCAATTTCTTGTCTGTTCAAAGTGTGAAATTGGCCTCTATTGTCACCTGCAATTTCAAAATCACTTCCTGCAAAAAATGTCTTACACAAGGTACGATTCTACAAACTACAGATTTGTTCTGCAGCTGCTTCAAAGCAAAAAGTGGTACATAGATCAAAAGGTTAAAAAATTTGCCTTCGTCTTATAGGCTAGGTAATGAATGTGCACGATAAGACATTAATGTCATGAGATCAGGAAAAAGATTTCCTACCATCCTACCCTTCCTCCTTTCGTGCGGCATGCCACAGACAACTCCTTGTGCAACAATTAATCACCACCTTGGCATTTGTACTTTAAATTAATATTTTCAAAGAATTTTGTCAAACTTTAAATTAATATTTTAGATTTAATATTGAATATTTTCTTTTTAATATTAAACTTTTACCTTTCAAATTGCATATCAAAATTTATATTTTTATTTAGTTATTTGTTTTATTCTCAAACTATTGCCCTGAATTGAACATTTTAAATTTAATTAAATAGAATTAATTCTATAGCCTATAGACTATAAATCTCTTTTTCAGGCTGAATTTTAAAATGATTAAATAGACTTTAAAAACAGACCCGAAAAGTAACACGAGTATGGTGACATGCCAGAAAAATGGCAGAAGTCATGGGACCCACTTCATCTTAAACAAGTACCATCAACAGTTGGATGAACAAAGATCAATGGCTAGGGTGGATTTCGGCCCAAATGTGGGAAGTGAACACCTTTGTGAGAACTTCGCCCGGAATTGGACATTTTAAATTTAATTAAATATAATTAAGTCTATAAAGCTTTTTTTCGGGTGGAGGTTTAAAATGATTAAATAGACTAAAAATCAAACCCGAAAAGTGACATGAGTATGGTGACGTGCCAGAAAAATGGCAAAAGTCGTGGGACCCACTACATCTTAAAACAGGTACCATCGACCATCGGATGAACAAAGATCAATGGCTTAGGGTGGATTTCGGGGTGAATGTGGGAAGTGAACAGATTTCTAAGAACTTTTCTCGGAAAAGTGACACGAGTATGGTGACGTGCCTGAAAACTGGCAGAAGTGATGGGACCCACGACAACTGACAATAGGTACCATCGTTCGTCGGATGAGCAAAGATCAATAGCTTAGGGTGGATTTTAGCTCGAATGTGGGAAGTGAACACATTTGGGAGAACTTTGCCCGGAATTGAAATGTTTTCAATTTAATTAAATATAAGTAAGTTTGTAAAGCACTTTTTTGGATGGAAGTTTAAAATTATTAAATAGACTTAAAAAACGCACCCGTAAAGTCACAACAGGTACCTTGGTCCCTCATCCGTTGGATGAGCAAAGATCAATGACTTAGGGTGGATTTTGGCCCGAATGTGGGAAGTGAACACATTTGGGAGAACTTCACCCAGAATTGAATGTATTACATTTAATGTCCTCAGAATTTATACTAAAGTAGTGAATGTTTTATCCTTCAGCATCGAATAGTTATTAATAATAATTAATAAAATTACAACATGATTCTTAATGTCCTCAGAATTTATACTGAAGTAATGAATGTTTTGTCCTTCGGCATTGAATAGTTATTAATAGTAATTAATAAAATTACAACATGATTCTTGATATTTTGCCCTTTAGGTTTTACTTTTCTACTTTTTAGAGTTTTCAAAATAAGAGACTCGTAAATCATAATCATCTTTCATTTCTTGGATAAACCTATAAATCGAGGGAGATTCAGAAACAACTACTAGATTGAGGAATGCAAGTTACAACAAAGACTGTCTGCGCCAATCTAGTGAAATAGAAATTCCAATTTCTGGGTAAAATCTAGAACACCTACATCCCGCCTTTTTTGCTTTTGGTAATCTCATGGTCCAATTTGAGGGTTAGCATTTTCAAGTTTTTATCTAGCATTATTTTGAATTATTAACAATAATAGTGATGGGGAAAATGGGAAGCAGTAGTTCAAAAAGAAGCCAAGTGAAAAACAAAATGTACCTTAACCTAACCAAACTGGTTAAAACACTATGTTTCACTGATGAATACCATGATATTTATGACCCTGCTATCCATGGTGAAAAGAGTATCATAGATATTAGATATACATTTTCTAGTAAGGCAGCAGATGCATCCAGGGCAAAATTTACTGTTTTCAACCCAATGTTAAAACAAAAAACAAATAAAATCGCAGTGTGGGATGTTGGATTGGGAAGCATGGTGTTACCTGAAGTATTCCCTTGCCCTAATTTTGTCATGGTTTGCGCCCAAAATTATGATGAAGATAAAAAAACAATTTTCAATAAAAATACAAAAGAGTAAATTCTATCCATAAACGAGGGAGAATTTGCTCGTTTGTTGAACCTAGGATTTGAAGCCCAAAACTCAAATGTCCAAATTGACCTTGAAAAGCTGGCAGGGAATTATGAGAGTCTCGATCCAAGTCATGGAGATTCATTTATCAAATCTCTAATACAGATTGGTACTAGTATTGTGTTGGATCAGAATCATAAGCCTCCATATGATTCTAACATTTTTGTTCCATGGGTTGGGGATACTATTTCCTTGCTTTTGTTTTTCTTGGGATTGGAAAATGATAGGGAAGTGGGTGCAAGCCTTCTTGAAATGATTTATAATATCCATTGTGCAGGTCAGCCAGTAAGATATAATTTTATTGAGCACATTGTAAAATCCATACAAAAACAATTACTGATGATCAAAAAAGGTTCCTGTAAGACATTTAGGTTCTCATCCTACTTGTGCTATCTCCTCCTATCCAAGTATCGTGCAATATTCGAGACCAACAAGCTTCAAATTGTGAGCTATAAGACTGATGAGAAGACTGGGAAGAGAACAGAGTGTCCAATATATGATTGGACCCCAAAGATAAGGATGCATGATAACAGAAAGAACTACAACCATTTTGTAGACTTCTTTTCGGCACTAATGTATAATGAAATTACAAGCACTCCAATGCCTAGGTTGCCTGTGTCTTGTAGAGATTGCATTCAACTCGAAAGTCAAATAGAATTAGCCGACTGGTTCTTCATGGAAGAATTCACTGTGTTAAGGTTTTATGGATTGACAGTAAAACCATATAGACTTCCAATACATGTGACAGAGAGGTTATTTGCATTAGAGTATGTATGGCAATTGGAGAGCACGGATAGGCACTTCCATGGTCAGCAAAAGAAGAGCATATTTCCTTCCTTGCCTTTCTCATGTGGAGGGTTCACATTTGAGAGAAAGGCATTCATTGTGGCACATGATTTCTTGACAGTTTTTAACTTTTGTGATGAGGGTCTCTGGCAGTATGATCTAATCGGTGTAGTCCAAGCAAGGCTTAAGAAAAATGGGAACTCTTCAGCGTTATGTCAACCTGAAAGTAAACCATTGGTAGAAAATCTTAGAAACAAGGACTCCTAGGATGAGGTTAAAAAGGAGATGGAGAAAATTGCAGCTGACAATAACATTTCAACAGAAGAAATTTCATCACAAATTATGGAGGGCCAGGGCATCCAAAATAGGAGGTCCCACAATTTCTACCTAAAATCTGCTAATCCATCTAAGAAAACTATTCCCAAATCAATTCTGCACAAATGTAAGATATATCAAAGGGGCAAGCATTGTGGAAAAAATGGGATTTGAAGGTGGTGGTCTATGTCCCAGAGGAGAGGGCATTCGGTATCCACTTCAGGTACAAAATCCATCAGGGTCAAAATCAAAAGGTCCTTATAGACTAGTCATTGGACTTGATTCTTCAGATTCATTAGGGATAGGTACTACTCATTACCCTCAGGGTCCACCTACATTTTTTTCTGGTTCAAATCCACAACCACCACCACATCATGGTATTCCCATTGGTGGTGAATCAAGTGCGACTGCCACTGGTGGGGAATCTGGGGATGGTATTCCTATTATTGTTCAGTCAAGTGCAGCTCTGATTGGTTTTGGACAAGGGCAACAACAAAATATCTCTCGCAAGAGGCCACTAGAGGTAGATACTCAATCTCATACTATTAAGAATCCTATATCAAGTGCCACTGATAGTACAAATCAATCATTTACAGCTTCAGATCACACACCTCAAAAGACTATGAAAACTACACATGAAAGTGTCAGTGGGAGTGGGATAGCATCGGGAACTATTGTTGGTAATCCTGGTCAAGCCTTAGTTAAAACCATAGGAATAAGTGGAACTAGGGCCTATGGTATTCCTATGTCACCTTTCAAACATTCAATTGCTTTAGCAAGCCTAGATTTTCAAATCATGATTACTATGAAAAATTTGAACACACAACACAAGCAAATAAAGAAAAAAAGAAAGCATTTCATAGGAATTCCATGTTTGAAGTTGTAAACAAATAGCCTTCAAGGAACAGGGTATTTCCAACATATGACCCACAGAAAGATATGATGGAGTTCATGTTTGTTATGCCCTCGGGCCCATCTAAAGATAAAAATCGACCACACAGTCAGATAGATCCCTCTCAATTTCAAGTTAGCACCCTCCAAATGGATTTTTCCAAAGTACATAATGTGGACAAAATTAGTGTGTCAAAAAGGACTAACGAAGTGGTCTACACTTCACTGCTAAAGGTGGAGAGAGAAAAAAATAAACTGGAGAAACAAATAGAAAAGTTACAGGCAGACCTAGAAAATGAAAAATCAAGGAGGAAAGCATCAGATAGCAAGTGCAATGAATTACAGAAAAGGATAAAAAATTTAGGCTCTACAGTAGAAATTGCAGAGCAGGACAAGAAGGATGCGGAATTAAAGGACCTGACACAAAAACTGGCTAAAAGCAGTAATAAAATTGTTGAGGAAAAAGCCAGTTTTCAAAAATTATACAAAAGTTATGAGTCTGCTACCGCCGAAATGAAAAAATTACAGGACTTATTGGACCATGGGAAGGAAAAAGAAAAACATTTGCAAGAGGAAGTAGAGGAAGAAAGAAAAAAATGTGCACAAATGGAAAAAGACCTGCACAATGTAAATGATAAAATAAAAACTTTGGATGATAGATTGAAAGATAATATGAAAAATACAACGAAGTATATACAAGAAAACATTTGGTGGCAAATAATGCAGAGGAGTGAGAAGTTGTGTGAATGGTTTCAATTGACTGAAAGTATGAGACAATTTTTTTTTAAAATCAAAGGGCACTATGAGAAGAGCACACATGTTTATTCAAAAGAGGAAATGGCAAAAAAGATTCTGAAAGTAGTCTACAATTCTAGTGATAGCTACTTGGCATCCAAGGGAATTAAGAGCCGCATTGATGCCATAGTTAAGACACCATCTATCATTCAAAAATGTCAGAAGCTAAGGGAAACATTAGAAGTTATGGATAGTTGTGGAAAAAAGATAATGAAGCTGCAAGAAAAGAAAAATAATTTGATTAAACTTGGTTTGCCTAAGCCTGTTGACACAAAAAATAAATTCATTGGAGAAGAAGCTTACAAAAAAATCATGGAGAAAAAAATGAAGTTTGATTTAGACTTGCTTCCAAAGGACACAACTCCCAAAAGATTTCTATAATTCATCCAACCATTTACAACTCTAAATTCGGTATTGGATGAAATAGTGATGTCAAGTAAATCTTCTAAATATGGAATGTTGACGAAGTTGGAGTTGACTTTCCATAGTTTACAGAATATTGATGTTCCATCAGACGAAGAGTGGAGCACCCTACAAAAACTGGCACATAATTCTTAAGAATCATAGTATGTATTGCACAATTTTCTTCTTTTATTCTTAATTTCAAGGTTTTATGTTTTTTCCGTTTGCGATTTTGCTAATCGAGCCTATGAATCTATGATGCATAGTGCAAAACTTCAACCAATAAATTTGTATTCTCAAATTCTCCCTTGCTTTAACATTTATGCATTTCTCTATTTCTGATTAGTAGGTTTTAGGCACTGCTATTATCTATGTTTAATTTGTCATGACTCATGGCATGGATTAATATTTAATTTTGAACTTTGTTTTTTGAACAGGAGACATCAAACATGTAGCAAATGTTAAATTGCTAATATGGCCCGTGATGGCCATATAAATATGTGTTGAGTTTGTGATTTTGATGTTCAGTGTTCACATGTTGCAAACTTGGAATTCGACCTGAAGCTGTTGTTGCTCCCTTGTTTCTATAAAAGGGAATTCAGGGTCATTTGCAATTTTGCAAAGGGTTCTAAAACTTTGTATTCACTTTTGCATGGACATTGGAGAATCACGTAGGAGTTGTTGTTTCTCTCTTGTTTCTATAAAAGGGAATTTAGGGTCATTTGCAAAGGGTTCTGAAACTTTGTATTCACTTTTGCAATTGGCATGGAGAATAACACAGATTGGTGTATTACTATTGAATGAATTGTATCATATGGCTATATTTTGAAAGAATTAATGAAAATCTAAGTTCTCGACATCTGTATTACTATTGAATGAAATTTATCATATGGTTCTGAAATGTATCACACAGATTTGAGACTCAAACATGTATAAATAAACAATAAACATCTCTGTATCAATAAACACATTATGGTTTTTTTTTTTATGCTATTTTAAATTTGGAAATAGAAAGTTGAAAAATAAAATTACAAATCAATATTAAATTCTAATTGCAAAAAGTAATATGCTTTTGTAATATGAATGATGAGATACAGTAATAAGATTGATAAATACCAATCTCTTACAGTTGCCATTCATCCTCATCAAATTTAGTGCTTTCTTGATTCTTGTCTATGGTTTCTTTACTCTGAGTCTGAGTCTGCATATCTTCACCAAACTGCATCTCAATGCTACAAGTAGGTCCACTAGTCCCACTGGCACTTTGGTTTGAAGTGTTGCCCAAACCTCTTCTTTCACATTTGGATCTCCAGATTTGCAGTGCCCTATCATAAGGAAAAGTGTGGACATCATACCTAGATGTATAAAGCCTCAAGCAATTTTCCAAATTTTTGTCTAGTTTGTTTCTTAGCTTTGATTTTAGGAACCCCAAAGCACTAAAAACTCTCTCATCTTCCACTGAACCCAATATCATGGTAGGACATAGATTAGCAAGCTTCACATATTCTGGCATTGAATCACGCAAGGATGCATTCTCAGCTATATATTTCCAAAGCCTTGTTACTAATCCTTCTTTGTGGTGGTTCTCCATTTTGGCATATTGTTCTTTCATAGTGTATGCAAAATGAGATGATTGCTCTCAAAGATGAGTTTCATCTAATATTCCATTTATAGTTTCTCCATTCAATTCTCTGGATATGCAAAATTGTTTTATCAAACTCAGTAGCTTACTTCAAAAATCAGATGCATTGTTGAGGCTCCAATAATGAGGAAACACAATAGACATGGCTTCAAGTAGGTTGTCAGGAGGGAATCTGCTTCTAATTTCTGAGGAAAGATCATATGCAATTTTCTTCATAGAAGTAGTTACAGTCTCAACAATCTTGTCGAAATCTTCCTTTGTAACTCTTGCTAGTTTCTTCCTAGGGTGCTTTCCTGGTTCCTCGGGGTCGACCATTACATAGGAGTGCATTGGTATTTCAACTCCCCGTACATTGGCACATACCTCCCCATCTACATTGATTTGTAAAAAGTTATTAGGATTGTTCAAATCTGTGAGTGTTCGCCACTTAACAAATTTTTCATCAGATAGTGTTGGTTGATTTCAATAGAGATTGTCGAGGGTCATGCATGTCATCTTACGCAGTGTGGCATATTCTGCAATATATAGAGCTCTCTTTTGGGCAGCCTTCATAATATTCCTCATTTCCTCTAGCATGGGCAGAAGAGCTTCTAAAGTTAAGAGTGTCTCTAAATTACTTAACCTGCTAAGAAGTTCAAGAAATTTTGGTTGATCTGATTCATCGCGAGTTGTGTGAAATAGTCCAATCAAGGATGGATATTTTGAAAACACTCGATGTGCTGGACCATCCAAAGAGATCCATCTAGTATCATTATCCTTAAGAAGCTTATTCCCATCAGTTAATCCATTAGCAAAGTGTTGAAATTCCATAAATCACTTGGGACTTTGACAGAAGTGTGAGTAGAGCTCTCTGATTAAAATTTCAATTTTTTTGACCGAAGCAAACTTGCTCACAATTCCAAAAGCTAGATTCGTTCTATGAGCCATGTAGTGAATTGCAGTAATGTACGGTGAAAATGAAGTTTCAATATTTGTACAAAGACCATTCTTGTGACCTTGCATTACTGAAGCTCCATCTGCTCCAACACAAACCAATTTTTTGGCTACCGTCATGTCATCCATACCTCCATATTCAATTAAACTTCTCTTTACTAGTTGAAATAAATTTTCCACTGTCACACTCTCCTTCATTTTAGCAATAGATAGTAGATGAGGTTGGCATGTATGATTCTCTACAGTATAAACATGCATGCATACCCATGAAGTATTGTCTACTACCATAACTTCGTCTAAGGAAAATGCAATGAAGTTTGACTCTCTTATTTTTTTCTGTACATCTTCTTTTTCAACCTCAGCAAGACAACTTGCCCATTCCCATCCACTGTTTACTGACCAGTGTCTATTAGGATAGTTAGGAACTTTCAAAAAGTGTAATAAACCACTATTTGATGGGAAATCTATCATAGCACGCCCTCTGCTCAAAATATGAAAAACAACGCTTAACTGAACAACTTTTCCCAGTTGTTCTATTTGCATTGCTTTTCCAAAAACAACTTCAATAGAACCTTTAACTTCAAAAGGCTTCGTTTGTAATTTCTCATGAAAATAATACTCTTCGGCATTCCTCACATGCTTACATTCATCCTTTGTTTTCCATCTTATCACTAATTTTTCAACCCTGTCTATCATTTGTTTTTCATAAACTTTACCCATATGCTTTTCTATGGTGTCAAATTTTAGCTGCAACCTAATTTCCTTCTTATTTATCCAAGTGCAAATCTTACACCTACATTCTATTGGAGGCTCTCCTTCAATTGGATTCTCCACTGGTTCAATGAATGGATACTTCGATGCCTAATTAATTTGAAAATTCCTCACTCACATATCCCACTCCCGATCCTTTTTTGATTGTGGTTCACCATTTTTTGATATGGCTTTTCTTTTCCCCTTCACTACATTATCATCAATGGCATTATCACCCAAGTTGATTATATCATTCTGGCTAACTTGGGTATCTACCAGATAATATTCTTCAAGATCATCCTGATCTGAGATATCAGGTTTGCCGTTGTCTTCAACATGCGGTGTAGGTGGCAAATTTTGTACTTGTACTTGTTATGATGTACCTTCCTGATTTTCACTAGTACCACAATCTTTTCCAATGCCAAAGTATGAAGACAATGTTCTACTTTTTGTTGGCCTCTCCTGGCCTTCCCCACATTCAAGTTTTCTACCCCTCTTCCTATTCAACTTCTCCAACGAAATAAAGGCTGCCAAAAAAATATCAATTTGCTAAAGAAGCAATAATAGACTATAATGTATAATATACCACTTCAAAAATATGATCACTCACCTTTAGGCTTTAGGTAACTAGTAGTCACCAATACAGTCAACAACAATGATTTTCCTTGGTCTGAAACTTTTCTATTGATTAGAATTCAGAGCCTAGAACCCACCAGATTGTGTTGAGATAGATCTAATCTTTGCATGTATTTATACCAATCCTTATATGGTGAATTCCACGGGAATTTTATATGGTATACAAATATTTGGCAAATCCCACGTAACTATAAAATGGCTTATGTAATTTTCGAGGTGATTATAGGTCGTCCAAATACGACATGTAATTTTTGAGGCAATTATAGGTCATCCAAATAATAGGCGAATACAATATAGTTGGTGAAAGTTGGGGTGACTGGAGAGACGCGTCGGCAAGATGTCAGGCGAATTGGGTCCCCTTGGCTAACAAATCTTCACATGCCTATAGGCGAATTAAGGTCATCTATTAAGGCAACCTCAGAGAGTGTAGGTGAAATAATTAAATTTACCATGTGTCCACCATATATTGTATTGGCGAAATCATCGCATAGAAACATTTAATTGCATAAAACATATGTCGATCAAGCCGTGACTTTGACAAAAATTGATAATGTTCTAGTGACATGGCCACCCCCAGATGGTACAAATTATTTGCCATTTTTGATATGGCCGACGTGAAAAATTCGCCATTGGCAAATATTCGCCACTAAAGTAATCGCTGACTAGACGCCGCACCAACACAACTTATGCATAACATCAAATATCTTCAACAAAACTTTGTTGATGAAACCCTCACCAAAACAACAAACCAAGTTTGCCAGCATGCAGGAGAGCATCCTATCACTAGATCAAAACCAATTGACTGAACATGAATTTGAGTTGCATGAATAATCCAATTCCATAACCCAAACATATCAGAGAATACCGGATCAACTGATCTAATCTAGCCAAAAACCAAACAACCTACCAGGACTATAAGGATACCAGTAAAGCATCCAAAATAGCTAGTGTTGACATCAATGACAAAACATCAATGCAACACATATTCAACTCCTCCAAATGGCCAACAATGATGTCTTGAAGGGTCATATGGTGTTCTAAGGGGTCATATGGTATCGTTAGGAGTCATATTGGGTGCTAAGGGGTCATATGGTGTCATTAGGGGTCATATGGGGTCCTAAGGGCCTACACATATGTTAGCACACCATATGACCCCTTTGGACATCATATTGTCTTAAGGGGTCATATGGTCTCCTAAGGGGACATATTATGTCGTTAGAGGTCATATGTGGTCCTAAGGGGCCACACATGTGTTTGAACACTATATGACTCCTTAGGACACTATATGATCCCTTAGGACACCATATAACCCTCTAGGACATCATATGTTCCTAAGCAGTCATATGGTGTTGTTAGGGGTCATGTTGGGTCCTAAGGGGCCACACATGTGTTAGAATACCATATGACACCTTAGGACACAATATGACCCATTAGGAAGTCATATGGTGTCTTAAGGGGTCATACATTATCCTAAGGGGTCATGTGATGTACTAGGATGTCAAAAGGGGTGATATAATGTCATTAGGGGTGATACGGTGTTATTAGGGGTCATATGGTGTCCTGAGGGGTCATATAGTGTCTTAAGGGGTCATTTGGCATCATTAGGGATCATATGGTGTCTTGAGGGCTCATATGGTGTTGTTAGGGGTCATATGGGGTCATAAGAGGCCACACAAGTATTAGAACACCATATGACCCCTTTGGACACTATATGATCGCTTAGGACATCATATTGTCCTAAGGGATCATATGGTATCCTAAGGAGTTGTATTGTGTTGTTAGGGGTCATAAGGGGCCATACATGTGTTAGAACACCATATGATGCCTTAGGACATGATATGACCCATTAGGATATCATATGGTCCTAAGCGGTGATATGGTGTCATAAGGAGTTATATGGTGTTGTTAAGGGTCATATGGGTTCCTAGGGGGCCACATGTGTTAGAATGCCATATGACCCCTTAGGACACCATATGACTCCTTAAGACATCATATGGCCTTAAGACATCATATGGTGTCATAAGGGGTCATATGTTATCCTAAGGGGTCATGTCATATACTAGTATGTTAAAAGGGGTGATATGGTGTCGTTAGGGATCATATGGTGTCATTAGGAGTCATATGGTGTCCTAATGTGTGAAATGTTGTTCAGAGGGGTCATATAGTGTCCTAAGGGGTCATACGTTGTTGTTAGGGATCATATAGTGTCTTGAGGGGTCATATGGTGTCATTAGGGGGCATATGTGGCCCTAATGAGCCACACATATGTTAGAACACCATATGACCCCTTAGGACATCATATTGTCATACAAGGTCATATGGTGTCTTAAGGGGTCATATGGTGTCCTCAGGGGTTATGTTGTGTGCTCAGATGTTAAAAGGGATCATATGGTGTCCTAAGGGATCATATAGTGTCCTAAGGGGTCATATGGTGTCCTGAGCGGTCATATGGTGTCGTAAGGTGTCATACATTATCTTAAGGGGCAACACATGTGTTAGAACACTATATGACCCCTTACAAAATCATATTGTCCTAAGGGTTGATATTGTGTTTTAAGGGGTCATATGGTGTCCTAAGGGGTCATGTCATGTACAAGGATGTTAAAAAGAGTTATATGGTGTTCTAAGAGGTCATATGGTGTCCCAAGGGGTCATATGGTGTCGTTAGGGGTCATATGGGGTCCTAAGGGTTCATATGGTATCGTTAGGGGTCATATGGGATCTTAGGGGCCACACATGTGTTGGAACACTATATGACCCCTTAGGAGATCACATTGTTCTAAAGGGTCATACGGTGTCCTAAGGGGTCATATGGTGTCCTAAGGGGTCATGTCATGTAATAGGATGTTAAAATGGGTCACATGGTGTCCTAAGGGTCATGTAGTGTCCTAAGGGATTATATGGTGTCTTGAGGGGTCATATATTGTCCTAAGGGGTAATATGGTGTTGTTAGGGGTCATATGGTGTCCCAAGGGCTCATATAGTGTCGTTAGGTGTCATATGGGGTCTTAACGGGGGACCATGTGTTAGAACACCATATGACCCCTCATGACACCATATGACTCATTAGGACATTATATGGTCCTAAAGGGTCATATGGTGTTCTAAGGGGTCATATGGTGTCATTATGAGTCATATAGGGTCCTAAGGGTCCACACATGTGTTAGAACACCATATGATCCATTAGGATGCCATATGACCCCTTAGGACCATATAATGTCCTAACGGGTCATATCATGTCCATGTGATCCCTAATGACACCATATGACCGCTCAAGGCACCATATTGTCCCTAATGACACCAAATGACCCCTGAGGACACCATATGACCCCTCAGGACACCATATGATCCATTAGGACACCATATGACCCCTAACGACACCATATCATCCATTTTAACATCCTAGAACACGACATGATCCCTTTGGATAATATATGACCTCTTAGGACACCATATTACATCCTAAGGGCTTATATGGTGTCCTAAGGGGTCATATGATGTTCTAACACAAGTGTGGACCTTGAGGACCCCTCATGAATCCTAATGACACCATCAATAGTTCTAATACAAAATGTTAAGTACAGATGCCAAGCTAACAAGATGAGAGGGGGGGGTGAATCATACAAACTTAATCTTCCATAAATTCAATAGATTCAACCTCGGTAACCTTATCAGAAAAATAGTAATGCATGCAGACCCATAAATAGATAAGATCACAAAACATATAACACCGGATTTAACGTGGAAACCCAAATAGAGAAAAACCACTGTGGGATTTCAGACCCACTAAGAAATATACTCTTCTAGAGTATGCTCGGTTAAAAGAAAATCCTGTTAAAGATTAGAAACACATTGCTAGATGTGACCCAGTTAAGGGATTTCCCTCAGATTTGTTAGGATCTTCACCTTGTTAGAAGTGACCTTGTTAAAGGATTTCAAACACTCAATAAGAATGTCACCTTGCTAGAGGGTTTCACAAATAAGACTATTAAGTCCACTCGGTTAAGATATTTTCTGTCACTTTACAAAATAACAGTAATAAAAATATATCTGCAACTTCACATCTAAAAATACTAAAGCAGATTCTTATTTGCTCAATACAATCTAGTCATAGGACTTATCTTGTCCCTTTGCTAGGCTCTATCCTCTATTATCAAAATAGGTCTTCAATCTTCAGTGCTTGGTAATCACTATGTAGCATCCCTGTGCTTACACTTGCCCGCATTCATTGTTTATCAACAATTCCTTATTTATAAGCAATTTTCACCGCTTAATCTCTTTGATCACATTTCCCATGATCAATCATAGCCATCAGATCTTCAATCTTGACTAGGTTCAATGTATCCTTCGATCTGAAAATATTTTACCTCACCTTGGAACTTGCATACTTTTCTTGGAACTTGTGCTAAGGTATTGCGGTTCAATCTGAGCTGTAGATCTTCTTGTCGATCTTCTATTGCCATAGATTCTTAACAAACTTCATGTGTGGCTTACCAATCATTTAATCAACTCCAGCTCATCAAATTGCTTCTTTAAATAACACATTTAATCATTCAATGCATTGTATTATTACTTGGTCATAACTCGGTAAATACTAAACTTCACTCAGTAGACATTCCGCCTTTATTAACTGATAGCGATAACCTTAGGGTTTATCGACTAGGTTCCTTAGGCTTTACTGACTAGGTTCTTTGCTCAGTAACATAGTATAGTATTAACCTTACAAACAATAGCATATGTAGGATATCAAAACAATCTAAACATCATAATCTCATCATTGTCTAACTCGGTAATAGTTGCCCATTGAACAACTTATTACTCCCCTTTATCATCATATTCTTTCTGTGTCTTTTACCGACATCTTAACTTTTCTTAAAACATACTTCTTAAGATATGGCAACATCATACTGAATTAGAAAATCAATTTCTTGACATCAATGACAAAATAATAATATTAAGACAGTGAACATCCTTAATCAGTTATATTCATAGTCATCAACAACCTTCTCAATATCCCCAATGAAATGCCAACAATCACTCATTATAATTGGAATTCCAACAATCTCCCTTTGTCTATTATAATGCCAACAATCTCCCCATTTGGCATTGATGGCAAAACCAATTGATTTGACCTACATGATTCAGATTGCTGTGAAATTCTGAAATGCAAAAATGCTCTCCCCTTGTCATTAGTCATCTCCCCCATACATTAGTCTTCTCCCCCTTTGACAACAATGCCAAAAAGAAAACTAAAACATAATTTCTTCTTGTATGAAGTGATTCCTTTTCTATTCGGGCTTAACTTGGTCTTGATCAGAGCATTTGTCTTCAATTCCTATTCCCTTTTAATGTTTCCTGCACACCTTTAGAAAACCTTCTAAAGTGTGTAAATCAACATCAAGTCCTAAAAGATATTTTGTAGAGTCATCGAATTGATGTTTTCACCGAACTCAGTCAGTGAATGGAAGATAGGGGTAGGACCCCTAACTGACTTCTGAGATACTCAAAAGTGTCCCTTGGCAGTGGCTTGGTGAAGATATCTGCTATTTGTTCCTTTGTGCTAATATACTCCAATACCACTTTCTTCTCTTGAACTTCTTCTCTAAGATAATGATATTTGATAGAGATGTGCTTTGTCTTAGAGTGCATAACAGGATTCTTTGAAATGTTTATATTACTAGTATTATCACAGAATATAGTTACTGGCTCAGTAACTTGCTCATTTATGCCTTCCAACAATTGTTTGATCCATGCTATATTAGTGCAATTCAATGCTGCAACAACATATTCAGCTTCTGCTATTGACTGTGAAACACAACCTTGTTTCTTGTTGAGCCAACTCACTAGTCTTTCTCCTAAAAATAAAGCTCCTCCACTTGTACTTTTCTTGTCATCAATGTTGCCTACCCAATCAGCATAAGTATAAACTTTTAAATCAAAGACATTTCCTTTCTGATATACTAAGCCATAATCTTTAGTGCCTTTCAAGTATCTGAAAAATTCTTTTGATTGTTGTCATGTGTGTTTCCTTAGGATCTGCAAAGAATCTTGCAACTATACCTACTGCATGTGCTATATCTGGCCTATTGTGAACAACATATTGCAATTTTCCAATCATAGATTGGTAAAGTGTCTCATCAACAGATGCAGATTCATCATTCTTTGATAGTTTATAGTTGGTAGTCATAGGAGTACTTACTAGTTTTGAATCCTCCATTCCAAATTTCTTCAAGATTTCCTTTATGTACTTGGATTGGGTAATGAAAATCTTGTCTTTCATTTGCAGTATCTGTAGACCTATAAAATACTTTATCTCACTGATTAATGACATCTCAAATTATTTGCTCATTTCATTTCCAAAGTGCTTGCATAGAGAGTCATTTCCACAAAAGATAATATCATCAACAAAATGGCTGAGATTAGTATTCCATTTTCATCATTCTTCATGTACATATTACTGTTTTCACTTGTTCTTATAAAACCAATTTTGATCAAATATGAGTGCAATCTCTCATACCATGCTCTAGGTGCTTATTTCAAACCATATAAAGCTTTGTTCAATTTAAATATCCGATCATTATTCTTTCTGTCAACAAATCCTTCAGGTTGTTCAATAAAAACTTCTTCTTCTAATATACCATTCAGAAATGTAGATTTGACATCCATTTGATATACCTTGAAATTCTTGTAAGCAGCATATGCCAACAATGTTCTTACTCCTTCAATTCTTGCCATAGGTGCAAAAGTATCGCCATAATCAATTCCTTCTTCTTGAGCATAACCTTTGCAAACTATTCTTGCTTTATTTCTAATGACCTCACCTTTTTCATTCAGCTTGTTTCCAAAAATCTACTTTGTACCGATTACATTTTTGTCCTTCGGTCTTGGGACTAGTGTCCATGTGTCATTCTTCTTGATTTGATCAATCTCTTCTGTCATAGCATTTATCCAATCTTCACTGTTAAATGCCTCTTTCACTATCCTCGATTCAAATTCAGATATCAGACATGTATTCTGTCTCATTTTGTTCCTTGTCATCACTCGATCATTCTTATCTCCTATAATCTGACTTGATGCATGATTCCTTCTAACATACTTGGCTAATACAGGCTTGGTAGGCTTTGTATGATCTTCTTCATCACTCGGTAACTGGATATTCTCTTCATTTCCTTCAGCAGTCTTCTCAGTAGGACTTCTTGGTTGAACATAGACAAATCCTTCATAATCTTCTGGTTCTTCAGAGTTTCCTTCATCATTTCTTTCTGCAAATTCATCAATTTTCACATTTGCACTTTCTACTATTTTTTTAGATGATTTGATCAAACATTTAAATGCTTTGCTTCTAAAAGAATAACCTAGAAATGTTCTTTCTTCACTTTTCTAATCAAACTTACCATTTTTGTCATCTTTGTGAGCATAGCATCTACTTCCAAAGATTTTAAAATAACTTACATTAGGTTTCTTGTCATACCAGATTTCATAAGGTGTCTTCAAAGTTCCTTTCTTCAGTTGTACTCGATTCAGGGTGTAAACTGTTGTGCTTATTGCTTCTCTCCAAAATGTTTGTGGCACTCTCTTTTCGATCATCAGGGTTCTGGCACAATCCACAATAGATCTATTTCTTCTCTCAGCTATCCCATTTTGTTGTGGTGTTCTCAGTGCAGAGACTTGTCTTTTTATACCATGATCATTGCAGAATAAGTTAAAATCATCAGATGTGAACTCTCCTCCTCTATCTAATCTAAGACATTTCAGTTGTCTTCCTGTTTCATTTTCAACTCTTGCCTTGTACCATTTAAACATTTGAAAAGTTTTTGATTTTTCTTTTAAAAACATTACTGACATCATCCTTGAGTAATCATCCACAAATAATATGAAATATTTATCACCATAATAACTCTGAACTTTCATAGGACCACAAATATCAGTATGCACAAGATCTAAAATTCCCTTAGAAGTGTAGGACTTACTGGTAAAGCTTGATCTTGTCATCTTTCCCATCTGGCATCCTCGACACATAGCAGTCTTAGGTTTTTCAAGACTCGATAGACCTCTTACTCGGTGCTTCCTGCTTATTTTGATCAGATTATCAAAATTTACATGACAAAACCTTTTATACCATAACCAGGTATCATCTATCTTTGCATATAGACACTTATTCCAAGTTGAGTCAAGGTGAAATGTGTTACCTTTTGTTTGTGTCCTAGTAACAACCAACTTTCCATGCTTGTCATGAATTTTGACAATTCCTTTCTGAAATTCTATTCGGTAACCTGTGTTGTTTAGCTGTGCTACACTCAACAAATTGGATTTCAAACCTTCAACCCAATAAACATCATTACATTTTGCATTGTCAAGAAGTGTTATAGATCCTTTACCTCTTACTGGACATGGTGCATCATTACCAAATCTTACATAGCCTCCATCATAGTCTTCAAGTTTTACAAACTTGTGTTTATCACTTGTCATGTGATGCAAGCATCCACTATCTATGATCCAAGAATCATTAGTATTTATATGAGATATTAAAGTTTTTTCTTCATACCTTTCTTCATCTGATCCATCTTTAATAGCCACATAAACAACTTCCTCTGTATTAGTTTCATCTGATTTATCATCATTAGATTCCTCATCAGCTATTAGGCATGTCTTTTTATCTCTTCTCCTAAAGTCTCGGTGTCCTCTATAATGATTATCTTTCTGTCTGTCATCTTGATAATCTCTCTTTTCACTAGATTCCTTGTTAGGATAGTTAGAAGCCATATGTCCAATTCTATCACAGTTAAAACATTTCAAGGGTAGCTTTCCTTTGTACTTACCTTTTCCTCTTGGTAGCCTTCTAGCTAAAAGTGCTTTAGACTCTTCTTGCTTTCTGATTTCCTCATACAGTTTGTGTACCTCCTCCATGTTTTTGTGAAATCTTTCACTTGCTCCACTATGATTCCCTTCAAAATACTTATACTTTCTATCATTGTAATCATCAGATTCATCAAGATAAAAAGAACTAAATGCAGACTCAACCTTATTTACCGAAGATCCACTGTTATCAAAATTACTTAACTCAAATGCATGCAGCTTACCAATAGTAGCATCTAAAGAAACTAGCATATTGGGTATAGACCTCAATTCACTAATTGCAGAGACTCAGATTGCATAGGCTGGTAGAAGGGTTCTCAACAACTTACTTGTTATATCCTTTTCATCAATAGTTCCACTTGCTCCTTTGATTTGATTGACAATCTCCTTTAATCTTGTACTGTACTGGGTTATGTTCTCAACTTCATTCATCCTCATAGATTCAAGTTGTCCTCTTAGACTATCCACTTTTTCTCTTTGAACATGTTCATCTCCACCATACACAGATATGAGCTTATCCCACATTGCCTTTGCATCATTGTAGCCTTCTAGGTCATTAAACTCTAAGTTGGTCAATGCAGATGTTATTTCAATCATAGCTTGAGTATGGTCTTGTTTTTCCTTTATCTCTTCCATAGTCATTAGGTAGGTACTCGATGGAATGAAATCATTCTCAAGATAATATGTAGCATATTCTCCAATTCCTAATAAGTGCAGCTTCATCCTTTTCTGCCATGTAGAGAAACTTGACTTGTTCAGCTTTGGTGCATCTCTTTTATACATCTTCGGAACTTTGCCTCAAGTACCTTTAAATTTTTTTTTCCTAGATTCCAAAGCTCTGATACCAATTGATAGTTCTGATACAAAATGTTAAGTACAAATGCCAAGCTAACAAGATGAGAGGGGGGGTGAATCATACAAACTTAATCTTCCATAAATTCAACAGATTCAACCTCAGTAACTTTATCAGAAAAACAGTAATGCATGCAGACTCATAAATAGATAAGATCACAAAACATATAACACCAGATTTAACATGGAAACCCAAATAGGGAAAAACCACTATGGGATTTCAGACCCACTAAGAAATATACTCTTCTAGAGTATGCTTGGTTAAAAGCAAATCATGTTAAAGATTACAAACACATTGCTAGATGTGACCCGGTTAAGGGATTTCCCTCAGATCTGTTAGAATCTTCACCTTGTTAGAAGTGACCTTGTTAAAGGATTTCAAACACTCAATAAGAATGTCACCTTGCTAGAGGGTTTCACAAATAAGACTGTTAAGTCCACTCAGTTAAGAGATTTTCTGTCACTTTACAAAATAACAGTAATAAAAATATATCTACAACTTCACATCTAAAAATGCTAAAGCAGATTCTATTTTCTCAATAAAATCTAGTCATAGGACTTATCTTGTCCCTTTGTTGGGCTCTATACTTTGTTATCAAAATAGGTCTTCAAGATTCAGTGCTCGGTAATCACTATGTAGCATCCCTGTGCTTACACTTGCCCGCATTCATTGTTTATCAACAATTCCTTATTTATAAACAATTTTCACTGCTTAATCTCTTTGATCACATTTCCCATGATCAATCATAGCCATCAAATCTTCAATCTTGACCAGGTTCAATGTATCATTCGATCTGAAAATGTTTTACCTCACCTTGGAACTTGTGCAAAGGTATTGCGGTTCAATCTGAGCTGTAGATCTTCCTGCCGATCTTCTATTGCCATAGATTCTTAACAAACTTCATGTGTGGCTTACCACTCATTTAATCAACTCTAGCTCATCAGATTCCTTCTTTAAATAACACATTTAATCATTCAATGCATTCTGTTATTACTTGGTTGTAACTTGGTAAATACTAAACTTCACTCGGTAGACATTCTACCTTTATTAACTGAGAGCGATAACCTTAGGGTTTATCGACTAGGTTCCTTAGGGTTTACCGACTAGGTTCTTTGCTCGGTAACATAGTATAGTATTAACCTTACAAACAATAGCATATGTAGGATATCAAAAAAATCTAAACATCATGATCTCATCATTGTCTAACTCGGTAATAGTTGCCCATTGAATAACTTTTTACTCCCCTTTATCATCATATTCTTTCTGTGTCTTTTACCGACATCTTAACTTTTCTTAAAACATACTTCTTAAGATATGGCAACATCATACTGAATTAGAAAATCAATTTCTTGACATCAATGAAAAAATAATAATATTAAGACAGTGAACATCCTTAATCAGTTATATCCATAGTCATCAACAACCTTCTCAATATCCTCAATGAAATGCCAACAATCACTCATTATAATTGGAATGCCAACAATGTATCTTTCTCTGTTATAATGCCAACAATATGATCCCTAAGGACACCATATGACACCTAAGGACCAAATGATGTCCTAATGAGTCATATGGGATCCTAAGGGGTCATATGGTGTCCTTGTTGGAGCCCAAAACTGCAGATTGGAAAACCCAAAGACTTGCCAACTCCTTAGGAAATCCAATCAGCCTTAGCTAACGAACAGGGATGGTCGAAGACCAAATCCCTCTGCACTTTAGGCTCCACAAGACCTAGGCGGGTGTACCCTTCCCTCTCAAGCACAAAAGAGTTATTTAAATGTGGATTTAATCCTCTAAGCAAGTTTACACAACTGGCAAATTAGTGCTCTGCAACTATGCTATATCATGTGCTTTAGCTGAATACTTTGAAAACTGAAAACTGAATATGAATAAAAGTGTATGTTAAAGATATTGTATATTGAAAATGAAATGCTTTCAAGACTTGAATGAAATTTGCAAGGATTAGATCAAATAGGATATGGAAGAATGTTTCTCTGTAAGGACCTTATGCATACAAATCAAAATCTTAGAAATAAATAACAGACTAGTGCCTCTATCTAGGAATATGCACGATACTTTGTGGATAAATAATTCAATTAACCTCTTGAGATAGTTTTTAGGCAACTTGTAACACAAGACTATCAATATAGAGGTTCCATTAAGTGCTATAAGAACATGAAGAAGCAAATCTTATATTCAACTATAGCAACTTGTGGTGGCACACTATATTAAACCCTTTATCAGATTTATCAAGAGGACAAAATGAAATTCATCAACACAAAAGTATACACAAATTTTGGAATTGAAACAACGAATCTTGTATATTAATTTTTGGAAAGTGAATGCATACAATAGCTACACTTACAGATACGCCATTACACAATGATTTCTCAAAATGATACTTCCATTCCTATAGACTTCTCCAATACAGACATCCCATAGCCCCTACTGGCAGCCTGACTCATTGTGAATTGTTCTAGATCCCCTTTCTTAATTGAAAAAGACTCCCTATAAATACCTAATCCAAAAGACATGTGAAAGGACACACCCTTTCGCATACAAGAGGGAGTTATAGACAATTGTTTTTCCAAAGGACACACCCTTTGGTTTACAGAGATAATTACATTTGAATCCCTAAAATACACACTAAATAAAGCTTCAATAATATATCCTTTATCCTCTGCTTTGATAATACTTCCCGTAAATATTCAATATCTCCTGCACATAAAATAAACCAGTCAAATCCCTTATTAATTAAAGATTAAATATATTCCACTTTAGATTAGGCAATAATCATTTTACCCTATGTAAAATACTTATTTACAACAATTCACTTAAATCAAAGTATTAAACACTTGTAAATATTTATTCCAATAATAGTTTTTATTAAATAACATAAGGTAAAAGATTTTGTATAGTAAGTAAAAGAAAATACTTCCCTTCCGATAATGTTACAATACTTTCTCACCTTTTGGTAATCTTTAATTTGGGTCGGAAATATTATATCATATAAAGTAACCTTTGCAAAAACCAATCAAGCATTAAATGACTCACCCTAATGAATATGTTCAAATTATTTATCTAGGGTGAAAATAATATGTATATGGAAGGATCACTTAAATAAATAAATGCTTTTCATCATTTTACTTATGGTAAAAGTACATTTTCTCCAAAATAATAATAATCATTCTTTGATCTTGCATAAAATCAACCCTAATATATACATGTTCCATTTTATTCACTTAGGGTGAAAAATATAAATGATCAAATGATAATATCAAAATGCAAAAATTTATTAGGTCATCAAATTAAAGAATTAACCATGGTAAAAGAACTTATAAAATATAACTTTCTTTGTGATAAAATATATCCCTTTATAACCTCTCAAAAGGTAATTTCAAAAGATAATATTGAAAACTATTATTATCCTATCAAATGTTGTAAACAAGATTTCTTTTGCCAAGGTGCTCCTGGAAATCATCAAATTATAATATCAAAACATTAAATTAAATTTCTTGAGTAAGGGATACTTCCTATTAATATGCACCCAAGAAATATAATTTTTGCCTATAGTATCCTACACAAAACATAAAAAAAATCAACTAGCTTGATAGGTCATATGTTCCTATTTCATAGGGATATATTTAATAAAATCATTGATAATATTTTCCCCATGCAGATAAAAATATTTTCCCCCTAAAGAGACATATGATCTTTGCACACAATTAGGGTAAAATATTTATAATAAAATATGATATTAACATAAAACTCCAAAAGTAAATGGAAACTTCTTGAGTAAACATTCAAATAAGGATATTAAAGATTTGAGAGTGTTTTTACTTTCACTTGAATAATTTCCAAAGTAACAAAGAATTTGCCATAATAACCTCTTGAAATTAATTTTACCTTTAAAATAACAAATCAAAAGCAAATGATTAAAACATACCTACCTCTGCTTGATAAAAATACATTACCTTGGCAAATATTCCAGAATAGATTTTCATCTTGAAGTCAAACTCAATTTGGTTGGAAATAATTTAGCACATGGGATGCATACTTGCAACAAACCAATCAAACCATTAACTACATGATAAGATGGTTTACCCTAATATAAATTATTCAATTTATTAACTCTAGGGCGAATAATATGCATATGAAAAGATTAAAAATCCACTTAAATAAATAAATGCTTTTTATTATCTCCACTTGTGATTTGAAACATTTTCACACCTTTGAAACATTTTTCAAAATAAGATCCATTTATATGAAATAACATTTTACCTTAATATATATTTTACCAATGTTTTAGGGTAAAAATAATTTATTTAAATCACATATTTAAAAATGTATTTCCACATTTCAAGATTAATTTAATAAATTAAAATCTTGTGGAAATATTTGCAAATTAGTATCCATAGTAATTTACCCTAATAAACATTTTCAAGTAATACAATAGAGCAATTGGTAAAAGGGGAGGGTAGGTATGGGTAGTTAGGAAGGTTGCGTTGAGAGGTTGAGTGTTCAACTCCCTCTCCCTGCCCTTTTGTAAAAATATATTTTATTTTTAAATCATTTATATGCAAAATATATTCACATTGCAAAAAATATTCTTGGGTAAGATATACTCCCTGTAGAATAATTTTTTGATTGTCCAGCTTGGATAATTTTAGGTTCCACCAGTCCTAAGGAGTCATTTGATTTTCTAACACATGTGTGGCCCCTTAGGATCCCATATGACCCCTAACGACCCAATATGACCCCTTAGGACACCATATGACCCCCTAGGACAATATGATTTCCTAAGGGGTCATATGGTGTTCTAACACATGTGTGGCCCCTTACAACTCCATATGACACCTAATGACACTATATGACCCCTTAGCACCCCATATGACCCCTAACGACACCATATGACCCCTTAAGACACCATATGACCCATAACAACACCATACAACCTCTCAGGACACCATATGATCTTGCATCTTATTACATGACATGACCCCTTAAGACACCATATGAGCCATAAAGATACCATATGACATCCTAATGGGTCATATGGTGTCCTAAGGATTCATATCATGTTCTAGCACATGTGAGGCCCCTTAGGACCCCATACTGCCCATAATGACACCATATGAACCCTTAGGACACTGTATGACCCATTAGGATACCATATAATGTCCTAATGTGTGATATGGTGTCCTTAGGGGTCATATAGTGTCGTAAGGGGTAATATGGTGTCGTTACAAGTCATATAGTGTCTGGAGGGCTCATATGATCTCATCAGGGATCATATGGGATCCGAAGGGACCACAAATGTGTTAGAACACCATATAACCCCTTTAGACACCATATGACTCCTTGGGTCATTATATTATCCTAAGAAGTCATCTAGTATCCTTAGGGGTCATATGGTGTCCCAAGAGGTCATATCGTGTCTTTAGGGGTCATATGGGATCCTAAGGGACCACACGTGTTAGAACACCATATGACCCATTAGGAAACCATATGACCTATTAGGACATCATATTGTCCTAAGGGGTCATATGGTTGCTGGCAATATGCAAGAATTAATTATGTGTTGTCATTGATGTCAACACAACTTTGGTTGGATGTCAACATTGCTCTGATTGGTTACTGACATGCTCCAATTGGACATGGTTTTGGCAGAGGATATCAGTGATTCTTCTCCAATATGTATGTAGGAATTGATTATGTGTTGTCATTGATGTCAACACTACTTTGGTTGGTTGTTGACTTGCTCTGGTTGGACATGGTTTTGGCAGAGGATATCAATGATTCTTCTCCAGTATGTTCAGATTGTTGG
Source organism: Cryptomeria japonica (assembly GCF_030272615.1). Classification (NCBI taxonomy): domain Eukaryota; kingdom Viridiplantae; phylum Streptophyta; class Pinopsida; order Cupressales; family Cupressaceae; genus Cryptomeria; species Cryptomeria japonica. The sequence goes on from NC_081408.1 coordinate 54,651,950, forward strand.
ATTCAGTTTTGGATGGATATTCATGATGATTACATGTATGTCATATTCAGTTGGTTCATGATTTGGTGGTCTAGAAGCTATTGATTATGTTCTTGACTGCCAATTGATATTCTTGATCCTAGTTGGTGATATTTGATGAAATGGTTAAGTGTTTTTGATGCGGCTTCTAGAAATGGTTCTTAATGATGTTGTTGATTTGTGTCCCAATTGTTTGTTGGCTTCACATTGACTAGCATGAAGATTTGGTGATCCTATTTGGGTCTAGTAGGATATTCTGTGTTATTGACACTGAGGGTTTTTTCCCAGTTCATGTAACGTGTTGCGATTGATCTTGGCAGGATTTTCAATGGATGTAATTGTTTGGGAATTTGAATTAGGTCCATGCTGTGTAATGTAAATCATAATATTGGTCTTGTGGTCGATCTTTGTATCGTGTAATGTAATTTTGTAATTATGAGTTGAGCATTGAGGGTTTAGCCAACCTTGTTATCAAGGTTGATGATTTGTATATATAGGAGATATGTTTATGTAATTTTAGTATCGGTATTTTGTCTGCATTATCAAAGAGAGGTAAATGTGCAAACAAGGATATATCATTAAGCTAAGTTTTGTGGAGAGTTTGGTGTTGCAAGGCAGACAACTATGCTTAACCAAAACTATAACCAAGCATTAGGAGATTCTATTTCCATAGTTGATTTCCTCCGGATTGTAGTCTTATGATTATATAAGTCAGTGAGAATTCTCTTTTCTATTAAGGAGTATCCTCTAAGTGGTTGGTTTGATTGCAAGTACAATCCCCATTGTAATATTTTCACATACTACTGTAGAAGTATTATCTGATTGTGGGTAGGGTTTCCCACTGTGGCTTTTCCCTTCACCGAGTTTTCCACTTCAAAATATTAGTGTTGTGTGTTGTATACTCTCATTCTTTATCTTTCACAGCGTTGTTCTCATTTTGCTCCAGTAGAATGTTTATAGTCTACAATAATTATTTAACTTTTGGAAAACTGATTCACCCTCCCCCCTCTTAGTTTTCCTCTGATTCATTCTAACAATTGGTATCAGAGAAAGGTCCTCTCTACAGAAGCCTAACCACTTGAGGAGATCCGATGGCATCAAGATCTTCATCTAATTTCTACTAGAAGGAGAGTCCCAGATTTGGTGGTACAAATTACAAATTATGGAAGGAGTGAATGAAGATTCATTTGAGATGTCTTAGAGCTGAGATATGGGAGATAATAGAAAAAGGTTATACACCTCATGATCCTAGTTCTGGAACTCTAGAACCTGCTGATGAACAGAAGAATTCTTATAGTTATGTCAGAGAAAAAGAAGAATTGTTAAGTTCCCTATCAAATGAAAAAATGTTGAATGTCATAGAGCTAGAAAATGCAAAGCGTTGAAGCTTGAAACTCTATATGAAGGTGACAAAGTAGTAAAAATTGAAAAACTTGAAGGTTATTGGGTGAGATATGAAAATTTGAAGAAGGAAGAAGATGAAAAGATAAGTTATTTCATAGATAGAGTGAATGAGATTGTCATGGGAATCAAATGATGTGATGGAATAGTTAATGAGGATGAGATTGTTTCAAATTTTTTGAGTTTTGCCTCTGACTTACAAAATGAAAGCTACTACAATAAATGAACTCTAGACAATGCCAAACACCCCTGTTACCAAAGATACATTACTTGGGAAATTGACTTCTTTTGAACTTGAAGAGCTTGGAGATCAGAATGCTACTAAAATAGAAATTGTTTTTAAAGCATCTGCCTTCGATAAGTAGAAGATAGATTGGACAGAGTTATATGCTAAAGAGATGGAAGACATTGAAAGAGAGAATAGAGAACTTGAAGAATTGGAAGCCCTAATTGCCAGAAGAATCCCTAAAGGACCAATTGGAAGTAAGTATGAAGGAAAAGTTCCATTTAAATTTTTTTCATGCAATAAGATTGGTCACTTTGCTTCTAGGTGTCCTGAAAGAGCTGCAAGGAATAATAAAAGATTTTTGAGGAATTATAAACCTAATCTGGAATATTAGATTAAACCTAAATATAGAAAGAATAAGGACAAATCATGTTACTATGCTGGTGATGATTATTTTGGTATTACTGATGATTTTGATGATGATGAACATGTAAGTGGATCCAGTAATGGAAGCTTAGGTAGTGGAAAAGATTGGATCTTTATTGCTATCAAGGATGAATCTTTGGAGCCTGTCAATGGTACAACTCATACTGAGGAGAAATTCATAGCTTCTAAAATTGAAGAGAAATATGAATAGGTTATAGACAATGGTTTCTCACACCACATGACCGATGATAAGAGGAAATTCCTAACTCTACAAGAATTTGATGGTGGACTAGTCAAATTTGGAGACAACAAGGCATGCAAGATCAAAGGAAAAGGAACAATATCCTAGGATGGTAAGAACAATACTAACAATGTTTATTATGTTGAAGGTTTTGTAATATGGTTAAAAATGATGAGGGGAGATCAAGTGAAAATATTTACTCTCCTCAAAAGAGGAATGAAAGTTTCACAAAGGATTCCCTTCAATTTTTCACATATTACATTCAAAAGAGGGGTTGAATTCACTAGATCCAATCCCCAATGGAAAATCTAAGAAAAAGTTGAATGGACCACGTGTAAGTTATGCACAATCCTCCAAAAAATCCGCATGCCAAAAAGTGTTTTTCCATTTCTGAAAATGAAGCCTAAACTTGCAATTACAACTGCATACCTATAACCTACACGCGGAAAAGAGAGGGAAATGTTGTTGGGATTGGGGATTTCCCTTCAGGTCAAACCCCATTTTGGAATTAACCAAGTGGTTGTAAAATGCTACAAGTCAATGAAAGGAAATGTTTGAAGTAAAATCCACCTCAAGAAGGGGATGTAATTGAAGACTTGATACCTTTGTAGATGAATCTTCTTGAATGGATGTGTGAAATAGGATGTCTTAAATGTTGATAGAAATCTCCTCTTCAATGGTGGAATCCTTGTCTTGAATGCAACACCTAGCCTTGAAAGGAGACTTGAAATGATCAATGCTTGAATAAATATTTTAATTCTTGAATGCTTGCACTTGATTTTGCCTTAGGATCCACTTTATCATCAACTTCTCTTATGAAAATAGGAGGGATGTGATCCTTATATACTTGCCAATTAGGGGTGTTTAGGTAATTTCCCATCTTAGGCCGAAATAGAAACTTTTCCCACTCAATAATTGACAAGCTCAATGCAAGGGAGAATCAAAGGGGGCCCAAAATAGGCCCAAGAAAAGGGTCCCACACCCCTGTCCTAGGGTGATAGGGGTGCCACGCCCCTGTCGTGCCCTAATTTAGGACAGGCAACAACAAAAGGCAGTGCGAAATGATGAAAAATGTAGGTTTTTGATGACATGAGTATGTTTTGGCTCTCTGATCAGGCTTAGTGATTTGTCCACTAATGCAAAGACCCAAATACAATTGAAAATTGCAAGGGTCGCAATTTTATGACTTTACAGGTTTGAAGCATAATCTCTTGTGTGTAGGAAAAATTGTGGATACAGGATTTCATCTACAATTCAAAGATGGAAAATGCAAGATTATCAATAGATATGGATTGGAAATTGCATCTGGAACTCAGACCAAAGGAAATATTTTTCATTTGAACTCCAGTGAGAAGACATGTTTGATTGCTCAGATTGATGAAAGTTGGTTATGGCATAAAAGGATGTGTCATGTGAATTTTGATTGCATAGTAAAGATCAGTTCAACCAAGGCTGTCAGAGATTTTCCCAATATCATCAAGCCTCATAATCTGGTATGTAGAGAATGTCAAATGGGTAAGAAAGTTAGAACTTCTTTCAAAAGTATACATGACAGATCTAATGAAATTCTTGATCTTATTCATACTTATCTATGTCGTCCAGCAAGGACTAAAAGATTTCAAGGAGATAGATACTTTATGTTTCTTATTGATGATTACTCTAGAATGTTATGGGTTGCATTTTTGAAAGAAAAATCAGAAGCCCTTGATAAATTCAAAATATTCAAATCTATGGTTGAGACAAAAATAGGATTGAAGATAAAATGCTTAAGATTAGATCAAGGTGGTGAATTTACATCTAGTAAATTCAACAGTTTTTGTGAGAAATATGGAATCAAAAGGCAATTATCTACACTTAGAACTCCACACCAAAATAGAGTAGTGAAAAGAAAGAATAAAACTATCTTAGATGTGGCAAGGACAATGATGATGGAAGCCAAATTGCCTGATATTTCTTGGAGAGAAGCTATCAATATTACAGTCTACACTTTCAATAGGATACACATAAAAAGGTGATACCAGTAAGATTCCTTATGAATTATTGTTTGGTCATACTCATACTATCAAGTATTTCAAAAATTTTGGAAGTAACTACTATATCAAAAGACATAATGGAATAGGGAAATTTGATCCTAGATGTGATCAAAGAATATTCTTGGGTTATTCTACTAAGAGAAAAGCATATAGATGTTTTAACAAAATATTGCAAAGGATAGTGGAAAGCATAAATGTCATAGTGGATGCACAAAGAAATAATCAAATCAGATCATATGACTATGGATCAGAAGATGAGATTGTCAAATCAGAACCAGTAATGCAAGAATCAGATCAGAGCATTGATCGAACTACTCCAATAACATCAAAAAATTCCACAATAACTATTGAACAACATAAAGAGTCAGAAAGTCAAGATAATCCAAAGACTCCTAGGTATGTAAAGCTGAATCATTCTGGAAGATATAAGAGAAAAGGTGTGATGACAAGAAGAAGGTTAGCTATTGAAGAGGTATGTTTAATTTCTTAATTTTGAATTGGAATCAATTGCTGAAGCATGTAAAGATGAGAATTGGATGAAAGCAATGGAAGAGGAATTAAATCAGATAGAAAAGAATAACACATGGGAATTGGTTCCTAGGACTAAAGATAAAAATATTATTGGAACTAAATGGGTATTCAAAAACAAACTAAATGAAGAACACGTTGTAAGAAACAAAGTTAGATTGGTTTGCAAAGGATACTCACAGCAAGAAGGAATTGATTATGATGAAAATTATGCTCTGGTTGCAAGGATTGAAGCAGTAAGACTATTTCTTGCCTATGTTGCACACAAGAACTACAAGGTATATCAAATGGATGTCAGATGTGCATTCCTAAATGGAGATCTTGAAGAAGAAGCGTACATTAAGAAGCTGATGGATTTTCACTATCATAAGACAAGGACATGGTTTGCAGATTGAGGAAACCTTATATGGATTGAAACAAGCCCCTAGAGCCTGGTATGCTAGATTGGATAAGCATATTTTGAAGCTTGGATTTAGAAAAGGTAATGCTGATAGCAACTTATATTATAAGACTAAGCATAATGACATATTGATCATTGAAGTCTTTGTTGATGATATCATTTTTGGAGGAGAAGAAAATCTATGCCTGACATTTGCTGATGACATGAAGAATGAATTTGAGATTTCTATGATTGGTGAGATGAAATTTTTCTTAGCTCTTTAGATCACTCAAACTAATAAAGTTAATTTCATTTGTCAAACTAAATATGTGAAAGAATTGCTAAATAAATTTGGACTTGAAAAATCAAAACCAGTTGGAACCCACTATGATAACTAGTTGCAAACTGTCAAAGAAAGATGAATCTCCTAAAGTGGAGTCAACTAGATACAAATCAATTACTGTTGGAATACTATACTTAACTTAGACTAGACCAAATATAATGAATGTTGTCTACATTACTTTTAGATTTCAGTTTGATCTAAGAGAAAAATCATGACATTGTTGTCAAAAGGATATTTAGATATTTGAAAGGTTATGGTATCCAAAGGATGATGGTTTTAGATTATGTGCCTATACAGACTTAGATTGGGCAGGAGATGTTGATGACCAGAATAGCACTATAGGTGGTGCATTCTTTCTTGGGAAGAAATTATTCTCATGGCTTAGCAAAAAATAATCATGCACTTCACTATCTATTGTTGAAGCTGAATATGTATTTGTTGCAACAAATTGTACTCAAATATTATGGATGAAACAAATTTTGAAGGATATAAGGGTAATTCATGATGAGCCTATTCTTATTCACTGTGATAATACAACTACTATTGATATGTCAAAGAATCATGTATTTCATTCCAAATCAAAACACATATCTATAAGATAAAATTTCTTGAAAGAAAAGGTTGAAGCAAAGGAAGTTAGATTGGTATATGTGCTTACTAAGGAATATATTGCAGATATTGTAAAAAAACCATTTCCTAAAGATACTTTTGAATATCTTAGAAACTAATTGTGGGTCACCACCCCTCTGGAAGAGACTTAGAGATGTAGAGATGCATCAATCTGATGAGCTTATCAAAAATATCTTATTATCCAGGTTGATGAGATGGTGTTGTTACTCAGGGGGAGTAGTTATCTGATTGGTTCAATACCTTGGCATCTAACCTTCATCATTGATGTCAAAGAGGGAGGGATGTCCATGTGAAAAACACAGAAAAACATATTCCAGTATGGGGGAGAGATTAGTCAATTCTTTTAATGTTATCTTAGGAGAGAGTTTCTTGGATATTGTTGGCATTCCTGGGCACTTAATTGTTTTTCACATTTAGTGTTTCCAGCAATTTGAAAGGGGAAGATTGTTGGCAATATGCAGGAATTGATTATGTGTTGTCATTGATGTCAACAGTGCTCTGGTTGGATGTCAATATTGCTTTGATTGGTTGTTGACCTACTCTGGTTGGACATGGTTTTGGCAGAGGATATTAATGGTTCTACTCCAGTATGTTTAGATTGTTGGATTTGGTTTTCGATGGATATTCATGATGTTTACATGTATTTCATATTCAGTTGGTTCATGATTTGGTTCTATGGAAGCTATTGATTATGTTCTAGACTATCGGTTGATATTCTTGGTCCCAATTGGTGATATTTGATGAAATGATTAAGTGGTTTTGATGCGGCTTCTAGAAATGGTTCTTAACATGCTAAAGGTGTTCTTGATTGTGTCCCAATTGTTTGGTTGCTTCGCATTGGATAGCATGAAGATTTGGTGATACTCTTTGGGTCTGGTAGGATATTATATGTTATTGACACTGAAGGTTTTTTCCAATTCATGTAATGTGTTGTGATTTATCTTGGTGGGATTTCCGGTGGATGTAATTGTTTGGGAATTTGAATTAGGTTCATGCTATGTAATTTAAATAATAATATTGGTCCGGTGGTCTATCTTTCTATCTGTAATGTAATTTCTGTAATTATGAGTTGAGGGTTGAGGGTTTGGCCAACCTTATTATCAAGGTTGATGATTTGTATATATAAGAGATATATTTATGTAGTTTTGGTATTGATATTTTGTTTGCATTATCAAATAGAGGTAAATGTGAGAACAAGGATATATCATTCAATGAAGTGTTGTGGAGAGTTTGGTGTTGCAGGGCAGATCACTTTGTTTAACTAGAACTATAACCAAGCATTTGGAGATGCTATTTTCACAATTCATTTCATTCAGATTGTAGTCTGATGATTATGTAAGTCAGTGAGACTTCTCTTTTGTGTTGAGGAATGTCCTCTAGGTGATTGGCCTGATTGCAAGTGCAATCCCCATTGTAATATTCTCACATACTGCTACAAAAGTATTATTTGATTGTGGGTAGGGTTTCCCACCATGATTTTTCCCTTCACAGGGTTTTCCACATCAAAATATTAGTGTTGTGTGTTGTGTAATCTCATTCTTTATCTTTAATAGTTCTGTTATGTTCTCATTTTTCTCTAGTAGAAGGTTTATAATCTACAATAATTGTTCAACTTGTGGAAAATAGATTCATCCCCCTCTCATTTTTTCTCCCATTCATTCTACCAATGGTGTCATTAGGGGTTATATGAGCTTGTTATATGAGCTTATAAGGGGCCACACGTGTTAGAACACCATATGACCCCTTGGGATACCATATGACCCATTAGGACATCATAATGTGTCGTAAGGGGTCATATGGTTTTGTTAGGGATCATATGGGGTCCTAAGGGGCCACATGTGTTAGAACACCATATCATCCGTTGGGATACTATATGATCCCTTATAATGTCATATGGTTTCCTTAGGGCTCATATGATGTCCTAAGGGGCCACACCATGCACTATGATGTTAAAAGGGGTCATATAGTGTCTTGAGAGGTCATATGGTATCGTTAGGGATCATATGGTGTCGTTAGGAGTCATATGGGGTCCTAAGGGGTCTTAAGGGGTCCTAAGGGGTCATATGGAGTCGTTAGGGGTAATATGTTGTCCTAAGGGGTCATGTCATTTACTAGGATGTTAAAAAGGATCATATGGTGTCCTAAGGGGTCATGTCATGTATTAGGATGTTAAAAGGGGTCATATGGTGTCCTAAGGGGTCATATAGTGTCTGAAGGGGTCATATGGTGTCTTGAGGGGTCATATAGTGTGTTAAGGGGTCATATAGTGTCCTAAGGGATCATATGGTGTCGTTGGGGGTCATATGGGGTCCTGAGGGTCCACACATGGTTTAGAACACCATATGGCCTCTTAGGACACGCTATGATCCTTTAGGACATCATATTGTCCTAAGGTGTCATATCATGTAGTAGTCTTTTAAAAGGGGTCATATGGTGTTCTAAGGGGTCATATGGTGTCCTAAGGGGTCATATGGGGTCCTAAGGGGTCACACATGTGTTAGAACACTATATGACCCCTTAGGACCATATGACCCATTAGGATCTATCATATTATCCTAAGGGGTCATATGGTGCCCTAAGGGGTCATATGGTGTAGTTAGGGGTCATATGGGGTCCTAAGGGCTAACACATGTTTTAGAACACCAGATGACCCATTAGGAAATCATATTCTCCTAAGGGGTCAGATGGTGTCCTAAGGGGCCATGCCATGTGTTAGGATGATAATGTTGGACATTGTTCTTGCTAGGATATGTTGTTGTCATTGATGTCAACATATGCCTTCTCTGATGACTATAGATTGGTTTATTAGGTTCATGGTTTGGTGTATGGAGTATATTTAGTATCACTATACTCTTCTATATTGGTTTGAGTGATCTGGGAAGCTTAATTGATCATATCAAATGATCTAGTTTTGCAGTTTACTTCTCTGATCAGTGCTTTGTAGAGTTCAGTATTTCCTCCGGTGTACTCTAGTGTGATCAGATCTTATGCTGAGATTTTTGAATATTATTTGGGATGGTCTTGTGTGCCTTCATTTTAGATGGTTCATTCTTTGTTTCTCTATAAGTTATCTTTCTTTGTGAGATTTGTTGTTGTTTGAATGTTCTTGCATTTCAAATGTTGATCGATGAAGATTTGATAAGTGGTGTTGGTGTAGCTATTGTTGATGATTCTAACGTGCTTGTTGGTGTTTCCTAATTGTGTCCTATTTGTTTTGATTATCTGCATTGATCATTATGTGAATTTTTGGTGATTTTGTTGAATCGATGATTTTCTTCATGTTATGCGGTTTTCTTGGTGGTGTAGAATGTTGCGGTTGATCTTGGCATGATTTTCGATGGTGCTCCATATTTGGAAATTTGAATTAGGTCCATGTTATTTCATGTAAATCATTATATTGGTTTGGTGGTCAATCTTTGTATCATGTGACATATTTATTTAATTATGAGTTGAGGGTTCATCCCACCTTGTTATCAAGGTTGATGAATTGTATATATGGGTGATATAGTCATGTAATCTAGGTATCAAGGTTGTGTTTGCATTATCAGAGAGTGGTGTATGTCTGATCAAGTGATTCATCCTTCGACATTTTGATTGAGCAGAGTTTGGTGTTGCAGAGTAGACAATTATGCTTAACCTAAACTGTGATTAAGAATTTGGAGATGTTATTCTTGCAGTTCATTCCTTTCAGATTGTAGTCTAAATCTTGTTGTAAGTTAGTGAGACTTCCATGAGGTTTGTAGCCTTCTAGGTTATTATGAGTAGTGAGCTCTAGGTAGTGTGCCTGAATGCATGTGCATTCCCCATTATAATATTTTGGCATACTACTGCAGAGTATCATCTTATTGTGGGTAGGTTCCCATCGTGGTTTTTCCCTTAACCGGGTTTTCCATGTCAAAATTTGTGTGTTGTATGTTGTGTTTTTAATTTTCTTATCTTTTTTGTTGCTGTAGTTTATCAGATCTGTATTTATAGTTAATTTTGTAGATTTGGTGAAAACTTATTCACCACCCCCCCATCTTATTTTTCCCTCAATGTTGTTGCCAACAATTAGTATCAAATCTAGATCCTCCAAAAGATGCTTAATTGCTTGAGGAGATGCAAGATGTCAACTAGAGGTGTTATCTTTAAGAAGGAGAGTTCAAGATTTGATGGTAGCAACTATGATGTATGGATGAACTAAATGGAAGTGTACTTGAGATGTCCTAGAGAAGATTACTAGAACATTACAAAAAATGCCTATTTTGCTCCTCCGAGTAGACCTGTTACTACTTATGAGATCAAGGAAGCTGAACATAACATTAGAGAGAAGGAAGCATTGCTGAGTTCCCTAACTATTTCTGAGATAACAAATGTAATGGGAATTCAGACCGCACATGAGATCTGGGAGAAGCTTGAGATCCTATATGAAGGAGATAAACAAATGAAAGTTTCTAAGTTGTAGAGTTTGAAAGGAAAATATGAGATGTTGAAGATGGGAGAAGATGGGAACATAAATACCTTTATGTCTAAGGTGAATTATCATGTCCTAGGTATCAAATCTATCGATGGAACCCTTGAAGAAGATGCAATTGTTTCTAAGCTGTTGAGATCATTGCCTCCTTATAAATACAAGGTAGTTGCTATAGATGAGATCCAGAGTGTGACTATTGTGACAAGAGATATGTTGGTTGGAAAGATTGTTGCATTTGAGCTGAATGAATTTGGTGAATCACATGGAAAGTCTGGGATATTATTTAGAGCATTTGTATTCGATAAGAAGAAGTATGAACCTAAAGAATGTAGAATATCCAAATATGAAAGAGAAAGGAAAGAGATGGAAGAGAGAGAAAAAGAACTGGATGAGCTTGAAGCATTGATTGCCTGGAGATTTTCTAAAGGAGCTAGTACGTATGATGTAAAATTTCTCTTAAAATGTTTCTCTTCCAATAAGGTAAGAAATTTTTCTTCTAGGTGCCTAGAGAGAATGGATAAGTATGATAGGCATGATAAATTTGATAAGCATGGCATAAATGATAGATATGACAAGCATAGAAGTATGATAAGCTTTGCAAGTCTAACTGGAAGTATAGGAATCAGAAGAATTGCTATTATGATACTGGAGAAAAGGTGTTACAAATGAAGAATCAGAAGGAGATGAAGTTGTGTTTCTTGCCATTAAGAAAGATGGACCGGTACATGTTGATTCCACTAGATGTATTATTGAGGAAAAAGCCTTAGTTGCTAAAGTTGAAGAAAAATATGAATGGGTAATAGATACTAGTTGTTCACATCATATGACTAGTGATAAAAGAAGTTTTGTGAGTATGGAGAGGTATGATGGTGGAATAGTGAGATTTCGAGATGACAAAGTCTATGTGATCTGTGGTAGAGGTCCTATTTCTTTTGATGGTAAGAATAATACTGATAATGTTCTATATGTTGAAGGTTTGAAGCATAATCTGTTGAGTTTTGGATAGATGGTTGACAAAGGTTATGATTTACAATTCAAGAATGGTAACTGCAAGATCCTAAATGCCTCTCGTATAGAGATTGCATCTACAACTAAGACTTTAGGTAATATTTTCATTTGAATGCTAGTGAGAAAAGTTGTTTGATTGCTCAAATTGATGAAAATTGGCTATAGCATAGGAGAATGTGTCATGTTAATTTTGATTCTATGATTAAGATCAGTTTTATTCAAGTTGCTAGAGATTTGCCTAAGATTGTTAAGCTTGCTAATCCAGTATGTAAGGAATGTCAATTGGGTAAGCAAACAAGAATTTATTTCAAGAGAAAGCAATATACATCTGATAGATTGATAGATCTTGTGCATACTGACCTGTGTGGACCTACAAATGTTAGAAATGTGTAGGGAGATAGATATTTTATGTTTCTAATTGATGATTATTCCAAGATGATGTGGGTTGTCTTTTTGAAGGAGAAATTTGAAGCATTAGACATTCAAGATATTCAAAGAAAAAGTTGAGACTAAGTTAGGATTGAAGGTGAAATGTCTGAGATCTGATAGATGTGGAGAATAATGTTCTAGTTGTAGACACCTAAAATTAATAATTAATTAATTTAAGCCTATCAACATAATTAATTAATTTAATTGTGTTGTCCTCATTCCTTTGAGAATCAATTAAATCTAATTTAATTAATTCTATAACTATCATCCAATAATTAATTTATCAAATAAATTAATTATTCCCCTATTATTCTAAAGTCCCCTCCAATAATTATTTCCTTGAAACCCACTCAGTTAATTAATTCTAATTAAATAACCTAGTCATGTGATTCCTACAAATCACTTTTCCTAATCCCACTCAACCTAATTAATCCTTCTAGAATCTCTCATAATCATGCTTATCATTATCCCTCAATTTTTAATTACCACTCATGTCACATCAACATTGAGTCTCTCAAAGAGATTCAAATTTCTTTGAATCCCTCAATGCATCCTTATTTTAGAATTTTTAATTCCTCATATTTGAAATTCAAATTTCTCCCCCCTTTTCCCAAGGAATTTCATATTCTTGTTTATTTTTCTAGGGCACCCTTGATCCATGCCTTCTATCTAAAATCAATCTCAGCCCTTCCTAATCAAATCAATCTTGGCCCTCCATTAGCCTCCTCCAATCTATAAATTGGAGCTTCTTCTCCTCACAAAGAATCCATTTCTCATGCATTGTCATCTTGCTCTTTTCTCCTCTCTTCATAATCCTCTATCAAATCCACCCATCCTTAATCTTTCAATCCAAATCCAATCCATCAATCTATCTTGTTGAGAACAAAGGAGATCAATCCACATCCAAATCAAGCAAGCAACACATCAAATGGAGCATCAAGGGCGCATCCTCATCAGCCACTTCATCAAGCTCAATCCGAAGGAGAAGGTAAAATAGTAAGGTAAAAATGATCTCTTGATGTTTTAGTGTTTTCATGCTTATTTCATTGTGTTTTTTATCATTTAACCTTTCATTCCATTTTCCCCTCTTCACTAGTGAATTTGATTCATTCTATGAGAAGCATGAGATTAGAAGACAATTATCTACTCCTAGAACCCCTCAGTAGAGTGGAGTTGTTGAAAGCAAGAACATGATTGTCTTGGATGTTGCAAGGACTATGATGTTTCAAGAGAATGTTTTGAAGATATATTGCAGAGAAGCTATTAACACTATTGTTTACACATTCAACCGAGTTCATATTAAAGGTGATACTGGTAAGACCCCTTATGAGTTATGGTTTGGTCATGTTCTTATTGTGAGATATTTTAGAATTTTTGGTAGCAAATGTTATATCAAAAGAGATGAGGATATAGGAAATTTTGATGCAAGAAGTGTTGGCATAAGCACACTCCAATGGCAACCTTACAATCCTATGGCACCGGCAAGACATTACACTTACATCAATAGATCACAACTCTACATTGGCACAGAAAGAGAAGCATACCGACACAGAGGCCGACAAGATTTTTGGTATAATTTATTTTGTTATTATTGTAAAAACTTTGTAAAGATGACTTGGCAAGATGTAAAATGACTCTTATATATACAAGAGATCATTATAGGATGTTTTGTGAATAGAAGAAGTAAGGAAATATTTTTAGGCATACCTATTGTGTGAAATATAGATTAAGGGGTATATGTAAAGAACAGAGTAGAAACCAGTACTAAATCTGGCATTGAAGATGCTATTGTAAAGCAATACAAATTATTGGATTTATATAATCCACATTGTAAGTCAGTGAGACTTCCCATTTGAGTAGTGAGCTCTAGGCAAGTGGCCTTCCTACATGTGCAAGCCCCCTATTGTAGTAATATTCTCTTATTGGCCAGTAAGTGGATATTGTGGGTCACAAATCCCACCAAAGTTTTTCCCACGTCGGGTTTCCTCGTTAAATCATTGTGTTATGGTGTGTTTTTCATGTGTTTGATTTCATTTCTATTTATTGCATTATTTCTTGCATACCAGTACACTATTATAATATGTTCTGCATGTTTTAAGTTAAGAAATTCTTATTACCGGTTAGATACTGATTCACCCCCCCCCCCCCCCCCCCCCTTCTCAGTATCTATGGGAATCCTAACAATTGGTATTAGAGCCTGGTCCTCTATTTTCAGAAGTTTAACAGCTTGAGGAAGATCTTGACACCGGTAAAGATGGAAAACTTGATGAAGCAACTAGAAACAGCTCTTTTAGACTATGATATAGAAAAATTGAAGAACATCAAACTTGAAGATGATCTAAAGGTAGCTCAGGATATCATTTAGGCACTTCAAGAGAATTTTACGATTGCAAGAAACAAGAGAAGAGAATTATGTAAAAAGATGAAAAATGAGAATGATGAAAAGGAATCACTTAATGATCAGATTAGCAAACTAAAACTAGAAAACATAACACGGAAGAATGAGATGCAAGAAATGACCATGAGATTCTACAAAGAAATTGAAGATAGGAAGAAGAATGAAGATGAATTAACTAGAAGACTAAGTGATGCAGCAAATGAAAATAAAAGACTTAGCTAAGAAAATGACCTATTGAAGATAGATCTGATGCATACACAGAATGACTCAAATGAATTAATGAGACAGAAAGAAATCTTACAAAGAGAACTAGATATTTCAAATCAACACAAAGACAAATTCAAGAAAAGCTCAGAGGAACTTAGTGACTTGTTGAAGATTCAAAAACCTAATGGTGACACCTGTGGAATTGGCTTTGAGATAGGAGAAAGCTCTGATACTACAAATACTCAAGATCACAGAAAACCGGTAAGGCAACCTAATGCTTATAAATTCAATGGAAAATGATTTAACTGTAATAAGTATGGTCATAGAGAAAATCAATGTAGATCTAGAAGTTATCAGAATATCAACACACCCACCGGTCAATGTTCAAAATGCAACAAGGTTGGTCACAACTCTGAAAACTACAGAATGAATGTGAGATGTTATATTTGCGGAAGATTTGGACACTTATCTAATCAGTGTAGAACACAAACTAGCATAGGTTATGGCAAAGCTATTCAGAAAAACAATGTAACTTGTTATGCTTGTAACAAGATTGGGCATATTGCAAAATTTTGTAGAAGCAAAGGATCACCGATAGACAACAAAAGTTCTAGCTTGAAAGGGAAAGAAAAGGTTGAAGAAGTAAAACAGGAATTCTCAAAACAATGGATTAGAAAAGTAGATCTAAATATTGGGGATACTTCACCGATAGAACCAACTAACACTCCACTGGCAGAACAAAGTATTACTCCATCGACAAGACAAAGTAGTGCTCCACTGGCAGGAAGTTCTTCATTAAATTGAAGAAAATTTCTTTGAGGGTTTGGCAATCTAATGACATGTGCTATTATTCCCTCGGTTAAAGAAGAATAGTTGAAACATACTCACATGCCGGCAGACATGTTAAGTTACTACTTAACCGGCATACATTTAAAGTGGTAGATGAAAAATAAAGGTTATAAATTTGTGGTTTTGGCTCCATTTCACTTCACCAAGGTTTCAAACCTACGAAGAGCGCGAAGATTCTGAGCTAAGGCATTTTGAGCAAGAAGCAAGAACTCTCCAAGCAATCATCCTTCCTAAAGATAGAAAAAGGTATTTTTATCATGGCATCCACCTCTGTACTTGAATACATAGCTAACCCTATTGTTGTTGAAGTCATAAAAAGACCTAGGCGTGTATTTCAATTAGTTCCCAAAGTAGCAAAGAAAGATGATACTTTAGGTGCTTTTTCTCAAATTCCTAAGGGAGTTGTTTATGTTAAAGATGAACACAAGATCATTGAAACCCTAGGATTTACAGAGATCCTTAGCATTCTTGAATTTCCCAAGGATGTTATTAGGATAGTCTTAAGCAGGGTACATGGAGAATTTTTCTGGTTAGATGAAATCCATAAGATCACTAAGAAAGTTGTCAAAGCAGTGATAGAGTTACCCTCAACCGATAAGAGACCAAATAAAACTAAGAAAGTGTTAAATGACCTAGTCATCAATCTAACTGGTGCTACATTTGATAAAAGGTCCTTAAGAGTAAATGATGTAAAAGACACAAATGTAAGGTTTATCAGCATGATATTAGGGTATAAGGCAAATCATGCTAACCGACTCAATTCAGTCTCAAGTCTATGCATTAAGAGTGCATATGATATGGTCACAGATAATGCAAGAATTGGTATATGTGAATGGTTGAAGGATGAGCTTATTGACAACTTAGGCAAAATCAAAAAGGACAAGAAAGGAACTTTTAGGTTTGGCAATCTGCTAGTGTGTCTAATGCTACATATAACCAAACAGGTTCCCGGTATAGGCTTCAAGGAACTTGGATATGATATTCCGATAGAAAAATAGCTAACAAAACTCTTCAACAATATGGGAGAAGATAAAGATCAGAATATACAAGACTTTTTCCAAGCACTTA
This sequence comes from Cryptomeria japonica, assembly GCF_030272615.1. Lineage (NCBI taxonomy): Eukaryota > Viridiplantae > Streptophyta > Pinopsida > Cupressales > Cupressaceae > Cryptomeria > Cryptomeria japonica. The sequence continues at coordinate 54,668,587 of NC_081408.1, forward strand.
AGGCCAAAATGAAGAAAAGAATTAGGCTATCACAAAAGATTGTTGACAAATACAAGGACAACATATTTTTTGTTATTAAGAAAGATGAGATTTGGATGGAAGCAGTCATTCCTAGGACTATTTGGGTAACATAAATGGGTTATGAAATAGATGACCTCATCATTGAAACATATGCTAAAGCACTTCTGGATGCACCTAGAGAACCTAAAGAAGAAGTATTTAGTAGTGCAAAAACTATTGAAAGCCAAATACAATCTCACAAAAGAGTGAAGAAGGTTGAAGCAGTTGTAAGAAGAGGTTCCAGATAAGCCAAGGAAATCAAAGAAAAGGTAATGGAACAAACCGGTATAACAGAGGATGAGTTAGCAGCTCCACAACCTGAAACTCACCTATCATCGATAGGCACATCTTTGGAGACTGACATGCCTATAAATTTCAAGAGAGTTGTAAGGAAAAGAGATACCTCACCGGCAACTACACCCTCACCTAGGAGGACAAGACAAAAGCAACAAGTAGTGAGAGCTTCGGTAAGAAAGGCTACACCTAAAAAGAAATTAACACCAAAGAAAAGGAAAAGGACAAATAAGGATATGGCCCCTCTTGATATACTGTTGAATGAAATAATAGAAGAGGGAAAACTGAAGAACATATAGAAAATATATGACACTCTGACTACTGATGAAAAGGAACAAGTAGAAAATAGGGTTATATTACATATGGACATGTATAAGAAATTCTTGATGGAAGTAGTAGGTGAAATACTTGAAGAATTATTTAAGAGATTAGAAGTAAGGAGACAAGCAGTAGTAGAACTGGACAAGAAAATAAAGATAGAAAAACTACTTGTGTACCCGGTGAACTCACCCAAGGAGATTGATGATTTAATTACTAAAGCAAACTAGTCAGTATTTTCTACTGCACACCGGCACATTGCATTAATGGTTGGAAGAGTCAAAGAAGTAACTGAAGAAACTGAAAATGCATGGGATGTTTTCTTAGTAGAAAAGGAGAAACAAGAAGAATACATGAGCTCCAAACCTATAAAGGTTTATCAGAAGGATAAGGACAAAGGTAAAGGTAAAGTTGGTGGACCACCTAGCATTAAAGTTAAAGACAACTTACCCCCACCTCCTTTGATTACTCCACCGGTAACAACAACAACAGCTACAAAAGATAAATCGGCAGTGGAAAGCATGGATGTAGAGGATGCTAATCCTAATCCTGAAGTCTTATATACAGTAGATGTTGATACACAAAAGATCAACATTGTGGTAGACAAGGAAACAACTGGTAAGACTGAAATGGCTAGTGAGACATCGGTAGTTGAACAGACTGTTAAAACACAGGAGAAACAGGCAGTTGATGACAAAGAGAAACAAGTTGAAATTGAGACTCGGACCGAAACAATACAGCAGACAAAACAACAAATAGAGCAACAGGCTTCGGAACAGGTACAGAAACAGGTTAATGAGGAAACAGTGCAACCGACAACTAGTGAAGTAAATAAACCATTTCTTAAGGAAATGCAAACACAAACAGACCTACTAGAGGTCAATACAAGCTTGGTCACTTCCACTGGTGGTACTGAGAATATTGGTTCATCTTCAGGATACAAATCAAACAATGTGACTGAAGTACTCTTAGACTCAATTAAGAGGATAACAGAATGCAGCTCACAGGCTTACAAAGCAATAGATGACACCATACCAATTTTGAAGAAGCTAGCTCCAAATTGTAACATAGACAATAAGGATTCACTAAATTAGATTGAAATTTTTTCAAAGTACATAAAAGAGAATACAATGACTATAGAGAATGTGAAGGAAGAAGCATTAAAAGAGAAAATGGAAATTGAAAAACAAAGATTCTTTGATGAGAAAATAAAGAAGTGTACCAGAGATTTTGACACACTTCTACCGGAACTGTGTAATCTACTTAAAGAGTTCAAGACCCTGTATAGAGACATATGTAAGACAAATATACTAACAACCGATATAGATAAACAAATGTCCAAAGTACAGGATGAAATAAACAAGTTTGCAAACAATTTTGTCAACTCACTAGATACTCTGCAAACTTTTGAAAAGCAAATAACAAATTTTGAGGATGAATTACTTAAGTTGGGAAGAGAGAAAGAGAACATTGTAAATAAAGCAAAGAACTTAAGGCTACAACTGAGTCCAAGATTGGACTATCTAGCATGTATGCGAAAGGAGATATCTGAAGCACTTGCACAAGGGCAGAAGACACCAGCAAAGCACATGCAGTAACTCACCAGTATAGTTTAAAGGATAGAGATAGCTATCAGAGACAACAAAAAGTTTATGGAGAGCATAAACTTGATTTTCGCAGACATATTTCAAATTGTAACAACACAGTTACAAGGTTGAAACCACAAACTCTAACTAACATCTTGACAACCATTGTCATTGATGCAAAAGGGGGAGTAGTGGTATGAGAAATTCAACATCACTCAAATCATATGCTCAGGGGGAGCACACAAATTTGGTAACACCTTTTTGGACTTTACAATTTTGGATTACAAGTTTTTGAAGACACTTTTGAAATTTCTCATGAGTGTTGCCATCAATGCCAAAGGGGGAGATTGTTGGCATAAGCACACTCCAATGAGACATTGAAGGTGATTGAAGGTTTTGTCATTGATGGCAACCTTACAATCCTATGGCACTGGCAAGACATTACACCAACATCAGCAGATCACAACTCTACACCGGCACAGAAAGAGAAGCATACCGACACAGAGGCCGACATGATTTTTGGTATAATTTATTTTGTTATTATTGTAAAAACTTTGTAAAGCCGACTTGGCAAGATGTAAAATGACTCATATATAAAAGGGATCAGTATAGGATGTTTTGTCAATAGAAGAAGTAAGGAAATATTTTTAGGCAAACCTATTGTGCGAAATATAGATTAAGGGGTATATGTAAAGAACAAAGTAGAAACCGGTGCTGAATCTGGCATTGAAGATGCTATTGTAAAGCAGTATAGATTATTGGATTTATATAATCCACATTGTAAGTCAATGAGACTTCCCATTTGAGCAGTGAGCTCTAGGCAAGTGGCCTTCCTGCATGTGTAGGCCCCCTATTGTATTAATATTCTCTTATTGGCTAGTAAGTGGATATTGTGGGTGACAAATCCCACCGAGGTTTTTCCCACATCGGGTTTCCTCATTAAATCATTGTGTTATGGTGTGTTTTTCATGTGGTTGATTTCATTTCTATTTATTGCATTATTTCTTGCATACCAGCACACTATTATAATATGTTCTACATGTTTTAAGTTAAGAAATTCTTAGTACCAATTAGATACTGATTCACCCCCCCCTCTTAGTATCTGTGGGAATCCTAACAAGAAGTGATGAAGTAATTTTATTGGGTACAAAGAGAAAAGCTTACCGGTTCTACAATAAGAGACTAAGATAGTGGAAAGTACGAATGTGAAGGTTAATGAGGATTCTAGAAATGAAATTGGAGCTTGTGGATATGATGATGGTCAACACATTATTGTGAATCCTATTTAGACTAAAGAATTCAAGTAGAATGATCCGGTAGAGACTGTTAATCCAGATGTTGTTGCTGCTAGTGGAGAGGTGCAGGAACCTAAAAATCAGAATAATCAAAAGACTCTGAATTATGTGAGATTGAATCATTCAGAAAATTAAATTATTGGTGACAAAAATAAAGGTGTGATGACTAGAAGAAGGCTAGTTGTTGAAGATGTATGTTTGATTTCTAAATTTGAACCTAAAGATGTTGTTGAAAATTGCAAAGATGAAAATTGGATGAGAGCTATGGAGGAAGAATTACATCAGATTGAGAAGAATAACACATGGGAGATTGTTCCTAGACCTAAAGATAAGAATGTGATTGGTACTAAGTGGGTATTCAAGAATAAATTGAATAAAGTTGGTGAAATTGTCAAAAATAAAACAAGATTGGTATGCAAAGGATATTCACAAAAAGAAGGAATTGATTATGAGAAGAGTTTTTCTCCAGTGGCCAAACTTGAAACTATTAGATTGTAATTGCTTGCATATGCTACTTATAAAGATTTCAAGGTATATAAGATGAATGTCAAATCTACCTTTTTGAATGGTGATCTTGAGGAAGAAGTCTACATTGAGCAACCTAATGGATTTTCATTATCAAATGATGGAGACATGGTGTGTAAACTGAAGAAAGCTCTTTAAGGATTGAAACAAGCCCCTAGAGCCTTGTATGTTAGATTGGATAAGTATTTGCTGAAATTGGGATTTAATAAAGGGATTGTTGATAGTAATATGTATTTTCAGATTGAAAATGATAACATCTTGATTGTTGAAGTCTTTGTTGATGATGTTATCTTTGGAGGTGATGGTAACTTGAGCATGAAGTTTTCCAGTGATATGCAAAAAGAATTTGAGATGTTTGTGGTAGGTGAGATGAAATTTTTCTTAGGTTTGCAGATTTCATAGACTAGAAAAGGTATTTTTATATATCAAATTAAATATGTGAAGGAATAACTGAAGAAGTTTAGATTAGATGATTCCAAACTAGTTGGAACTCCTATGGTGTCTGGCTGCAAATTATCTAAGAATGATGAATCTCAAAAAGCTAATCAGAGCTTATATAGGTCTATGGTTGGTGGACTGCAATATCTTACTTAGACTAGGCCAGACATTATGCATTTTGTGTGCATGGCTGCTAGATATCAAGCGGATCTGAAAGAGAGTCATGTCACTGTTGTGAAAAGGATATTCTGATACTTGAAGGGAACTATGGATTATGGTTTGTGCTAACCGAGGAATGATGATTTCATGTTATGTGCTTACACTAATGTTAATTGGGTTGGTGATGTTGATAACTTGAAGAGTACATTCGGTGGTGATTTCTTTTTGGCTAAGAAATTGGTTTCATGGGCTAGAAAGAAACAAGATTTGGTATCCTTATATTGTTGAAGCTTAGTACATTGTTGTTGCTGGTAGCTAGACTTAGGTGGTTTGGATGAAGCAAATGTTAAAAAATATCAAAGTTATTTACAATGAGCCTACTATCATATACTATGATAATTCCAGTGCTATTAACATCTCAAAGAATCTTTTGCAACATTCAAAGACTAAACTTGTGTCAATCAAATACCATTACTTGAGGGAAAAAGTCAATGAAGAGGAAGTAAAGTTAGAATATGTATCTACAAAGGAACAAATTGCTGATATTTTCACTAAGTCTTTGCCTACAGATACATTTGTCTATTTAAGAGACAAGTTAGAGGTATCTGCCCCTCCTGATGAGAACTAGATGCATTGTGTTGCATCAATCCAATGGAATTCGCAGTCTTATCTCTTTATCCATATTGATGAGTTGGTGTTGCTGCTCTGGTGGAGTAGTCTGGTTATGTGTTTTTAGGGGGAGAAATTCATGATGATGTGTTCTAGGGAGAAGGATAATCTGTATTCCATCTTTGGCATTGCTATCAAAGGGGGAGACAAGCATGTGAAAAAATAATTTTACCTACTTTAATCTTAGGAGGAGTCTATTGGAGATATTTATTTCTTTGCATTGATTGTTTTTCACATTCATATGTTGCCATCAATGCCAAAGGGGGAGATTGTCGAACATTGTTGTTGCTAGGATATATTGTTGTCATTGATGTCAACATATTCTTTCTCCAGTGACAACAGATTGGTTTATTGGGTTCATGGTTTGGTGTATGGAGTATCTTTAGTATCATTATACTCTTCTGTATCGGTTTTGGTGATCGAGGAAGCTTAATTGATCATATCAAATGATCTCATTTTTTAGTTTGTTTATTTGATTAGTGTTTGCAGAGTTCAGCATTTCCTCTAGTAAACTCCAATGTGATCAATTCTTGTGCCAATATTTTGGGGTATTGTTTAGGATGGTCTTGTGTATCTTCATTTCGGATCGTTCATGATTTGGTGCTCCACAAATTATCTTTCTTCGTGAAAGTTGTTATTGTTTGACTGTTCTTGAGTTTTAGATGTTGCTCGATGAAGATTTGATAAGTGGTGTTGGTGTAGCTGTTATTGATGATTCTAACATTATTCCTGGTGTTTCCTAATTTTTTCCTATTTGTTTTGATGATCTACATTGATCATTCTATGATTTTTTGGTGATTTTGTTGAATCGGTGATGCTCTTCACATTATGTGCTTTTCTTCGTGGTGTAGCATGTTGCAGTTGATCTTGGCATGATTTCCAGTGGTGCTCCATATTTGGCAATTTGAATTAGGTCCATGTTATGTCATGTAAATCATTATATTATTCTGGTGGTTGATCTTTGTATCATGTGATCTTATTTTGTAATTATGAGTTGAGGGTTTAGCCGGCCTTGTTATCAAGGTTGATGAATTGTATATATAGGTGATATAGTCATGTAATTTAGGTATCAAGGTTGTGTTTGTATTATTAGAGAGTGGTGTATGTGCGATCAAGTGATTCATCCTTCAACATTGTGATTGAACAGAGTTTGGCGTTGTAGAGCAGACAATTGTGCTTAACTGAAACTGTGATCAAGCATTTGGAGATGCTATTCTTCTAGTTTATTGCTTCCGGATTGTAGTCCAAATCTTGTTGTAATTCAGTGAGACTTCCCTAAGGGTTGTAGCCTTTTGGGTCACTATCTTTTGAGAAGTGAGCTCTAGGCAATGTGCCTGAATGCATGTGCATTGCCCATTGTAATATTTTCACATACTACTACAAAGCATCTTATTGTGGGTAAGTTCCCATCATGTTTTTTCCCTTAACTAGGTTTTCCATGTCAAAATCTTGGTGTTGTGTGTTGTGTTATCAATTTTCTTATTTGTATTGTTGTTGTAGTTTATCAAATCTGTTTTTATGGTTAACTTTGTAGATCCAGTGAAAACTGATTCACCCCCCCCCCCCCTCTCAGTTTTCCCTCATTGTTATTGACAATAGTTAAAATGGTTCATATGGTGTCCTAAGGGTTCATGTCATGTAGTAGGATGTTAAAAGGGGTCATATGGTGATATGGTGATGTTAGGGGTCTCTAAGGGGCAACACGTGTTAGTACACCAATGACCCCTTAGGACACCATAAGAGAGATAAAGATTATTAAAAAGTCTAAAAGGGGACAAAGGTAGAGAGGTCCTAAAAAGACTTAAGGGTAGAGAGAGAGAGAGAGAGAGAGAGAGAGAGAGAGAGAGAGAGAGAGTAAGTACTAAGAAGGCTAAAAGGGGACAAAGAGATGGAGATCCTAAAAGGACTTAAGGGAAGGGACACGATATGACCCCTTAGGACAATATGATGTCCTAAGGGGTCATATGGTGTCCTAAGGGGTCATATAGTGTTCTAACATGTGTGGCCCCTTAGGAACCCAAATGACCCCTAACAACACCATATGACCCCTTAGGACCCCATACGATCCCTTGGGACACCATATGAAAAAGATAGAGAGAGAGGGGATGTATGTAGGGAGACACAGTGAATATATATATATATATATATATATATATATATAGAGAGAGAGAGAGAGAGAGAGAGAGAGAGATTTGGGGAGGGGGATAGAGAGGTGAGATAAAGAGGAGACAATGTGTGTCACGGATTTAGAGAACAAAGGGGAGATATAAAGAAGGGTGAGAGAGATAGGTTTAAATATTAGATGAGAGGATAGAGTGATATATAGAGATAAGGGAGAGAATGGGAGAGGGGGAGTGATACAAAGAGAGATAGATATAGAGAGAGAGAGAGAGAGCTTAGTGATTATTGAAAATTGATTTGTCTAATAAATTATAAGATCTAAAGCTTGGGGAGAGATGAGAGAGTGAGATAGAGAGAGGTGAAAAGAGGAAGAGAGAGATAGGAAAATAGATAGGTCTATAGCTTATGGGAGAAAAAAACCATGACATATATAGATAGCAAGTGAATGATGATATAAGCCCATTAAGTATTGAAATTTGACTAAGTTTGAAAAATTATAAGATCTCCTAAAATCTAGAATCTGCATTATGACTCCTAGAGATCTAAAACAACTCTCAAACATCTTGACAATATATACATAAAATATAACGTAAACTATAAGAAAGACAAAAGACAAAGAGAAATGAATTGCATATAATTCCATGTTACTAATCTAACTTTATATAAGCAAAACACGTACGTATTTTTCTTACTAAACATAACATGTTTACATTTTTAATTTTTTAAAAATTGTACGTGTTTTTTTTATTTTTAAAAATTCGGACACATTTTGGCTTAGTAATATGAGCCTTAACGCGAATGGGTTATTTAAATTTAAAAATAACCCGTTCGCATTAGTAGTTGTTAAACATTTTTTTGAGAGGGTATCCACTTTTTTGCACACCATCTTGGTGCTCTTACCCAGAAATAAAAATTCTTTGGACATCCATATTATGTTTAAATATACTAATAAAATCAATCACTTTTTCCTTAACACCACGTTCTTATCTCCAAATTTCCTAGAAAATAATTTATCCATAAGTTTATGATCATTTGAAAAGTCACTACACAAGGTTTGAAATGTTTCCACATGAGTCAAGAGATCACGTTTTCCATTATATGTCTCCAAGTGAGGGATTTTCATGTATTGCGGGATAATGGTACAAATGATGTCTTGGGAAAGTGGGCTAGCAATGTCACAAGAGTGGATTTTGAATTTGGATTGGGTCATCGAAGTGATTTGTTGTTGCAAAGATGAAACACTTTGGGCTAGGTTATTAATGGTTTCTTCGGTGGATAAGTTGGTATTTAACATGTTGGGTAATGAAGGATGTGTAATATTATAGGAAACAAATGGAGCATTGGAATAGTAAAGTGGGACATTGTGGTAAGTAGGTATAGGAGATAGTTAGAAAAGACATAGAACACTCACAGGAGATATGATAGGAATTACTTTAAGAATAACATATACAGGATTGAAATTTTGTGTAGACATAGCCATAATAGGTGGAGTATAAGTAGGCACATTAGGCAATGATGTTGGGGTAGGAATGGGACTTTCAATGTTATTAGGAGGATTAGAAAGATTAAGATCTTCAACACAACTTTTCATGGACATTATATCATCATTCACAATATGAGATATGCCAGGCAACAAATACACACCATGTTCATCATTTTGAATCATCCTCCTCAACCCTTCAAGGTGATTGCCTCATCATTCAAATGATCTTTACCCATCCAATGTTCAAGCTTATCCAAATAATGGAAAATATTTAATACCTAATTAGGAGACACTCGTGTTAGGGAGTTATCTTCATCATGAGAAGTGTGGAGAGAATGATTGTCAACATGTTAGGTATTTCATGTGTAGGCATAGAAGTTTCACCTAAGTTCCCATGGAAAATTTTAGTTGACTCACGCTCTACACCTCTTAGGGAAGCTATAACTTATTCTAATAGGGATATTAGATGTAGGGCTTAAAGTCATAAAACTCATGCACACAAACAATGAAAGAAATATATAAATATTGCAAATTTCTAACAAGTTGTCTGTTTAAACATTGCATAAAAATGAAGAAAATTTGAATCTCTAAATGCATAAAAATTTAATACAAATTAGATCTCAACATCCATATCAGAAATAAGCATAAGATACGTTGGGTTCACCAAAATGTAAGGTTGGTGAACTAGACCTCAAAATGTATATAATGTGATCGTATATCTCCACAATGATTGTAAATATGAATGAATAAATTACATATAAATCAAACCTAAAAATGAAAATTAGAAATAAGCATGAAGCATCTTAGGTTCACTAAAATGTAAGGTTGGGGAAATAGGATTCACAAGTTTATAAATGCAAACAAGGAATCTATTTTCCAACCTACCAATTACATTGGAAGGAGAATGATCTGCTAGGATCAAGGTAGCTTTAGAACAATATGGATACAATGGTCCTTCACTATAAAATAATATGACTATACAATTTGTTATTAAAGAATGCACAAACTAAGATCAAACAGGTTAAAATGATAGTTTTTAGCATACATGGAAAGACAGAGAACTAGCACACAAATTTTACAAAAGGATCCAACAGAGAAAACTATAACATGTAGTTTGAATATCATACAAAAATGGAGAAACTATGAAGTTCTTCTTATCATTTCATCTCTGACAAATTGCAGAGTGTAGATCTCCACTTGTTTGCTTTGTACCTATTTTTTGTAAGTCAGTCACTTGTTCTTACATATACAAAAAAAGAGAAAATATTGGGTTTGAATGGGATTTACCTAAATGCAACCTCTATTTTAGGAATTAACCTTGAAATTGAATTGAATTGAACTTAAATTGAAAGCATGTTGTTAGGTGTAATAGGCTAGAATTGAAAATGGAATATTTATACCTTCATAAACCTTCTTGATGTTGAAATGCTCTTGAAGATATTGATGTTGACTTGAATGTAGTTGACTTTAGGAATGGAAGATCATGGATGCCATCACAAATGCATAGATATGCAAATTAGTCCTAATCTTCAATGCCTTGATGCTTGAACTCTTGCTCTTGAGGACTTGAGATGTGAATTTGGTATAATATTATCATCTTACTTTCATTCTATCCAAAATAAGGGAGGATACATTGATTATATACCTATCCAAGGATTTTGGGGTGTAAAAATCAGAGAAGACCAACACGAGAAGAGATTTACTTCTTAATCATGTTGACTATTAAGTGGTGCAAATTTGGACTAAAACATTGAGAAGCATGCCAACCTAATCCACATGCTCCCCCAAAGTGGCCCCAAATTTATACTTGAGCTCCAAAATGGGAAGGAGAAGACAAAATGAGATGCTATATTAGGCTAGATCAAACATGTTAGGCACAAAAGACCAAGAAAGCTAAAATATGACCTAGATAAGCACAAAATTGCATAGGGTTGCAATTTAAAACACCACACTCTATATCTCTCTCTCACTCCTCTATTTATCTCTTTCTATACATATATCTCTATTTCACACCCTATCCCCCCCCCTCTCTCTCTCTCTTTCTCTCTCTCTCAGTCCATTCCCATTCCTCTCTCTATCTTACAATCCTATCTAGTTTACTCTATCTCTCCCTCTACCTCTCTCTCTATTTCTTCCCTCTTTCTCTCTCACTCTATCTTTATCTCTACCTCTATCTTTCTCTATCCCCCTATATCTCTAGAATTCCCTCCCTCTATCCATCTATTTTTATCCCTCTCTCTCCATCTCCCTCTTCTTACACCTCTCTATTAATGTTTCTCATCCACACTATATCCATCTCTCCCTCTATCTTCTTTCATCTATCCCTTTGTCTCTATTTATTTATCTATATCTCTCTCTACCACTACATCTTTCCCTCTCTCTATAATAAACTTCCTATCTCTATCTTTGTATTTCTATCTCTCCCTCTCTCTTCCACTATTTATTTTTCTCTTCCATATCTATAAATTTGTCTCACCTCTCTCTCTTTATCTCTCCATATCTCTCTCCTCTCCACCTTCCTCTCCCCATTCTCCGTCTCTCTCTTCAACTCTATCTCTATCTCTATCTTCTTTTCTATCTCTATCTCTCTCTCTATCTCTATCTCTATCTTTTTACCCATCTCTCTCACCCTTCCCCCTCTATATATCTCAATTTTTAGCACTATATCTCAACATTTCTCTTGGTCTTGCCCTATTGCAAACATAAAATGAGCCTTTTCATAATGAAACTTGATTATCTTCTCACTTGAAAGGTTTCTTTTTAATTATGATTGGATCCTTGTAAGTTGATACATTGTTGTTTTCAATATATCACTTCTCCATTAAGACCTTTGTTGTAGAATCAACATGATAGCCTATAATTGACCTCATGCAATACAAACATTTATGCAAAAAATAAACCAAATTCTCCCTAATTGATCTTCCACACCTCTTCAGCATACCCATTGCACACCAAGATGCAATTGCTAGTATATACGTTTTTTTTAAAGGATAATGATGCCAATTTAACTATAATTTTAAATTAATTAAAATCTAAAAAAAACTAAATTACAAATTTGAAATATTTAAAAATTACTCTCAAAGGAATGTCATGTATACTGGAAAGAATTCGTTAAATTAATGGTCATATATGAGCACCCACCTGCTTCTAACTAATTGAAAACAACAGTAATCAAATTTTACAAATTCATGTTTTATTCTTCTATGTCTCGAAGCATACCCAAGGTGTATTACATGAAAGAAAAAGCCAAAAAAAAATTATTCAGCTTCAAACTTATGTCTCAAGGTTAAGCAGAGATTACTATCAAAATATATATTATAGAAATGTGTGAATCAACACTTGAGGTAAGACTTCCTTCTTAAAACTCAATATCAACATAGATAGAAAATTGTTGTCAAATTAATAAAAACCATTAAAATTATGAAACACCAGTTATTCTTTTGGTGTTCCAACAATAATATGATAAAAGACAAATGTGTTTCTTCATTATATTGCATTCATATTCTAAACACATCTAAATTTCATATTCTCTGACCTTTCCATTTTATTTCATGGACAAGAGAAACCAATCCATGTTGGAGATCAATTGGGTCAATAGATGAAAAAAATGTTAAAAAGAGAGATTTATCCAGGAAACAAAACTAATATAATTATATACAATTAATGGTTTCCAATCTATGGAGAGAAGAAAAAACTAACCTACCTATATTTAAATATTCATCCAAACTATGGACAGTCAAATGGAAATCAAATGCGTCAGTTGTATTATGCACATTTACAACCAGAACCATGTTAATGACTTAGATCAAAGTTTGGTTGCATCAAATTAATGGACTTCAAGAAAGAGGAAACTACGCTCCCATCTAACAAGCCTGTTTTACATTAAGCTATCAAGACGATCAACTTTATTACAAACTATGCATTTTAAAACCATCTTAAAACCATTACACCATATAAAAATGAGGTCACCGCAAGCCCTGCAAAAGAAACAACAATGAACATTGCGTCTGAGTACAAAAATAGTCACAACAATTGCATTAGTGTGTATTTGGAATATTAGAATACAATGGGAGAAATTGTAATCTTGAAACTAGATATCCTCTAGGGAAGGGTGCAAGAGTCAAAATCTTGAGAACTAAATTGGTGAAATCAAAATGAACCTAGGGAAGATGGTGGACTTAAATAAAGATACTATCGAGAACTTAGCCAAGAGTATCAAGATGCTCCAATACAAACTAAAACTCCATAAATTCAAAACACAAGTTGCTCCTAGGGTGGCAACCAAAGGAAGGAAGATTAAGGTAGTGAAAGAGGTGGATAGGGAAGACATTGTTTTTACTAAAAATAAACTTAAAAGATTAATAGGACGAGTGAGATATGGTGAATATTTAGAATAAGATGTTTTCTTTGTGTTATGGTTGTTTTATCGTTTTTGTTTTCTTTTATCTATATTATTTATATTGTTTTGAATTATTCTAACTGCAGTTTTCTAGTGTTGTCGTAAGATAGTTGTTGTTAGATAGTTATGTTGTTACTGTTGTATAAAGGTTGAAGCCCTCTCAAATAGTCACCCCTTTCTAATTTTCTCATTTATTAAAATACTAAAAAATATTTGTGGGTTGTTGTGTGCATTTCCATGAGATAGTCTTGGCTCAGCTTGCCCCTTCCTAGCCCCAACTTGACAGTAAGGAAGACCAAGGCAATGTAGGCTGGGCTCCGAAATGGGTCACAGGATACCTTGGCACAAAAGAAAAAAAGAAAACTAGAAAATATATTAAATAATTAGAAAACAAATGATCGACTAATAACTATTCAAGACTACGTCCAATTTCAGTTAATGAATTAATTATAAAATTATACATGAAAAAATTAATTTATACAATTTTTTATTCCTGTTTTAATTGGATAACCATCATTATAATTACATCTAATATATGCGTAGCTAACTTCCATGCATGTAGTACGAACTATTAAAGAAGATAATATAACATTTATTTTTCAACACATTAAAAATTGTACTTTTCAGATATAGATAAATAAAATATACATCAATTAAGAGAATAAATAATTCACAATTCCTCTTCTATGCAAATTGTTTCCATTTCAATTACTTGTTTGTTCCCCCACCAAAAAAAATCCCTTCTTTGAGACATTAATTACTTCTTAGTGTTTTGGCATGATGATTTTGGAGAGACATTAATTCAACTACAATAATCAATGAAATCTTACAAAAATGTTTGTCATTTTGAAAATGAATAAAACAAAGTCTACATCTTTTGAAAAAAAAATCGAATTGGATTTAGGCCACATTTGTGTTAAGGTCATACATACGGTGACAATGAAAAAATCAATAACATGGTGTCTCATAATATGTTAGTGTCCTGAATATAAAATGAATATAAGAAAGATATATATAAAACAATGACTATGAAAGTCAGTTTGACATAGGAAAGTTGTTTTAATTCATATAATATAAGTTCTGAAATAGTTGACAACTGATAATTGCTAGTGAAATGATAAGAATTTATATTGTGCTAAGAAGCAATATTCAAGATTAGTATAAAATGGAAGTTTAAGTAGTATGGTATCTCATACTATGGTTGTTCTATATGCAATTGAGCACTAAAAAAAAATTTACATTTAGAAAAACTAAGCATGGTATCGAATATTTTTCTATTAAAGGAAATTAATAAATTATCTACAAAACATTATATAGTAGTTGTTTCTTGTAACGCTATAAATATGTGAATGCCATTTTAAGCTCTTGTGTAGTTGATTTTGAGAATCTGCATTTGGAAACCTGCAAAATGCAAAGTCAACAAAATTAAGATATGTTTAAGAGATGAATGTGAAAAAAATAAAGCTCTCTAGAAATTAATTACTGATTAAATACAATTATGCAGAACATGTGCTTGCTATGATACAAAAGAAATGAATATGAAAAAAGTAAAGCTCTCTAGAAATTAATTAGTGATTAAATACAATTATGCAAAACATGGATATGTTTGTAGAGAAAAAATATTAAGCATTTTAAAAAACATAACTTATTGCTATAATTGTTCAAGTTAAAAATAAAATATAGACAACAATAGAGTAGTAGTAAGAGCGTTGTATGAATGATGTATAGATTGTGCATAGAAAATAGTTGCAAGTAATTGTTGTAGAAATTGTGTTGAAATATGTAGGCTAGTAGTAAGGGCTTTGTATGAAGAGAAAAAACAGTAATAGAAATAGAAATAAATATATTTTCTGTAGCACTTAGCTAAGTAGGTATTGATAGGTAGCACTGTAGACATCACATGAAACAAATAATTGTTAGCAAAATTGCAGTTACAAAATAGTTTATGAATGGATGAACTTAAATTTCTATTTAAAATCTATGACACACAGATACAAAAATAGAAATTCTAAAACAAAGAATCTTATTGAAGGCTGGAAATGTAATAGATTATTACCTTTACTAATGGAGATTACTAGCTCTTTATCCAATTGCAATTCATTTGTGTGTAGCATTCTAACTAGTCTACAAAGGACAAAAATAATCAATAGCATTTTTTTGACAAAATGAATACTAAATACATATTTGCCATGATAGAAAAAGACACTACAATTCAATTGTATTTACCAATATATTTTTAACAAGTGGAAGCAAAATATTTGAAATGTGTTTGAATATTAATTGGCAAAAGTTTAAAACTGCTTTATAGTGATAAGGATCGATAAAATTATGTTCCAGAAATCAAGCCCAACAAAATATCCAGTGTGCAATGGTAATCGAAATAAATAGCAAAGTTTTGAACACTTTAAAGGAAACACATACAAAGATTTGTCATAAGGTTGTAGGTTGTAGTTTCTAGTTTCCAGGTTAGTGTACTAGTTTAATACTCAATTTTTTCCCTATTGCCTGGTTTTGCATATGAGTGAAGTGGCAACGAAGATTACATCATGTGTAAATATTGATGCATAGTTGCATTTTATACGTCTTGAATATCAAATATGTGGATATGTGTATCCACATTAGGGTGAAGAAGTATTTAGTAAGTCTGTGTTTATTTAAAAATAATGTCACAATCACAAGATGCTAAAATATTGTGAGCTCTCATGCTAATGAAGTAACTAGAGGCTAGTTAACATAGAAAAGAAAACCTTTGAAGATTCCTTTCCTTGTTAGAAATTTTTTGTCAGATGAGGAATCGATGCTTAGATTTGGACATACTGAAAAATGTAACTTTCTTGCAATTGCACAAAATGATTAGAGCAGATTTTCTAGTTCCATTCAATCCTTGTTTGCTATGTTGGAACAACTCAAGGCTATAAACTATGTAGACATAAAGATGATGCTCTTTTAGCCACTGGGGCCTTATGAGATAAAGTTGACCGAGCCATACAAATATCACATGGAACAAAGGTTTGTGTTTATTTTACTCTCCGTATTGACTGTGCAACATTAATACACAAAAAAATCTTTCCCCTGCTCTTTAATTTCTCTAAACTATAGAAATTAAGAATTTTCACTCTTCTATTAACTTAGACTCATTCTTAAATCATTTCAATACATCTTTTGGTTTGGTAATTCTCCAAGATTTCAAAATTGATTTATCATTCATTATAGTTCTATATGAAGCACAGTATAGCATTTTTCCATTACATAGGTTTTGTAGATATTGAAATAGACCTATCTCCTTTAAGCTAGTTGATAAAGAAAATAATCATAAAGAAATAATAATATTAGCAGATACTTATAACTCCAAGAAATACCATGAAGCATAAACTAAATTAGTCACACACAAAATTAAAATAGAGCACCCTCTTTCATATCTTTATTCCTTCTTATGAATAATGCAGAGGTCTCCATATATAAATTTTTCTCCTCCTCTATGAAAAACAATTCTTAGCATGACAAAATCAGAATTCTGCGTTAAAAGCAGAGCATGCTAGGCATACATTATAGCTTAAAAGAAAATTGAACAATGACTGGCTGTGGTGGATAAGTAAACACGTATTAGCCTTTCTAAAAACTATATGTTTAATCTTCACAGATAAAAGCAACTAATAAAAGCAATCTATGAACAATCTCACTAAAAATAATAATAATAAATTGGAGCATGCAGTGAATGCGGTATTTCGGTGCATGTTGAGATCAAATAGTAATCTGATAGGTGGTCGGTGGGTGTTTTATGGTGCATGATGGTGGAACTAAGAATAGCAGCTAAACTTGGAACTACATGCTCGAACAACATCAGTTATCTGTAGGTTTTGGAAGTTCATAGAAAATTGTAAAGTTGTTAGCTATTTCTTAGAAGTTGAATTATTTCTATGATAATCTCAATCATATATCTGGACAATTTCAACCTTTAATAAATGCTATAATCAAAAAACATATCATGATCCTACCAGATAAAAATAACCAATAAAAATACAACCCTTCAATAACAGACATAAATTTTTTGCAATATATAACTTTTCTCACAAAGTTTTAAAACCAACTTAATAGATTTTATATCCAACCTTTCACATCAAACTCTATTCTTATAATAAACAATAAATATAGCTAAAAAATGCATTGAAAAAAAAACTCATTCAAAATATAACTCAAAGCATTGATTGAAATAAACTCATACATTTACTTGCAAAAGCTTGTTAAATACAAATTAAGTATCAATAAATTGATTCTAGTATATAAAAAAGGAAGGAAGAGAAGATGGGAACTTTGTAAGTATCAGTAGGATAGACAATACCATCCTTATTCTTATCAAACAAAGCAACATGTTGTTGAAGGACAGTCAGTTTATTGTCTTGGTGGTCAAGAGACTCATCTATGTGCTTATTGTTGATGATTGTTTTGACACACCCTCCAATAGTCAAGTAGCCAATGTGAACACTCACCACCTCTCCTGAAAAGCAATGAGTTTAGGAAAACTAACTACTCTTAGGTCTTTATAGTCGGGTCACGATGGTGATGGGCAGCCCAATGGTTGATGTGGTTGTACCTGTTAAAGGGCCTATTGGTTGAAACTAAATCTCATTGATTGTTAATGGCTTAACTTCCTCTTTTTTTTTGTTTGTATTTTATGATTTAAGATTCATTGGAAAATAAAATTGTGAAAGATAAGGAAACAAGAAAAACAACAATGAAACCAATTCAATAACAACTTAACAAACTACTCAATTAGTTCCCTACAATCCAAAATTATCAAATATTATCCAAATTAGTATTCAACAATGGACCTCCAGTAAACCTGCAAAATCACCAACTTTACAGACTTATGGATATAAAATCATCAATAATATCGTCTACCACAATAATTCTCATACACCATGTATGTGCACAATATGATTCATAAAGCAATAAATAGAAGATAAAACCACGTTGCTAATTCCAAATAATAGACATTACCATATTACACAAAATAATTCCGTAGAATATAAATGTAGATCAGGCAATCTACAAGCTACTTCTTTTATTTATTTCAAAGAATAAAGATTAGCTAAAGTTTATCATAATCTGAAAGAATATCCTAAAATCTTCTAAGTGGGCCACAAATCATCAATTTGGGGACCCTTACAAATGAATCAAACTTCTCAATTTATAGATTTTTCTACCCTACTTTCTAGGAAATAAATCCAATCTAAATTAAGAACTCAAAACTAGGAGTCACAGCTAACTTGCAAGTTTCTGCCTCTAGACTCTAGTTAACTACTACGAAATAGAGGTTCAATGAGAACTATGAAGAGCATGTTGTATGAGCCAAGCTTTCGTAGTTGTATGCGGGAAAAGTGGGCTATTAAAACTCAATATGTGAAAATATTGCTAAATACTAGTCCACACACACACACAGGACTTCTTGGTGCAAGCTATGGAGTAACAAAGTATTACTAAGCTAAGCAAGAACGAGGGATGCTTTGATAGATTTTGGAATGAAAGGTATGCTAAGCTATGTATGATTCTATAAATGCAATAAACTAGATGATAAGATGACAAGGTTAGTATAAACACTATCCTAACATAATATATTTAGTCTATGATTTGAGCTAAATGATAAAGAAAATATTCTAAAGAGAGGCTAAAAGATGAGCATAAAATGATAGATGATAGTTTGAATGTATTTGAGCATAAGTGTGATACTTCAAATTTTGGAGGATGATCAAACTCAAGGGATGAGAGCTCTATTTATAGCAAAAATAGGGCAATGGATGGCCAGGATTGAAATATTCAATCAAGGGTTGAGTTTGAAAGTTGGGGATCCATGTTTGCAATTGACACCAATGAAATGGTGACAAGTGTCAACATAGGGTTGGGTTGAGAGAAGGGGTTGGAGGCATTAAATGCCTGAGAAGACCTAAGGGATATTTAGACATAAGGGTTAAGCTTAAGTTAGGTTTACCCAATGGATTAAGAGTTAATTCAAGGATAAATCTTTGTGCAAATGATTAAGAGATAATCATGGTCAAAGCCTTAAAGGCTTGATGAGACCCTTGGGTTGGGTGAAGGTTGAGTTAAAAAAAATTTATTAACCATGTAAGAGGGTTTGAGTTAACCATTAATGGTTATTGGAGACTTTGGGGGATTAAGTGGTTGAAGGTTGAAAGACTTTAATGGTTATCAAAGACTTTGAGGAATTAAGTGGTTGAAGGTTGAAAGCCTTTAATGGTTATCAAAGACTTTGAGGTTTTCAGAAGTGACTTCCCTTTGCTTAGGGATGTGATAAAGTTTAGAGGAGGGGTTAGGTTAATTAGAAGCGATTAAAAGATTCTAGAAGGGATTAGAAAAGGGTTTGGGATTTTGCAAGTGGATGGAGGGATAATAGGATTTAATTGAAATCAAGTAATTTAATTCAATTTGGTTGTAATTTGGGGAAATTAAATAAATTAGATTTATTCAATTTAGGATAAATATTTAATTAAATGTGAATTTAATTAAAAGTGGATAGGAGGGATTTAATTGAATAAAATGATTTATTCATTAAATGGGTATAGTGAATTTTATTTAAATAAATTGAGTAATTTACTTAATAAAATAGAAGAATGCGGGTAATTTAATTAAATTGGATTTAATTAAATAAAGAAATGAACATAAAATATTCATTTAGGAATATGGTCATTTTTATACGTCTACAGTAGTCATACAAAATTTTGTTCAAAACTGGAACAGGAGTTGGAACTGCCATCGGAGAGCCAGTGGAGAAGTCATGCAAAATCTTTTCTCATAAATCCTTCTATCTTTAGCAACTATAGGTTCATCTTCTACTTCTTTTTATAAGACTAATAATTATTAATAATACATGCAACTTCTTCAACAGGATGATCAACAACATGCTTGATTCTAAATTTATACTTTTTCAAAATTTCCTCTGCCTTCTCTCTTTTCTTTTCCAATTCCCCTATCATTTTTGTTGCCTCTTGACATTGGGTGATCAGGTATGTGTATTTGTTCATCAGTGAGATGTCAAATTGATCTGGAGGTTGCAATGTTAAGCCTCATATGCATCCCACATGATCCAAATACTTTCTCTTCCTCCATGACCCCTGTATTAGTTATCCCTAGTCCAAAAACTCCAAGTAGGTGCATTACAAAATCCTCATATTTTAAAATTACCTTAAACAGAGGAACTCAAATTTCTACCACATCCTTCACGTACTACTGAAGGATATTGATCTTTAGTTCCAAAATGTATGCATAAGACTGCAATTATTTACAACTATCACCACCCAAAAGGTCCTCCTCCATTATTACCTCTTCTCCTAAATACAAAAATTTATTCAAAATACGGAATTGTTTACTAAAAATTTTGAGCTTTCACTCCCATTGGTGAGAAGAAGAAGCTAATTCTCCTCCCACCTGTACTACCTCATTATACTCCTTCATAGTATTCTATAATACACTATCTAATTTTGGAGGCATTTATTTGGGCCCACAACTTTGTTGTAGCAACTACCTGTCTTACCTCCATTAATTCTTTTACCTCTCCCTCTAGGAGTGATGAGGTTGATGATAGATTATCATTCTTGCAAGTATCTAATGGATTTCCCATCTCTATCAGCAATTGTTTGTACTGCTCTAGTTGTGTTCTAAGCTCCATGTAGGGGGAATGTTCTTTCTCTATTCATCCCCTAACGACACTGGTGGAAAGTTCCAAAGCATCCAACTCTCCCCACTTTGTTTTCTTGCCCAATTTTACTCGAGATACTTGGTATTTTGGGGAGGCTTGACCCTCTATGTGAAGAGGAACTACCACATCCACAACCACTTCACTAGAACCTATTCTCGACAGATGATGGGCAGTCTTAGGTTTCTTGACCTTTCTTAGTTCCTCCATGATTGCTTGTTGTAGTGTAACTTTAGGTAGCTCTACTTTCCTTTTCTTCTTCTCAAAAGTGAATTCGAGCCATTGTGGTATATCTTTATCCTTTTCACCTTGATGTGACGCTATGTCAGTAGTTACAATATGGGCATTTGCCTGTTCTTCTGCTTCATCCCTCTCTTCTGCTTCTATATGTTTAGGATCTTGAGGTGAAGCAACTTGGTAGGCCAGATTAGTTTGGAGAGAAATGTTAACATTCATTTGTTGTTTCTTGTGCAACTCTCCCAAATTATCACACTAACCTCTTCTCCAAATATCCTCTCTTCCTTATTTGTTTCTGCCATACCTTTTTCAATGGCTATATCCTTAAGGAGGTCTTCTTGGTCTTGAGGGGTTAAGACCAATCTTTCATTCAACAAATCTTTCACCTCACTTCATTCTTTCTCCCCTCCAAGTGATTGTTGTTCCCTAGGTTGTTCCTCTTCCTGGTCAGAGTCCGATTCAATATTTATGATAATTACATTCTTAGTGGTAGACCTAAATGCCTGTGTGCTGGGCGGCTCTATGGTTGTATCAACCGGTAGTGGTATAGGGGTGTTGGTAACTGGGACCTGTGTTGCAGCTGTTGGAGCAGGCCGAGTGGGCACATCCTCATCTATTTTTGTTCCTTCTTCTTTCTCCTGAGCACATTCTCTTGCAGTCTATCCTATAGTTGTCCTTGATGGAAGAACTTCAGTGAGTGGCATAGCTCCTAATCCATCTATTACTCCTAGGTTTGCAGCCTTCTTCAATAATTTAGATTTCCTCATTTGTACATGAAGCTTTTTCATCAAATCTTCAGTGCTATCTTGGGTCCCAACTACTTCATCAGGGTCAGTGGATGTATTCTTTCTCAAGCTTGATCTTGTCTTCCGAGCATACTCCCTATAACCCCTTGACTGGGGCACCCTTGAGGTAGACTCTTTCTGCTTCCCCTTCGAAGCACTCGGCCTAACTCTTAAACTTAGCCATTGTTTGGTCATGTTGATGACTTCTTGGGAAACTTTGTCTATATTCGGATTTTCATGTGCGGACCACCTTATAGTAGAGGAGCCTTTTATCAATTTCTCGCTCTTTGTATGCAACATCCAACACATCTCCATCATCCCTCAAGTCTCTGGGGAGATTAGTCTCTATTTCAAAATCCTTATCTAGGGTACAAACAGTCAATTATAATTTTTCTCCCTTACCTCAAAACTATCCTGGAGTTTTGCCCAAAAAATCCTCCACTTTGGGCTTATGCCCCTCATATGCTTTAGGCATAGTTTGCATGAGTTTCCCGTAGGGATCATAAAATTCTCTAGCATAATGAAATTATTTTAAATTCAAATCTTGGAGTTCTTGCTCTGCTAACTTTTCCACCTAGATTTTTGAACAAGAAAAATACCCAATAGAAACTAAAAAATCTATTCCCGCTTTATGTTTTGAGGATAGGAGGGATTGAAGGCCGAGCAGCTACCCGACATATTCCAGCAAAATAATGCAATCATTACAATACCTCACCAATAGCATTGAGTTCCCTGCAAACCCACTGACCCTTATGTAAGTGGAGCATTGGTTTTGAATGAACCAACACGCCCATTCCTGAATGATGGCCATGGCTTAAGGGCTTATTTTGTACCCTGTAGCTCTTGTTAGTTTAATAGTTATAGGGAAGAGGAAGGCATCATTGATCCTTTTGAAATGTCCCTTTGTGTTTCTGAGGAGGACTTGGGAATAATATTCCCAAACCTTCTTCTGGCCTTCTTCATTCCCTAGTTGACCTTCCACTTGTAGGCCTGGGAATTTACCCGCTCTTGCGGCCTCATGTAGGAGGTGAAAAAGAACTTCTTGGTCTGGTACACCTGCTTCATCTTCCTGCATATGTTGTCAGAAAGGATCTGAGCCTAATCAAAATATTGTTTCCCTATGAGGATGGTAGTCATGAATTGGAACATCCAAGGGTGAAAGTGTTTGTAGTCAGGCTTACCAAAGGCCCTACTCAACATGATGATTAGGTCTCTTTGGGGCTCTTTGAAGTCTACCCTTAGTATTTCTGTGGCCTTTAAGCCTGTTTTCCTCTCCTCTTCTAACCAATTTTCATTCATGTGCCTCTTGTTTGAGGTCACATTGTTGTTCCATACATTCAAGGCTTCCTCTTCAGTTGAGAGGAATATCTCATCTCTGGTGTGGATGCCGAACACAAATCCCAGCATATCCAGGGACAAATCTATTACTATTTTGCCCTGTGCATCTGTGCATTTCTTAGTATTAGGTTCATGATCCTGTACCGACTGCGAGTAGACAGTAGCCTCCACTAGGCCTGATTTCTTCATCCTTCTCACTGGAGCTTCCAACCTTGGTTTATCCAACTAAGTCTTAATGTCTTCAATCTCAATGTGTCTGATCTTGGTATCTGTAAGCCATTTGATTTGGTCATCCAATTTTAAAACATAAACTTGCCCCTGGTAATGGTACTTCATGGTTGCAAGAAATCGGTCAATGTCCATCTAATCGCTTGAATCTACAACAAGGAAACAAGTGTTAATCCCTTGTACAAAACATGAAAAACTTCATTCACCTTAGGACTCTGAGGTTCTGGGGTAGATAGTTCTCTTTTAGAAAAATAACCTCAAAACTCAGGGGTTCCGGAGTTCTGGGGTAGATAAGCTTTAAACCAAAAGATCTGGAACTCTGGGGTTCCGCATTGGGTGGAGTGAATGAAGTCTGGAACTCTGGGGTTCCAGGGTTCTGAGATTGATGGATTGCAACTAGGTCCGAAACTCCAAGGTTTTGGGCTTGATAAATGAGGCTCAGTTCGGGACTTCTGGGTTTTGGGGTCCCCGGTTGGGTGCACTGGATATAAAAAAAGACTTAAAACATAATGAGCTCTTAAATGGATGGACTTGGAACTCTGGGGTTCCAGTTTTGTGGTAAATTAAAAGATCAATCCGAAACTCTGGGATTCCGAGGTTCTGGGCTCATTGGTCTCACTCCTTCAAAAAAGGCAACTCGGAACCCCAGGATTCCAAGATCATTGTGCATCAAGAACAAGATTAACCTCGGAACTTTGGGGTTCTGGGGTTCCAAGGTCTTGGAAAAATGACTTAACCCAGAACTTCAGGGATCCAGAGTTTCGGACCAAGACTAGGGCACGCGAGGAACAAAAGAAACAAACCAAAAACACAAAACAAGAAAAAAAACAATAAACACGAAACAAGAAGATCTAACCTAGAAAAACAAGAAAGAGGGGAAGAAAAATCACCAACCTGGTGAGAAAAACTGCCCAAGAACACGACAGGAGCTTAGAAGGATGGAGGCATGAAGTCTGGAGGTCAAAGGCAAGAGCTCCGAAAAGTTGAATGCATAAATGAGCTTTGAAAAGTTCATTCTTCCTATTTATACCCCCCGAACCTCGTCCGTACAAATGCCTTCAAGCAGGACCTTGGGACTTTGGGGTTATAGAGTTTTGGGGTTGACGCAAAACCAAAGAATGAAAACCTCACCCCAGAACTCTGGGGTTCTGGGGTGAGCAAGAACAAGCAAGAAAATGATCAACCTCGGGAGTCCGGGGTTGATGAACAAAACACAACACACCTTGGGACTCTAGGGATCCAGACTCCTGAGGTGGAAAAAACAAAACACACCTCGGGACTCTGGAGTTCTGAGGTGGACAAAAGAAAACAGACAAGACAATGCACCACCTCAGGACTCCGGGGTTCCGAGGTGGACAAAGAAAAAAACCAAAAAGAAAGAGACCTTGGGACTCTGTGGTTCCGAGGTTCCAAGGTAGGAGGAGCAAAACTAAAAACCAAGCCACATAAAGCAAAAGAGAGACCCATATTTTCAACACAAGGAAATGAATGGGGGTTAGGTATGCAGGGCATAACACTTAAGATCAATTGCTGCTAAAGCTCTTACAAGATCTAATGAAAATAAACCAATCCAAATCAATAAATATGATCTTACTGAGCCATAAACATGAATAAATAGATTGTTGGAATTTTGTAGAACAGAAACATACATGATTTTGGCATTTGTTCATCCAGATGGGTGTTCAGTTTTCTCTGAGCAATAATGGTGGCAAGCAATGCTACTATTTCCTCTGAGCAGTAATGGGGACAAGCAACATTATTGGGGGCAAGTAACGCTACTATTTAGACATAAATACTTGGTATTCTATCATTAATATGATTTGATCATTGTGAGAAAATAGGAGGTATATGTAGTAAGAAGCAATGCATGAATGCAGACTTCTAAAAGCATGTTCTTAAAATGCTTTTTCTGACACAATTTTTTCTATTCAACTTGGGAAATGCAATAAATGTAGACTACTCATCCTCTCTGATGGATATGATTGGTCTCGGTATGAATAGTGCTATGAACAAATTTTCAAGAGGTCATTGTGTTACTAGTTGAAACTATAAATCTGCATATGCATTAACGAGCATAATGAACTAATGCATGACATTATATGTCATGTTTTGTATGACACCACAAAAAGAACTTTGGTACTTGAAGAGAGTTCTAATCCATTTTTGCCTCTTCTGAGTAACTTAGCTTCAACATTCAGATTA
Organism: Cryptomeria japonica; assembly: GCF_030272615.1. Taxonomy (NCBI): domain Eukaryota; kingdom Viridiplantae; phylum Streptophyta; class Pinopsida; order Cupressales; family Cupressaceae; genus Cryptomeria; species Cryptomeria japonica. The sequence goes on from NC_081408.1 coordinate 54,694,432, forward strand.
AAATACATGCCAAACTAATAATAATATAGAGCTACATGTCAAAATATTATAAATAAGGGAATATAGTAACATCCTACTCTATTCTTTGGATAAGTAATGATAATAAATAAATAATACAAAACTTTGTGAATATATTATATCGTAGGGCACAACAAAATCTTAAGTTCATTTAGACTAAGATAAGAGCTTTGTTTTGTTACACACCTAATGATGATGTGAAGAGAACTCTATAGGCAGAACAACAATATTATCCATGTTTGCATTCTTCAGCCAATCTGCCATCATATTTTTTTTTTTCCATGTTATCAATCTTTGTGCCCTCCGCATGATTTGCAATGATATTGACTGCCAATAATTATGCACAGAAAATATTGTTAAAGCTGACTTGTGTATCTATTTTAGATGTGCGAGAGGAACAACTTAATGATTAGGTGTGGAATGGTTGTAGTGTCAAAAATCATTGACTTTAAGGGCAATAAAAACTTAAAGAGCATTCTCTTAAGCACAAATGATATTAGGCTCAAGAGATCAAAAGAAAGCTGATTAAATAGCAAATTGATGAGAATTTAATAAACGATATATTCTAGAAAGATTTAGTATTGAACAACAAATATTACAATGTGCAAACCGTTTCACTATTAAATGTTAGCAATAATTTTTTACATGTATGGGAAGCTCCACCAACATGCCAAAGCTGACAAAAAAATTAATGATTTATGGATAATAAATTTGACAGATGAATTAGAACTTTGCATTTTCGAAAGTCCTTCATGTGTTCCTGCTCTTACTACACTTAGTGGCTTCCACTTCTACTAAGCATCAAAGTTATCTTTATTAGCATTGGACGTTTTATTGACAAACATGGGCTTATCATGGGTTTTAGATCTTTAATCTATTGAGCTACCCCTTCCTAATGCCATTGATCTTAATGGATATTGCAGCTATAGGTTTAGCATATGCAAGAGCAGTTCATTGTTTTCTCTTGGTAAAAAATATGCACTAGTGTAGATAACGGGGTGTGGACGAAGACAACATATTCAATATTTTAACTCTTGTAGTTCATTTATATTTATTCTTTATTATATGTTCAAATATGATTGAAGGCCTATTAGAAGTATGTAATCATGTTCAGCTCTATTGGTATAAATTTAATATTATGAATCGGTTAAATTGGATAAGCCTATGTTTCTTAGTTTTATCACTCTATGTTTGATTGGTTATGATAAACTTAATGGGCTTAAGACCTACAATCTGAATTGCATCCAAAAATAGTAAAAGCGTTGATAACTTTAAATGAGAGACTAGAAAATACATATTCACAAACACGTGTACAAGGATTATATGGGAAATGTGCTTATGGCATTTGTATCATGCTAGGATTTCTAAGATATCAAATGCATTGTTTATTAGGTATATAACTTAGACCAGCACAGCTATATAACCATTCAAGAATAATGTTATGGTAACATGTCACATTGATCGTAGATACCATACTATTTAGAGCAAAATATATGTGATGGAATTTGAAATTCTATAATAGAAGAAAAGCTATGTAATTGGGGATATGGGCAAGTCCCATAGGGTCTCCACAGTGGTTGACAACTGCCAGGCAGAGCATCAGGCCATGGTTATTGAGGTTGCAGGTATGATTAGAGGTAGCAGTGTATCTATATTATTTGACTCAGGAGCTACTGACTCTTTTATATCTCCATTGGTTGTGGAGTGTTGTAGGCTAGTGGCAATTAGACAAGAGGTCAGTTGGGAAGTGGGATTAGCTTCAGGGGCTAGAGTGTCAATGGAATCAGAGGTTAGGGGATGTCAGCTTCAGATTGGTAATACCACCACCTTAGTAGACCTTAGAGTTACACCACTCAGGTCATATGGCATCATACTTGGCATGGATTAGCTTTATGCCCATAGAGCCAAGATGGATTGTCACCTAAAAAGGATCAAGTGTGAGGATGATCATGGTTCTCCAACACTAGAAACCTTTCTCCATTACGTTTCGCTATAATTATTTAATTAATTAAATTATATTTATTTTTAATTAGTTGAAATATTTCTCCAAAAATATTTATTTATTTCATTTTATTTTATTTTGTTAAAAAGGATGCCTCCAACTATGCGACAAGCTCGCAAACGTGGTAGAGGCCCTAGGCATGAATGCATGGCATGCAAAGAGGTCAATAGGGAGGAATCGGTTCCGAAAGTGAACCCAAAAGCTCCTCCTGAATGACCAGTTGACCCAAACCATGACATCTTGGTAGCTCTACAGAACTTGATTGGCATAGTTCAGGATAGGCTTCCGGCAGTAGATCATAATGTTGAGAACCAAGACTCAGGAAGCCATAGAATAGTAGAATGGGAACGGAGTAGGAGTCCACCTCCTAATCCCGTAGAGAGTCAGGCTGGGCATGAGCCCAAGTCTGTTCACCTACCAGCACCACCTCTATTCGTAGCACCAGTGTATTATGAGAGGGCACGTCGGGATCCAAGGGATCTAATCAGAGAGGTTATGCATCTTCAGCCACCATCTTTTGGGGGATCTACCAATGGGGTAGAAGCAGAGGCATGGCTTTTGAGCCTAGATAGGTGCTTTGCATTGCGCTCTTATGAGAGCAATCTAAAAGCATGTGCAGCGGTCCACCTATTGCAAGGAACAACCTCCACATGGTGGAGACAGGAAGAATATAAGTGTGGCCTAGTGATAGATACTCTCACTTGGGAGATTTTCTCAGAGAGATTCAGGGAGAGATACTTATCAGAGCATTATAGACAACGTAGGGTGGATGAGTTCCATGACCTCCAGTAGAAGGGTTTTTCAGTGACCCAGTATGAGAACAAGTTCTTCAAACTCTTACCATACGTAGACTACCTGAAAGACGAGAAGCTTCTCATCAACCGATTTATCAGAGGGTTGAATACCGACATAGCAGGACTAGTGAGGATGGCCGCTCTAGGGAGCCTTCAGGTTATCATGGAGAATGCTTTGATAGCAGAGGAGATTTAGGTCAAACCCTAGGACTCAAGGGATCGATTCCAAAACTATAACCCTACACCCCAGACTTACAGGTTTCAAAAACCCCATTGGAAGGGTAACAACAGGCACACATCGAGGTTCTCCAAACCCCCTCCTCTGCAGTAGTCATAGCAAAACCAGAGGCAAAGGCCTCTGCAGAGTCAACAGGGTGTGAAGCCCAAGCAGTGGCAGTCACAGGGTCAAAGGCGAGATCAAATATCTTAGGCTCCTTACACACCTCCAGCGAGGACTCAACAGTCCTCCAGGGGTGGGTATAGTGGTTCTAGCAGGACAGGGGGACAGTCTCTCTCCAAACCACAAGGAGTGTAGTTTCAGGCACATGGTGCTTGCTTCACATGTGGAGCCATGGGACACATGGTGAGAGAGTGTCCTTAGGGTTAGATGGCAGGCAGTCAGAGGATGACAGCATCAGATCCGATGGTTGGGGATATGGGCAAGTCCCATAGGGTCTTTGCAACGATTGACAACTACTAGGCAGAGCATCAGGACACGGTTATTGAGGTTGCATGTATGATCAGAGGCAGCAGTGTATCTATATTATTTGATTCAAGAGCTACTGACTCTTTTACATCTCCATTGGTTGTGGAGCATTGCAGGCTAGTGGCAATTAGACAAGAGGTCAGTTGGGAAGTGGAATTAGCTTCAAGGGCTAGAGTGTCAGTGGAATTAGAGGTTAGGGGATGTCAGCTTCAAATTGGTAATACCACCACCTTAGTAGACCTTAGAGTTACACCACTTGGGTCATATGGCATTGTACTTAGCATGGATTGACTTTATACCCACAGAGCCAAGATGGATTGTCACTTAAAAAGGATCGAGTGTGAGGATGATCATGGTTCTCCCATAGTAATCACTGGAATTCAGAGACCCATGTCTCTTCGTATGATCTCCGCCATGCAACTTAAGTAGAGCATGCGAAAGGGATGTCAGTTATTTGCCATCACCATTAGTGATAGAGAAGAAGAAGAAGAAAAGGAGCCATCTATTGAAGACCATCATATCCTTAAGGGATTTTCAGACGTATTTCCTTCAGAGTTACCTGGTATGCCACCCTGTAGAGAGATTGATTTTCATATAGACCTTGTTCCAGGAGCCGAACTAGTTTCAAGAGCACCATATAGGATGACCACAAATGAGCTTAATGAGCTCAAGATGTAGCTTGAGGAAATCCTAGAGAAAGGCCACATTCGTCCTAGTGTATCCCCTTGGGGTGCACCAGTCATCTTCGTGAAGAAGGATGGATCTCTCTGATTATGCATGGATTACCATCAGTTGAACAAAGTAACCATCAAGAACTGATATCCTTTGCCCAGGATCGACAATTTATTCGACCAACTTCAGGGTGCCAAAGTATTTTCCAAGATTGATCTAAAGTCAGGGTACCATCAGTTGAGGATAGTGGATAGCGATATCCACAAGACCGCATTTCACACTAGATATGGCCACTATGAGTTCACCGTGGTTCCTTTTGATCTCACGAATGCCCCAGCTATTTTCATGAGTCTCATGAATGGAGTATTCTGCACATTCCTTGACCATTTTGTGATTGTTTTTCTCGACGACATATTGATATATTCACAGTATGAGGAGGAGCATGATGAGCACCTGAGATAGGTTTTGCAGTGCTTGAGGGATAATCAGTTGTATGGCAGTTTGTCGAAGTGTGCTTTCTTTAGAGCAGAGGTCAAATACCTTGGTCATGTTATAGCTGGTGATGGGATCTTGGTAGATCCATCAAAGATAAGAGCCATTATGGATTGGCCAACACCAACCAGTGCGAAAAAGGTCAGGAGCTTCATGGGCTGAGCAGGGTATTATCGACGTTTTGTTGAGGGATTCTCTAGATTCTCTCATCCTATTACTTCTCTTCAGTGCAAAGGGAAGAAATTTGAGTGGATGGAGAAGTGTGAGAAGGCCTTTCAGGAACTTAAAAAGGCACTTACTACTGCACCTATCCTTGTAGTGCCAGATCCCTCAGCTAACTTCATGGTTTTCATAGATGCTTCCCTAGAGGGTTTAGGAGCAGTCCTTATGCAGGGTGGCAGAGCTATAGCATTTGAGTCTAGGAAACTCAAGACTCACGAGCTTAATTACCCTACTCATGACATTGAGCTTGCAGCAGTAGTGCATGCACTTGTGAGGTGGAGACATTTCCTTTTGGGTCATCATTTTAAGTTACACTCAGACCATTAGAGTCTTTAGTACATATTCACTCAACCAAATCTTAATGTACAACAGAGGAGATGGATGTAATTCTTGTGCGAGTATGATTTTGACATTCACTACATCAAAGGGAAAGAAAACATAGTTGTAGATGCTTTGAGTAGGAGACGTCACAAGGTATACACCATATCTATGGGCACGGATTTGAGAGATCAGAAAATGCAGCAGTTGCCAGAGGATGGATGGTATTTAGACGTTTGCTAGGCCATACGATCTCAAGAAACTTTAGAAGGGAAATATGTGGATTATTCCTTAGAGTCTGATGGATTATTATGCCATAGAGGGTGCATCTATGTACCTTCTTCCAGAGGATTGTGGGAGTTCATTATCACAGAGGCTGATAGAGCTCCTTATGCAGCACATCCCAGGGTTAAGAAGATGCATGCAAACTTGAGGGAATTATACCATTGGCCAGGAATGCAGTAGCTTATTGCTAAGCTGGTAGCCTGATGCCTCGAGTGTCAAAGATTCAAGGTGGAGCATCACCATCCAGGTGGGTTACTCCAATCTCATGCCATACCAGAGTGGAAGTGGGATACTATATCCATGGATTTCATCATTGGTCTCCTTATGTCATCTCGTCACCATGATGCCATCTTGGTGATGGCTGACAAGTTGACCAAAGTGGCCCACTTTCCACCAGTTCATACCACCTTCATAGCACCAGCAGTAGCATAGGTGTTCTTGTGAGACATTGTTAGGCTTCATGGCATTCCCCGCAAGATTATTTCTGATAGGGATTCCCTCTTCACTTCTTCCTTTTGGAAGGCATTACAAGCAGCTATGGGTACCAAGCTCAATTTTAGTACACCCTACCATCCAGAAATGGATGGCTAGATAGAGAGGGTTAATCAGGTGTTAGAGGATATGCTTCACATGTACATCACGGATCACCAGACTAGATGGGAAGAGTACCTTCCCTTATTGGAGTTTGCCTATAACAATGGGCATCACACATCTTTGGGGATGCCACCCTATCAGGCATTATATGGCAGACCCTGTAGGACACCATTGAGTTGGGACCGCATAGAGGACAGAGTTGCTATTAGTCCTGAGATAGTTCGGGATATGGAGTAGCAGGTGGATTTGATTAGGCAGCATCTTAGAGAGGCATAGGATAGATAGAAGAAATATGTAGATGCGAAGAGGATAGATAGTAGCTACTTGGTTGGAGACAGAGTCTTCTTGAGAGTGCGACCGCATAAGAGTCCAATCTGTTATGGAAAGTGTTCTAAGCTCGCACCTCGATTTGTAGGACCATTTGAGATCCTTGAGAGGATAGGACCAGTTGCCTACCATTTAGCATTGCCACCTAGCCTGTCGCGCATCCACGATGCATTTCATGTTTCAGTTTTGAGGAAGTATATCTATGATGAGTCTCATATTCTAGGTTGGGATGCCTTGCAGGTGGAGTCAGATGGGCAGCTAGCTTTGGAGCCCATTTGCATTTTGGCATGCCAGACATCGAGCCTTCGAGGTCGAGAGCTAGACCAAGTTAGGGTCCAGTGGGATTGCTATGATGAGGTTACAGCCTCATGGAAGGATGCATCATGTATGAGATCACAGTACCCCCACCTTTTTGATGAACTCCGGGAGGAAGTTCATGCCTAGAGGGGGAGGGTGTGAGACCCTACCTCGACTCATCCTGACATTTTCTATTATTTTCATATTGAGACTATTATGGATGCTTTATTTTATGCATTATGGATTTAGAATCTATATGATTCCATGATTTGGATCACATTGATGTATATTGATGCTTCATTTTATGCATTATGATTATGAAACTTTATATGTTGCTAGAATAGAATTACTTTGAAATGGTGAATGTCATTATTGGAATTGCAGGACTTCATTTTGATGGTAGAAATAGGATGCTTATTTTATGAATGGTTCAATTTTGAGGATTATGATAATTGCTTATGTGGAATCGAATTTGAATGTATGAGATATTAAATTATTATTGTCAAATGTATGAGTGTTTGATGTGCAATGGAATTCATGTGTTTAATTATATATATTTGTGATTATTTGGAATTTCTAATGTGTTAATTGAGATGCGCAGGAAAATTATCCATGTGACCATGGAAATAATATGGAGAACCAAACCTAGACCTATGTACGTTTGTTAAGCTAGGGGTTGTCTATTTGGAGAGACAACACCCCATTTGTATTGTATTTTATTTGTGAAAGTAAATGATGCATGAGTGTTAAATTGGTTTTATGTATATGTGTAATCCTACAAGAGACAAATTCCATGTGTGATTTTTATATTGTATTTTATTGTGTCACTTGACACATGTGCTGATTTGTGTCATTGATTTTGACTTGTCTCTTGTAGGGAGTTTTGTTTCTACCAAAGCCATTCAAACACATGAGTGTGGTCTCAAATTTTCCTTGGGTAGGGAGTCTTGGGAGTGGTCAACTCAGGTTTGACCCGTAGGTTAACTTTAGTTGGGTTTCTAAGGAGTCAAATGGACTCCTAGGGTCAGTTTTAGGGCTTTTCCAAAGGTCCAAAGGGTATACCTATGGGTTAGGGGTATTTTTAAACACGTGACTACTCCCATGTGACTATTTAGTCACCTCAAAAAGTGGTTTTTCCAAGGTGAGCGAAAATTCAACTTAGAAGGTTCCTCCTAGGGTAGACAACCTTCCCTTTTTATGTCAAACTCTCTTCCCCATCCTCTCTCACCTTTTCCCTTTCCAGTTTTAGCAACATGTAAGAGGTTGGGAAGAACAACCAATGGGAACTCTCACCTTACCCAAGGGGTTGGGAAGTGTGAGAGAGGCTTTCTTAGGCAAGGATTAGGGACTTAGTGAGTAATCACCCACTCTCCATTGTTGGAGATTATGAAATTTTTGAAAATAGTTGTAGGATAGGATTTTTGGTGAAGGCTTGGTGAAGAGTTTGTGTGGATTTGGGTTGCTCATCCCCAACTAAGTCTATCATACCTTTTGGTAGATTAAGTTTGGTTTTACTTCATTTTAGATATGTTGTTTATGTTGTTTTGAAAAGAAAGAAATGCTTGTATGAGAAGATGTGTATATGTAATTTTCTTTGTAGGAGAAAGATGTAAATTTTTCCTTCCTTGTTCTTTTTATGTGTTCTTGTTTTGGGAGTGTCCAAGGCCTCCTACTCTTGGGAGAGTATGATGGTCTTGGGGTGGAAGAAGTATGACAACCTTGGGTGAGAGGCTCTCCTTTTGGAGAGTGATCTCAAGGGTGTTCTTTGTGACCCTTGCTGCATAGCCTTGTGTATGCATTTGGGGGTCATAAGGCGAGAAAATGTGGCTTTTATGCCTTTGGGGGGCATATGGGTGTGGAGATGAATTTGTTGTAATTTGATTTGCCATGAGGTGGCTTGAGTTGTATTATGCTTGTAGTCTCCCCAATGGTATTTGGTCCACTTCCACCTGTGGAAAGAACATCACAAGTTGTGGTGAGAGTGTAGCTTGGATGGGAAAATGCATGTTGAGTGTTTGCCCTATGTTTGTTGTGATTGTTTGTTTGTGACCCGTCTAGTGCTTGGTTCTCCAAGCTCAGGGGTGGCTTCTAGTAAGCCTAGGTTGGGAGGTGAGCTCTCCATGGTCAAGTTGTATTCTATTTGTAGGTTGCTTGGGATGGGAAAGAAAAGATGAAGAGATTTGTTGTTGTTTTGAGCTGCAGAAAAGTTTCAATGAAAAATGTATTTATTTTGTAGCTGAAAAAAAAAGGAAGCCATTCTTGTATTTATTTTTCAAAAGCAAAGAAATGCATGTATTTATTTTAAGTTTTTATTCAATGGGAAGGAGAGGCTAGTAGGGTTTCAATCCCATTTGTAATGCTATCTTCATTGTATTCAAAAAAAAAATGTTTAAAGAAATGCATGATTTTACTTAGTTATTTTAGCAAAAATGAAATGCATAAGTTTTATTAAGTTCTATGGTTTCAAAAAAAAAAGGAAAAAAAAAGTTGTTGCATTCATGTTTCTTTTTGAAGTTTGAAGTTCCTTTTATTCTTCATGCAAATAAAATTATGGAAATAGGGAATAGCATGCATATAGGCCTCTTGAGCTAAATACAAATACTAAATATGTTAAATAGGTTTAATCTATCTATCTTTAAGTTGATTTACATGTTTTCTAGGCTAATGTAGTTGTTGTTATAAATTACTATTTTCTATCATTTTATTAGTTGCAGAAAAATAAAGCTAATTAATGTTCCATTTCCAAAGTTAGAATCTAAGTCTTAAAAAGGAAAATAGATAGATTATAGCTTGTTGTTAATGTTTATTTTTAAATAAGATAGAAATAAATAGAATGCCTTAATCAACAAAAAAAAAAATATAAAGCATACATATTATCATATAAAAAAAATATATAGAAACCTTATCTATAGCTTACTGTCATTTTTTTTCTAATTTCTGCATGATTATATAGATTTAATAATACTGAAAAAGAAAAGAGAAAACTCATAAACTTGCTTAAGTGAGATATTATATATATATATATATATATATATATATATATATATATATATATATATATATATATATATATATATCTGTGTGTGTGTGTGTGTGTGTAAAAGTTAGACATTTTAAAGAAAAAGAAATTTAAAAAAAAAATAAAAATTTAACGATGTGCAGACTGGGGGAAGGGCCAAGAAACCCTACCCCACTGGCTGTCTCCCTCACCCTTGCGGGCACCACAGTGAGCGGACGTCGCTCACTGTGGGCCGTCCGCAGTGGGCAGGGTGAAGCTTGCCACTACGGTGACCCCCAGCGGTGGTGACCGCCACTGTGGTAACCTGCAGTGGGCGGCAGCCACCACTGTTGGTGGATAGCGGCTGCTCCCTGTGGGGTACTGCAGTGGCCGCCACTCGGCTCCCCCCTCTCATGCAAGCCGCTTGGCCTCCGCCTTTGAGCGCCTCGACCCCCACGCATGCCCAAAACCTGCCCAAAAGAAAATATAGGCGCGCCTTCCACTTCCATGACCTGCACACACCACACACAAAAAAAAAAAACATGCATACACATTTACAAAGCCCTAACCCAATTTTCGGGTTAGGGCAAAACACACACAAAAAAAAATAATTAAATTATAAAAATAAGAGATGTGTGTGGATAGTATAAAAGTTTAGGGTTGTTCAAAAATATATATATGCAACCCTAACCCAATTTTGGGTTAGGGTTAGCATATGGACCTTTTGGGTTCTTTTAAAAGTAATTAAAGAAAAAGAACCCCTTTAATCTTTGAATATAAACATACACACACACACATATATATATATATAGATTCCCTCACACTTGCTTATATATATATATATATATATATATATATATATATATATATATATATATATATATATATATATATATATATATATATATATATATGTCTTAGATATATAGCTATCTACACATATATATGTATGTAATTAAATTTTATATTTATATGGATTTAAAATAGCTAATGGTAAAATTAATTAATTCACTTTCAATTATTATATGTATGAAGAAGCATTTTAATAAGATGTTTTAAAAACTCTTTGGGAGGATAAATCCTTAGGGAATTAAAATGACATATGTAGGGTCAAGTTGGCCCCCTTTTTAAATTTTAAATTATGAGGTATTTTAATTAATGGAAATTTTGTTTAATAGGTTTATTTAGTCCATGAGCTAGTGCAAATTTATTTAGACCCTAGGCAATAAAAGGACTACATGAGGATTATTAATATTCCTTATCAATTAATTTAGAGACTCTCTGTTAAGTGAGTTTAATCATTTATTAATGGGAGATAATAATAATACTTTTGGAGAATTATAATCCGCTTTTAACTTAGATGGTTTTTCGCCAGATTGGCTTAGTGGTTAGATTCACTCAGACATAGCTAAGACTAAACTAGTTTGCATTATTTTAGTAAGTTAGTTGCACTTGGTTAAGTATTTTTTTTTTTTAAATTATTCCATTTGTGCCTAAAAGTTTGGGCATGACAACAAGCACAAAACTATTATAGTTTACCATTGCTCCTAATATTTTATTAAATTTTCCATATATATACATGTATGTGAATTAATTTTGATATGGAAAAATAATGTTTGCATACTTTCTATAGAGATTTTTCTAAAAGTAATAATAAGAATTTAAAAAAAAGACTAGATCTACAGTTTAACTAAGAATTTCAATGTCCCATTCTAACTGAAGTATTCAATTGATAAGAAGAGCTTCATCCTGTATTTATTAATGGAAATTCATCAATCATACATTTTAAAATATTTATATAATAGTGTATGAAATGTTTGAACATTTTTCAATACCTGAAGCATCTCCACCATCACTTTAGAAAAGATCCAAAAGCTACTTCTTCGCTAGCAAATTTTATAAATATATGCATTTTATTTTTAGTTAAATCTTTATTTTTTATCACTTTTAAGAACTTTGATTCTAAGCAAATGGCTTTGTTCTGGCAGATTTCCTTACATCGAGATGCAGTTCATATCTACATGGTTCTTAAATTTTGTTCGTGGACTGTAATGTCTAAAGTAATTTTTCTTTGGAACCCAATAACAATCCTAGTTGGGTTAATTTCAAGGAAAATCAGAAATCCTACTAGGTTTTTTTGATTTTTTAAATGAGCACATAAGATGACATGGAAGAATCAAAGAGTAGAGCTAAGAGTCAACTGTCATAAGCTGTATAGAAGGTTGTTGGCACATTGCTATAAGATTACTACACTTGTAATAGTTATGGAAGTTCATGACATAAATAGAGTTGCAGGGGAATATGAGGGACATTCTTCATTGTCTTTGGAAAATAATTCATTCTCCAAAATACATTTTTATTCTTTTGATTTTTGGGCTTTTTCTATTTGCACGAAGTTGGACAGCATGCAATGACATGGCAAGGGAAGTGTTGCTAGAGATTTTAGGTGGTTTGTCTATGCTTCCACATTTTGCATTTTAGTTTTTCCTAATTGATGAGATTTCATGCCGAAACTGAGTTGAATATTTTGTTGAGGCATTTTGTCTACAAGATCATGTGCCTTGTATATGCTATCACATTTACATATAAGTCTAGCACTAGTAGTGCAATTACAAATATAGCACCTAAAAAATGTCCTTAATTTTTCCAAATCAATAGATAATTTGATTCAATGTCCAATATGTCCTTTTTTCTTAAGCTATTTTTTATTTGATTGGTGTTTGATTTAGATCTTGATGACACGATATACTCCTTACTCCTCAAGTTTGAGACTTACAACACCATACATCAAGAATCTTCAAGGTACTTTTGTGGCTGAGAAATTCAGTGCTAGATTTATTTATGAGTTTTGTGCAATAATTTTCTTGCTCATATTGTATGATGTGAAAACTTTTTGTGTATGTCCTACAACTACTCTAGCCCAATTAGATCATATTTATTTGAGGTGTTTTGTCAAATAGTTCAGATACCTTTTCCTCGACATTTTACAAGCATTTCTATCAAGGCAGTTGAAGCTAGAGAAATTAGCACTTGTAGCATAATATCATTATATTTTGATGAGGAGAGACAAAACTATTGTTCTTATTTTGAAATTTTCTATTCTGCTAGAAAAACAAAGCATAGTAATAGTGAGAATTCAGTAGATTCCACACAAAAAAATTTAAAGGAAAATTCAAAGGCTTTTGAGAATTAGAAACAGGACTACATTCGCGTCCAAGCTAGATGGTGTTAGTATACTGACAACCATAGCTGAGTTGAAAGGGTATGCATTTTTTCTAACTATGCTCCCTTCATCACAAACATGTTCAAAACAAGTGCATTCATAGGCTTCTAAATATTACCCTAGCTTATCATATTTTAAAAAAGGGTAACAACCCATGTTTGTAGATTTACAATGGTTTACCACAACATTTCTTAAAATTGTGGGAGTTGCATTACTGTCACGACTCAGTGGATAATATTTTACTTCAAATTTCTGCAAAACTGAAAAAGTATTGTTCTTATTTTTAGAATGCTTGCCACTTTTCATCTTTTCTTAATATTATGTTTTCTTGAAATATGTGTTGTGAATGATAGCCATACATATAAATTTTGAGATTTGTACACTTCTTCTAAGAATTCAAAGGTTTTTGTGTACATCTCAGAGGAGAAAAGGTTAGCCAAAGGATGAAATATTTGTAGGATTTGACGCCTGGCTGTAAATTTGTAATAGAGTAATTTGTATGACTTTTCCTTATATTACACACTTATCGTGTTCACTCCTCTACTCCGTTTTGTTATCCAATACAATAGTTATTGCTTTAAATTTAGTTTTTGATAGTAGGAATGCTAATCTCAAGTAAATTTTAACAATTTATTCTCTTTCAAAGAATCTGTATATTAGTATAATGCTTAAAAAAATATATAGAATTTTTAGTTATTTTGTAATTCTTTCCTTGGTTTGCATTCATTTTAGCTTAGGGGCAAAGCTGTTATGCTTGATTAAATCATTAACTATGATCAATTTCTGCAAAGACATTCCACCGTACACTTACTATAACCTAATAATGCACTCATCGTCTTGAATCAAATTCAAAATACAAGCTAAATGTTCCTCTTGGAAAAAGAAAAAAATTGCAAAAAAGGGCATTATTTGGTTCAAAAACTACATGAAACATGACATTTAGACCAGAGGACCAAAAAAACAATTGTTTAATTGGGGTGTCCTTCTAAAATAAAGCATAGGGAAAAATATTCAACAACAAGAAAAATAATATAAACACAACCCATTAGTTTTATAGATATTCACCTTCCAATAATAGTAGAGAAGAAATTTATGTTTTGCATTGATGAAGAGTTGCAGGCAGTAGGCAACTGGAAACACTCACTTAAAGTAAAATCCAGAATGCTCCAAAACCTTGAACAAACCCTTGAAAATGTACAAATAGTAGAAAAATCCTGAAAATGTAGCAGCATGCACAAGTTTTAAGAATGTCAGTTCATTCTTATTATTGTAAATATTAAGGCAGTACGAATGACAGTGCATTCTTATTAATGTAAATATTAAGAGACGGTACTGTTGCTATACCTACACTTGTTATTATACTAGCAGTTACAGGTTTTTATTTGCGTGCAACCGAACGCTGATAAATACAGTTCACAAGAGCTAGGAAAAGTAATTTGGAAATGCAATAGGCAAAGATATGCCATATACAAGTGAAAAAGTGATTTATAATTGTATTCGGTGAAAATGGATAACAATAATAACAATATTGAAAGGCTAAATGAATTCAACCACAAAACCCTAGCCTAACAACAACAAAGATCCACCATAACATATGAAGATTACCTAAGACAATGCAAATCAAATGAAATCACAAAGATTATACCATCACATGTCCAATAGGGTTTTGATCTCCATTCTTCCTATCTCCATTGATCTTGCTTGATATATTTGCTCTTAGATTTTATGTGCACAAGAGCTCAACAAAGAATGGAATGTGGTTGCAAGTAGGATTGCATATGCTCAAAAGCGTAGTGTAGTCAAGTGCATAAATTGATTAGCCAGGTAGTTAGATAGTTGGGGTTTGATAATGAAGGAGGCATCTCCTTATATAGAAGACACTATATGAAATGGAGGGATAAGATTGAGAGGTGTAAAAGGAGGTTGGCTATGATTAGAGAGTAGGTAAAAGAAATAATAAAATAATAAAAGGGGTAGGTAGTGTATGAATTAAGAGATGAATGACATGTGTCATGGGTAGAAAAGGTTAATGAATTAATTAAATAAATAAAGATTTATTTAATTAATAGAAGAAGTGGGATAATTAAATAAATAAAATATTTATTTAATTTAGGAAAAAAGATAATTTAAATAAATAAATGTATTTATTTAAATGAGAAATAAGTTTAGAAGAGGATAAATGAATTAATTAAATAAATAAATATTTATTTAATTAATAGAATAATTAAGCTTAAATAATTAAATAAATAAAATATTTATTTAATTAGACTTGACAATTTTAGGTGTCTACATTTTGCCCCTCTTTGAGACAATGCAGCTTGTCGCGTTGTTTCAAAGAAGATAATATGAACTGATACAAAGTTGCCCCAAGATGGGAATGATATGCCCCCTCGAGAGATTGGATGAAAAAATGTCTAAAAAGATCGCAGATAATCTCTCGATAAGAAAGAAAGGGATAGAATGGACTGACCGGATAAAGTGACAGAGTCATAGGATAATGAAGATTGACTCGGGAGATGAGGGCTAGGGCTAGGGTAGTCTATAAGATAGACCACGAGGGAAAATACATCCTCATTGTCATCCACACATCCACGAGAGTAGAGTGCAGAGCGAAATAGAGCAGCAGCAGTCAACAGCGATGGCCTTTGTTCATAGATTTGATCACATTCGCTGATTCCAGAGGCTAGCAGAGGTAGGAGAGCCTATAAGTACCACCAAACTATTATTGTCATTAATGCATGCTAGATAGGGTAATAAATGTGGTCCAGGTTAGGGCCCAAAAAATGTCAAAAATGTCCAGGCACGTCTGCATTGGTGCCAGGCGCGTCTGTGCTCGCTAGGTGCGTTTGTGTTTGTGCCAAGTGTGTCTGTGTCGAAAAATGCGTCTGTGCAAAATGCAGCCGTGTTTGTGTTGTGTAGGTGCATCTATGCCAAGAAGGCACGTTTGTGTCACCCAGATGCATCTATGCAGAGCATAGGCACATCTGTGTGCTCTAGGCACGTCTGTGTAAAACAGGCGCATTTATGCAATCTATAAGCGTGTTTATGTCAGGAAAGCGCGTTTGTGTCCAAAAAATGTGAATTTGTGTCTTCTAGGTCAAATCAGCAGTTTTGTGATGAACATACACTGTCAATTGGATAAGCTGCTGAGAGGATACACTCAAGCAGGTCCTCTAGGGAAGACTAGAATAGCAAATAGGGCTAGGATTGACAATTCTGTGATAGAACATACGTTGCCATTTAGGAAACTTCTCAAGAGGATTCACTCAAGTAGAGGCCCTAGGATAGGATAGATCAAGGCACTTTGTGATGAACAGTGAGTACCAAGATATAGTACTTTGTAATGAACAAGGAGTACTAAAATATGAGCAGCACTTTGTGATGAACAGTGAGTGCAAATGTGAGTAGCACTTTGTGATGAACAGCGAGTGCAAATGTGAGTTGCACTTTGTGATGAACAGGGAGTGCAAATGTGAGGAGCACTTTGTGATGAACAGTGAGTGCCAATCACATAGTACTTTGTGATGAACAGGGAGTGCAAATGTGAGGAGCACTTTGTGATGAACAGTGAGTGCCAATCACATAGTACTTTGTGATGAACAGGGAGTACCACTAAGATACAAGCAACACTTTGTGATGAATAGGGAGTGTCACTAGGATAGAATACCATATGCACTTAGATAAAAAGTAGCATTTTGTGATGAACAGTGAATGCCACTATGACTGACATGATTGATTTTCTTAACTGCAGGAGTATTTGCCTATGTTGGAGTCATGGGAGAGATTCCCATTGACATAGAGATTGCGACCTGAGCTGACCTTCAAGGATCAAGTGGCTATTAAGGCTATGGGTCTGAGACATATTTTGTATGTGCCTGAGTTTCAGGCGAACATGGGACTGCTAACTGCACTGGAGAAGAGGTGGCACTCCGAGACTTGCACCTTTCATTTGCCAATGGGGGAGATGACAGTTACCCTCGAGGATGTATATAGGATTCTGCAGATACCGATCGATGGGGAGTTGATTCCATATGATCGAGATGGAGATAGGGAGGCCCTGAGATGAGTGTTTTAGGATCCAAGACTGGAGATGAGGGCAGGGCATGTGGCTTGGGACACCATGACAGCTACAGGATTAGCGCTGCCAGGAGTGATAGGAGGAGCGATCAGTGGGTTCTTATGTCTGGATAGAGTGACACGAGGGTTGGCTATGGGCTGGAGAGGTGTAGTGGAGACACTGGTGACACAACACACCAGATATGCCTGGGGACCGTGTGTGCTGGCGCACCTATATTACGAGTTGTATTAGTTTGTGTACCATGGGTCAGTGGGATTGGGTTGCGAGGTCACATTGTTATTGGTGTGCGCCTATGAGCAGCTACCAGTGATGAGACTGATACACTTCAGGGGTAGAGGTCACAGATGTAGTTTCATGCATTTGTACAACATGATCACCTCACAGCCACGGATTGGCAGGTTAGAGCACTGGCGGTGGGTTATTGATGACACTGATATGGTTATATGGAGGCCATACCTGGGATGTGAGCAGTGGGAGGATGATGCGGTAGAGCTACCCTACACCTTCCAGAGCAGGTATCTGATTGGGTGGATGCCCTATGTACTGGAGAGGCAGCTAGTGGATAGGGTGTGCAGGCAGTTCGGTAGGATCCAATGGATGCCATGGGGTTTAGGCATGTATGCACGGACTGTCAGGGATCAGGCGTAGTTTGGGCCATTACTATCATATGATCAGGTTGTTACACAACTAGTAGAGATGATGCCCCTACCCTGGGACATATGGCCAAAGATCGAGGATGCCAGCATGGATGCCGAGTACACAGCATACTAGGTCGAGCATCCATTCCCACGCCTGACAGATCTAGGAGAGCTACTAGATGGAGATGGTGGTGGGGATGGTGATGGTGATGATGATGGGGGTAGAGGCTGACGAAGGAGGAGGGGAGTAGTTGGAGAGAGGAGGGTGGTGCCGTGGAGGGAGGGTGGAGAGGATAGGCAGGCTCAGGTGGTGAGGGGTCGCGGTGGATTATCACTATAGGTGCCAACAGCACAGGGAGACAGGTGTAGGGATAGGGATAGGTACAGGGGTAGGCATAGAGACAGGTACAGGTACCACCACCAGTACAGGCACAGGCACAGGGGCAGGCACCCATACAGGGGGAGCCACAGGGGGCTGAGGCAGAAGAGGATGAGTTGAATGAGCTGAGGGAGATCTACCAATGATAGGCAGATGAGATCCAAGACCTAGAGAGGGAGAGGGATAGACTCAGGAGGTGGCTAAGAGATACTGAGTGGGAGTGAGACCAGGCCATTCAGCGCTACACAGAGGCTGAGACAGCACTGAGGGCTGAGAGGCAGGCGACAAAGGACACAGGGGCTGGATATGCCTACCTCCTACAGGCAGGGGAGGAGATAGGCTACTGGCAGGATCTCTATTATGGTGCAGTGCCAGCTGATCAGCGGGCGAGGAGCTTTCATAGACCATTGTGGATAGCAACAGCTATGGGAGGGAGCCGGAGGAGACAGACGTCTAGTGGTGGGGTTATGGGTCGTCCACCACCACCAGATAGAGGGGACAGGAGGGATGATCTTGGGGTGGGTCCTTCGGGGGCTCAGATTCTGTCAAGGCCAGGCGGCTCCAAGGGAGGGAGTTCATCATAGCCGTAGAGGGCTCCCTATGTATTAGTATTGTATCATTTTTGTATGATGATGTAGACACTTGCGAGTGATTGTAGCCATATGATTTTGACATCATTGTATCATGACACTATTGATTTATATATATGAGATGATTCTTCTTTGTGGCAGCTATATGCATGTGTACCTATGTGATGCTTCTATGTGATGCTTATGATGTGGATACAAATATGTACATGATGAAATGCAACATATTTTTTCTTTTATGTTTTATTTGTGTATGCAAATGTAAATGTGAATGTATGAAATGCAAATGAATATGATAATGCAAATGATTATTTACATGATAAAAATGTAAGATTGCTAACATGTGTTGCATGCAGGATGTGATGCAATTGTGATATCTATATGTATGTATGAAATGCTTATATGTGGTAATGCAAGTGCAACTACATGAAATGCAAATGTTTTTGGTGTGTCATTATACTCAGTCATGTGATAGTAGACTACATGGACTTGAGAAGGATGATGGAATTCAATCAAGAAAGGGTGATGGAAGATAGAAGATATGAAAGTGAAAGAGCTTCTTGTGCGTTATCATCATTGAGCTTTATTGTGGCAAGTAGGTTATGACAATCGAGGCATATGTTCGACCCAAAAAGTCATTGTACCCATTTGCATGTAGATAAGATAGTTGCAAACAAGGAATGCCCCAGTTCACACTAGACTCATAATGTCCTCATATCCTTGGACAAGTCATCGCATTACTAAAAGACAATCCACAGACAACAAATACAAATAGGTGACGATACCCCATCCTTGCCTTTCTATTCAAAGACATCCTGGAGATAGAATCTCTAGTCAGAGAGATCCTGGAAAAGCTAAAAGTCATGTCAACAAAAGATAACATCAAAAGAAAACCAAGACTTGACACCAACATCCACTGTAGTCCTCAAGTTTAGTGTCTCTTGTCACTTGTATAAGTCTTATTTGATTGTGGTCACAATGTTTACTTTCACAAAAAAGATAGATAGCACTGAACCATAATGTTGTCTGAGTCTGTTGAAAGATTTGATTTGTTAAAGCTCATTGTTGCTACTGTCTCATCTGAAACTGACTGAATCCATGAAACTGATACTTTATTGTGGAGAAGATGAAACTTTATTGCGGATCTGTGATGCAAATGTTGCTTTATTGTGAATTGTGTATGGATAGACTGAAGGAAGCTGGAAGAAACTGTACTCCTCGAAACATGTGATGTTCTCAATTCCACACCCATTACTAGACGTAGGATTTGCCTTAGCCACAGATAGGATCTGATTTATTATGGATGGAAAGGGAGTGATAAGGGAGGTTTATTATGAATGGTGAACCAATCTTGGGTAGATCAATAACAAGCCATGATGGGAATGTGTAAGTTTATTATGGATGAATTGGTTGTGAGTGTGTGAAAAGTGAAGTGATGAAAGAGAATCTTGAAGGAGGGAGGAGCAATGTCCCTACACATGGCGCTGGTAACCCAGTTTTCACCATGGTACTTGCCCAAGGTGCCACCGAAGTGGTTTTCACCGTTGGACGAAATTATTTCTCTTTACTTTTTTTGATTTTTCAATGTTTTTTTTGGTGTCACAAGGCACTTGTTTGCCAGGTTTTCACCAAGTAACGATTTTTATTTTTTTATGATTTTTTTGTATTTTTGAAATTTTTGAATTTTTCTATATTTTTTGAATTAGGATACTCTGAAAAGCTATGTGTAAAACCTGCGAAGGTGCATGCTATTGATAGGATCCTCCAAAGGTTCACCCTCTGTAGTTGAGAGTTGATATCCACCAGATCCATATGCTATTGTGATGATGTAAGGACCAAGCCAATTTGGTTCAAACTTGCCCTTCTTCTCTCTGTCTTGCTGATTTTTGGGGTTTTCTTTGAGAAATAAATCACCTACCTCAAATGTGTGAGGCTTGACCTTGTGATTGTAGCTGTGACTCATTCATTGTTGGTAAGCCTTGAGATGATTAAAAGTAGTTTGTCTTCGTTCATCCAGTAGTTCAAGTTCTTGTAAGCGAGAGACCCTATAGTCTTCATCACTAATAATGTTTTGCAAAGAGACTCGTAAAGAGGGTAGCTCAATCTCAATAGGCAAGATGGCTTCAGCATCGTAGACAAGTGAATAGGGTGTAGCTCCTGTAGGTGTGCGAACACTTGTGTGGTATGCCCAAAGTGCAGGATTAAGTTGGATATGCCAATTACGGCCAACGTCATCGACTATCTTTTTTAAGATTTTAAGGATTGTCTTATTAGATGCCTCAGCTTGACCATTACCTTGGGGGTAATATGGCGTGAAGAAATGATGGGAAATATGGAAGTGGTCACAGAGTTCACGAACATCTTGATTTTTGAAGGGATGCCCGTTATCAGTGATAATAGAAATAGGAATTCCGTATCCGCAAATGATATAGTTGAGGATGAACGTAGCAATCTGTTTTCCAGTGACTTGTGTGAGAGGCATGGCCTCAATCCATTTTGTGAAATACTCTGTGGCAGTGATAATGAATTTATGACCATTGGAAGAAGGAGGGTGAATCTTGCCTATGAGATCGAGTCCCCACTGACAAAAGGGCCAAGGAGACGCAATTGGTTGAAGTTATTGTGCTAGCGCATGTATGAGGTCTCCATGAATTTGACATTGCTTACATTTCTTGACAAACTGATATGAGTCATTTTCCATATTGGGCTAGTAATATCCAATCCTGATGAGTTTCTTGGCTAAGGTAGGACCACTAGCATGTGGACCACATATCCCTTCATGTACTTCACATAACACAATCTGAGCTTCGTCGCTTTCTAAACATCTAAGAAGAGTGCCATCTAGACCTTGTTGGTATAGGATATCAGCTAAAATGACATATCAAGAGGATTAGCGAATGAAAGTGCGATGTTGGTTATTTGATAGATCAGGAGGTAGGGTATTGTCATGAAGGTATGTGAAAATGGAACCATATATCTGGGACTCAGGACCGACAACACATATAATCTCAGTAGGATTGATTTCATATGAAGGAAACAAAAGGTTATCCACCAAGAACTCATAGCAAGTCTCATTTGGAGGTAGATCGATCAATGAAGCAATTGTAGCCATGGCATCTGCGGCTCGATTCTGCTCTCTTGGTATCTGCTCAAAGTCTATCTTTGTGAAGTGTTGCTTCAGGTCATCCACCATTTGTTTGTAAGGCATTAATTTTTCATCTTTTGTTTGGTAATCATCAGTTGCTTGATGGATTACAAGTTGAGAATCCCCAAAAACATGAAGTTCCTGGATCTTCCACTGAACTATAATCCGTAATCTAGTTGTTAATGCCTCATATTCCGCTATATTGTTAGTGCAAGGAAATGATAAGCAATATGATTTTGGTATAGAATCCCCTTGAGGAGTTATAAAGAGGATGCTAGCTCCTGCCCCATGTTGTGTGTATGAGTCGTCAAAGTACAGTTGCCATGGCTTTGCATGTGACATTGTTAAAATGGATTCATCTCAAAATTCTGAACTTAGAGGAACATCATCTATCATGGGGGCATCCGCTAATTAATTTGCAATGGCTTGTCCTTTTATTGCTTTTCTGTCCACATACTCAATGTTGAATTCACTCAGGATCATCACCCATTTGGCTAGTCACCCAGTAAGTGTTGCTTTATTGAGAAGGTATTTCAATGGATCGATTCTTGCAACCAACTTAGTCTTATGAGTGAGCATGTAATGTCGTAATTTCTGCGAAGCAAAGACCATGGCAAGACATGCATGCTCAATTGGTGTGTAGTTTAGCTCATATCCCACCAATGTGTGACTGATATAGTATACTACTTTTTCCTTGCCCTCAGCAATTTGTTGTGCTAAGAGTGCCCCCAGTGCTATTGGAGTAGCTAATATGTACAGTAACAGAGGCTAATCTAGAAATAGTGGCATCAGAACTGGCAGATTCAGAAGATAATCTTTAAGTGTCTGGAAATCCTGTTGATAGTTATCATCCCATTTGAATTTGATGTTTTTATGTAGCAGGTGCTGAAAAGGATTACACTTATCTACAAGTTGCGCTATGAATCTTCATATGGACTGGAGTCTCCCTTGTAAAGACTGAAGTTGACTAATATTTCTTGGTGGTTGCATCTCCAAGATGGCCTTGACTTTTGCTGGATCAGCTTCGATTCCTCTTTTGGATACAATGAATCTTAGGAGCTTCCCGGAGGTTACTCTAAAGACACATTTCTTGGGGTTTAATCTTACTTTGTATTTTTCCAACCGATCAAAGATGACTAAAAGTATGTCCAAATGTGTATTTCTATCTATTGATTTGCCCAAGAGGTTGGCGACATAATCTTCCATAGTTACATGCATGAGATCATGAAAGATAGTAGTCATGGCTCTTTGATATCTAGCACCTGCATTTTTTAGCCCGAAGGGCATGACATTCCAGTAGAAGGTTCCCCAAGGACAAGTGAATGATGTTTTATGTTGATCCTCAGACGCGATCTTTATTTGATTATAACCAAAGAATCCATCCATCAATGATAACATTTCATGACCTGCTGTGAGATTGACAATCAAGTCAATATTTGGTAATGGGAAGTCATCCTTAGGACAAGCTTTGTTGATGTCTCTAAAATTTGTACATATTCTGATGCTACGATTTGGTTTACTGATAGGCACTAAGTTGGAGATCCATTCAGGATAATCAATTGGGTGTATGAATCCGACATCCAGTAATTTCTCCAGCTTTGCTTTGACCAATAATGCGACTTGTGGATGCATCTTTCTTAATTTATGTTTCACTAGTTTTGCCCCCAGTTTAACTATCAAATGATGCATTACCAAATCCGGATCTAATCCAGGCATATCAGTGTATGACCATGCAAAGTTGATTTGTCATTCTTTGAAGAAACTTATAAATTTTGACCTTTCTGACTCTGTCAACGATTGAGCTAGGAATATGTTGTGTGGAACTTCTTCTGTACCAATGTTTGTATTGATAGTCTCCTCCACCAACATGGATGACTTTTCCTCATATGATGCTGGGAGAATGTCGAGCCTTCCATCTTTGGGTGCCTCAGAGAGGTTTTCGCCCTTAGATATGTCCTTTGTTTTTACTTTTTTGAGGTCAGACAGCACCACAGTGTGGTTTTCACCATAAGACCCTTGGTTTGTTCTTATTTTCACATTTCTGCGACTGGAAGGTCTGACGCCCTCACCAAAATATGCCATGCTATTGAGTTCTATAGTGTATCCCACTTTATGGTCCCTAGGGGGGAGATCATCTTGTATGCCAAGATAGTCAATAAAAGCTTCATCATTTTGGAATGTGTCAAACTATGCAGGTCCTTCATGATCCCAGTCAATGAGTTGGTGGTGAACAAGGGGAAGGCCTTTAATGTCTTAGAAGTTAGTAGGGCTAAGAGTGAAGATGCAGTTATATTTGGGTATGTCAAGGTAATTATCGAGGTCATCGATGGCACTCTCCTCATTAGTCTTTATCGCGAACGAATCCAAATTATCATCACTAGTAGCACATTCTGGGATAGGTGTTCTCATCCTATGTGATTTCAACCTGGGACCTTGAGAAAAGGACTGTGTGGAATCCTCATGGGTTGTTTCTTTATGAAATTTGAATCTTTTATAAAATTCCTCTTCTTCTATGGGTTCATCTGGCTCTCTGAATGTTTCAGTGAGCTCGTAATCACTAGAAGATTTGTCTGAACCCCATTCCCATTCATTGGAGTCTATGGAATAGCGATCTTCTTGTTGAATTTTGGTAGCTTTGATTTGTAAGGCTTCTTCTGTCCTTTGAATATGGACCCTGGAAGTCAAGAAACCAAGTCCCTTCGAGCGTTCCTTTTTGAAAGTCAATTCAAGTTGTAAAGGTTCAATGATGCCTTCCTTTCGTAACCCAAGAGGACTTTTTCCATCATACCCGAATTTTTGTAGGATCTTGAAACCTTTGCCATATTTCTCACATGGTAGACCGATATGATCTTGTGTATTCTCTTCAAGGTCCTTGTAAAGCATTTTGTATAAGTCTTCCTCTTCCAGTTTGCCCCATCTTTGAAAGGTAGTAGGGTCCCTTTTGAGTACAGTGATGGATACTTCCTTGTTAGGATGTGGTCTTCCATATCATTTTGGTGAACTCATGACTTGTTGTAAGTAAATGGTCTGATTTAAAGTGTATTCCCCCATGCCCTTGTCTTGAAATTTGCCTTTAAGCTCACCTTGTTTTGATGTCGAAGGTTTTAATGACTCAGGATCAATGTATGCCAAAGAAGGAATAGCTTCGCGATTACTGGGAATGATGGTCTCAGTTTTTGATCTCAGGTTATTGCAGTATATGAACGGATTAGGATCATCGTTAACTGTTACCTCCACCCCATTGTGAGGAAACTTAATGCATTGGGAGTGCCCTCATTTCATGAATCCAAGGATGTCCTAGCAATATGTTGTAAGTGAGATCTAAATATAGGACTTGACAAACCACATCCTTCATAACTGGCCCAACTCTGAGAGGTAAGGTGACTGTGCCCTTGGATGAACGCTCTTCATCATCATATGCTTTGATGGTAATTTTGTTTGTAGAATTCATAGCTTTATCAGAATATCCCAATTGATTAATTGTGCTCAATGTAAAAATGTTTAGACCAGCTCCTCCATCTATCAGGACTCGTTTTATTCGATGTTTGTGTATGAAGGCTTCAATGTGTAGTGGTGCATTATGTGGCTGACTTACGGAGGTGTCGTCGGCTTTTGTGAATGTAAGGGAATGAGGAATGGAAAGGTATCCCACCATGGCTTGAAATTGGTCCACATTTAGATCAGTAGGAATGGCAGTGTCTCTCAAGATTTTGTCTAGAATAGCCTTATGTGCGGGGGATATGCGTAAGAGCTCAAGGATGGAGATGAGCACGGGTATCTTCCCTAACTGTTCTACAAGGTCGTACTCAGGCTTCGTTGATGAAGAAGGGGTGTTTTTGGTTGGAGCACCTTGCAAAGTGAATTTACCTCGATGGGTTGTAACATGACATTCAGAGGTAGGTTCAGAAGAAGATCCAACACCTTTTAGGACAATCTTAGGTCTCTAGGTAGAATTCTCAGGGTTTTTTTCCTTGATGATAATGGTAGAGACGTAATTGTCCATTTAAATGTGATTGATAGTTGAATCATAGTTATAGTTTTCTCTGGTATAGTTGGTTTGGTCATCTATGGCTTTAGCTTTTCCCTTGTCATGTTTTGGGAATGGTTCCTTAAACATCTCATGTTCTTGATTGGATGAGTGTCCCTCAATCTCAATGTCACCTCTATCAATGAGATCTTGTATGGTGTTCTTCAGTCAATGACAATTTCCTATTTTATGTCCCTTGCTTTTATGAAATTCACAATATTCATCATCATTCCACCAATTTGGTTTGACCTTTGGCTCATATGGAGGAAAATATGGAATAGTGATTACCTTGTTTGCCACTAGCTTTTTGAAAATTGACTCAAGTGGTTCTCCCAATGGGGTGTACTTCCTTCGTGATCTGGAAGTTGTTTGAGTATTCACTTGATTGTTTGTAGAACTTGATCCCGAAAAAATGAATTTGGGTCACACTGTGTTGGCATCAACAACACCATCATTGACTGTGTTCTTGTTTTTATTCCAAAATCTTGGCTTGTCCTTTCCTTTAAAGTCATCTTTGTTTTCCTTGAATATCTTAATGACTCCTTGTTCAATTAGGACCTTCTCTGTTGCTAAGCCTTTTTCAATGACATCCTTGAAGGTGGACAAACAAGCTTTCCTTAGATCATATCCAATTTCTTTGTTAACATTTGTGTG
This sequence comes from Cryptomeria japonica, assembly GCF_030272615.1. Classification (NCBI taxonomy): domain Eukaryota; kingdom Viridiplantae; phylum Streptophyta; class Pinopsida; order Cupressales; family Cupressaceae; genus Cryptomeria; species Cryptomeria japonica. The sequence continues at coordinate 54,720,888 of NC_081408.1, forward strand.
AACATCTCTACCATTTGTTTTTGTGGAATTTCACAAGAGCATCTACTGGCTAGATTTCTCCATCTTTGTAAAAATGATGAAAAAGATTCTCCATCCCTTTGCTTGGTGTTGTACAAAGTAGTGATTGATATGTCTGTCTCTATATTGTAGGAGAAATGTTGGATAAATGCCTCTGCTAAGTCACCCCATGACTTAATTCTAGGTGGAAGTTGGGAGAACCATTCCATAGCTTGATCACCTAGGCTTTGTGGGAATAATCTCATCAAATATGTCTCTTCCGCTGCTACATCAATGCAAGCTATGAAAAACTATCTTATGTGTGCCTTAGGATCCCCTTTGCCTCTGTACTTATCAAACTTAGGTGTCACAAAGTGTGTAAGAAATGGAGGCATTGGAATGCTCTTGTCAAATGGATAAGGACATATGTCTCTCATTGTGTATGTTGGCTTTGGTATATTTATGTCTTCCATTTTCTTTTGTAAGTCCCTGATTTGTTGCTCCAAATTGCTCTTAGGTGGAGATCGACTTCTTGGACCATACCCCATGCTTGAGGCACCAATTGGAGGAGGAGCATGTTGCATATATGGATGATATTGATCATACACATGTTCATATGGAGGAGGTCTATAGTGATGTTGCATATATGGACCACTTGGTATAGATTCATGTTGAGGAATGCCATATCTATTTTGTCCATGTATACCATACTCTACAGGCATGTCATGTTCTAATGTGTTACTCCCAAATTTGACACGGGGTTTTCTTGTGTCCAAATTTTGAGCATGCCTTTGAATATCCAATTGCTTTGGTGGTTGATCCTTAGCATTGGTATGTGATTGAGCATATCTTTTTGCATAAGACTTCCATAATGGTCTACGAAGGTGAGTATCATATGCTTGACCCTGTGTATGTGAGACCTCTGGTTTTTGAAACAAAGATGATGGTGATTCAGGTACCATATGTGGTCCTCTATTGCCTCCATTATTAGGCCTCCTTTGATCCATGTTGGAGTGAGTTTGTTGCAAAGGTCGATTTTCCATTATTTGAGACATGTCAAAATCATGAGGTATCTTGGCTCCACTTTGTGCCATAATTTGTAAGAAGTATTGTCTATCCCTCCTCATTATTTCCTCAATCAATTGATTGAAACAGGGGTCCTTAATGGATTCTTCCACATCCGCCGAATGTACGGAAAAGTTGTACATATTGTCCTTGTGTGTATCATTGTTGTTTGTAGTGTCCATGTTCTCAATATTTGGAATATTTCTATAGGCATCCATGTCAGGTAATGTGTTATGATCGGTATTGAAAAAGACATCATTGTCATACTCATAGACACTCATGTTTGCAAACTCTTGAGCCTCTTTAGTTTCTCTCCTAGATTTTTGAAGATGGGTTTCAACCATGAACTAGGTATTGACCAAGATGTGTGAGACTAGATGAAAATGGAAAAATTATGGAAGACCAAGAGTTGGATGGAATGTAAATGAATCTGAGGTGTACTTGCAATGTCCAAAGTGTAAGACCAAGTATGTATGTAGTAGAGTAGGTGTGACTTCCAAAGAGAGAATAGTTTCTCTTGATGAGGTAAGTTGACCTTGACTCTAAGTAAGACCAAATGAGACCCAAAGGTGAGAGACCTTGATGAGGGACCACTTACCAAAATGTTGTTGTATGTAGTGTGTTGACAAAGTATGATGAGGACAAGCAAGTGACCTTTTGACTCAAGTTTAGACAAATGTGAATGTAATGTGAGGTGTAAAGAAATGATGGACTTTGTGAGACCCAAAGACAGGTTGAATGCAAAATGAAACCATGGAGAAATGACCTAGGAAGCTCAAGAATTCCAAAACTGACTATGTTTGCTTGCTGGATTGTAAAAGTTTTTTTCAATTCTGATCATAGATGCGCTTGTATACTACACAGACGTGATTTCCTAACATAGACGTGGTTCTGTTTAACATAGACGCATTTCTAAGATTTTTGTAAAGTGCACTATTGATTCTAGAAACACAAACGTGTTTCTGACCTTCACAGACACTGTTATACAACACAGATGTTATTATGTTCGACACAGACGTGTTTCTGCAAAATTTGTGCAATTTTTTCCAATCTGTGAAGTTGTTTTGTTGTGACCAAATCTGACTATTTTTTGTGACAAGAGGACACAATGTTGATGAAGAGTCAATGTTTGCAAGTGTCTAGACTCAAAATGACTCCAAGAAAAGTGTGTTGTTTGATGTAAAAAATGTTTTGCATACACTTGAAGACACAAAAGACACAATGTTTTTCTGTTTGGTCTTGAATGTTTTGAATGTTTAAAATAAGTCAAGCACAATTCTTATGGTTGGCCAAGACAATAGTTGTTGATCCCACATGCGGTTTTACCCCCCGAGGCTACGCTATTCAGAGCGTATACTTAGATGCTTGACCTCACTGGCTCCACCCTCGGCACTCACTTCTCGGGTCAGCCAAGCATCAGTCCCCATGAAAACTCCCCATGTTGAACTTTGTATCTCTACTAAGAACGGTATGTGTGTGGGCCACTACCAGAGGTCTGACCTCCTACCCCAACAACTAGAAGGATTTGGGCTTCTAAAACAAAAAGGTGCTAGTAAGGGCATCCGCTCGTGTGGCCATACATGCAGCACTTTCAGCTCTGTAAATACAGAAGGCTCCTAGTCAGTAGGGGTTACGCCCTATAACTGATCAAATAAATTTGATCAAACAGGTTTATGGGGAGACATAGTGTCAGTATGAACTAATCAGCACACGTTATCCATAGTTTTCACCATGAATACAATTGTTTATAGTGGTTTGGAAGAGGTGGGTTTTCCTCACTACCACTTGGGTCATTTTCTTGTCACTAGTAGTCCTAATGACCACACGGGAAGACAGACCCTCTAAAGATTAAACAAAAAGAGCCTATTGCTCAAGACACAAAAGACAATGATTCAATTTTAGTGCACCAATTGAAGTGTTTGCTAGTCTATGAAAACAAGGCACACAATAAAAATCCAAAAAACCTTTGCCAAGGACCTGCACCAAAGAGTTGTTAGTAGTTTGGATTGTTTCAAATAATCACCCCTTCCTACAAGCACACAAGTTAGTTAAATATTAAATCCAAAAGACTTTGTGAAAATAGGGGCCTTCAACAAAATGATTTTGCTTTCAAGACAAGCTGCACCAATTTTGTCAGCTAGATCTAAAAATGTTAGATCAAAATAAACTAGATCTGAAACCTTAAATGCAAAACCCAAAACCAAATCAATAAACCCAAAAAAAAATGAAACCGATGCACACAGACGTGGTTACCTTCGACACAGACATGACTTCCTGACGCAGATGTGGCTCTGTGAAACACAGACGCGGCTCCAGAACCCATATGCGACTTCTAGACACAGACGCATCTAAAAACACCGCAGACGCGACTGAGGAACACAGACACGATTTCTAGAATCTGCAAAATAAAATATTGTCGATAACATAGACGTGATTCCAGATGTCGCAGACGCGCCAGAAAATCGAAAACACAATCCGAAAGTACGTAGACGCAAAAATATCAAAATGATGTCGAAAATGTCAGATCTACAACTTCAAAACACAAAATTTGCAACAAGGGTGTTAAATGTAAAAAGGGACAAGAGTCCCACCGGGCGTGCCAAAATGTATTCGGTGAAAATGGATAACAATAATAACAGTATTGAAAGGCTAAATGAATTCAACCACAAAACCCTAGCCTAACAACAACAAAGATCCACCATAACATATGAAGATTACCTAAGCCAATACAAATCAAATGAAATCACAAAGATTATACCATCACATGTCCAATAGGGTTTTGATCTCCATTCTTCCTATCTCCATTGATCTTGCTTGATATATTTGCTCTCAGATTTTATGTGCACAAGAGCTCAACAAAGAACGGAATGTGGTTGCAAGTAGGATCGCATATGCTCAAAAGAGTAGTGTAGTCAAGTGCATAAATTGATTAGCCAGGTAGTTAGATAGTTGGGGTTTGATAATGAAGGAAGCATCTCCTTATATAGAAGACACTATATGAAATGGAGGGATAAGATTGAGAGGTGTAAAAGGAGGTCGGCTATGATTAGAGGGTAGGTAAAAGAAATAATAAAATAATGAAAGGGGTAGGTAGTGTATGAATTAAGAGATGAATGACATGTGTCATGGGTAGAAAAGGTTAATGAATTAATTAAATAAATAAAGATTTATTTAATTAATAGAAGTGGGATAATTAAATAAATAAAATATTTATTTAATTTAGGAAAAAGGATAATTTAAATAAATAAATGTATTTATTTAAATGAGAAATAAGGTTAGAAGAGGATAAATGAATTAATTAAATAAATAAATATTTATTTAATTAATAGAAGAATTAAGCTTAGATAAATAAATAAATAAAATATTTATTTAATTAGACTTGACAATTTTAGGTGTCTACAATAATTATTGTAATTGGAAAAGCACATTTACAATTGAAAATTGTGTAAAATAGTTTTTTCGAGGTTTGATGATCACAATGTTGCATGTGCTAGGAAAAGTAATTTTGAAATGTAATAGGCAAAGATATGCCATATACAAGCGAAAAAGTGATTTATAATCATTGTAATTGGAAAAGCACATTCACAATTGAAAATTATACAAAATAGTTTTTTCGAGGTTTGATGACCACAATGTTGCATGTGAGATAGAAAAGGATGTTCACAGTTGCAAAGTGTCTAAAACTGTATCTATAAATTTGATGACACAAAAATTTAGTAATTGTAAAAAGGCAGAGTAATGCATGTAGAAGAAGCTTTCTGAGTTTTGTCGAATGGTGCATGTGACATATGGGAACATGGAAAAAGAAAGAGAAAATGCAATCAGTGGAGGCTTCGACAATGTTAAAAGTGTATTACAAAAGGAGTATATAAGGAAATGTGCCAATGCTTACAAAAGATTCTCAAGTAGACTAGTTGGAGGAACAATAAGTATTGAAGTCTAGGAAATGTGATAAATACCTGTAGAAAGGAAGATGAAAAATTAATATTGATGGGAAAGAGGTTGGTTGCAAATCTAGTGTTGATGAGAAGGTTCCATTAGCTATCCCAAAGAGAGTACATGTTAAAGAGGTTATCAGAGCCAACAACATAGCAGAGGATGAGAATACCTTAGAGCACTTATGAAGGAAGTCATATTATTTCAATGGTCCATTTGGAAGCATTCTTTTGTATTCCTTACGCCATGTTAGAATTTTTATAAAAAAGGCTATCTTCACGTGAACATGACAGATGTGTGGGATGCTGGTTACTATTGTGCTATTTGTACAATTGGATTGTGAAGGAATATTTGTAGGGAGGAATAATTTTTCATAAATTTTTGTAAAGGTGGCTTGGATTCTAGGAGCTATCCGGTGTGCAAAACTCTAAATTGCTAGAATTTAGACATGTTAAGTGCAAAAAAGAATTATAATTACCGACTCTGATATGAATACATATTATTCAGTCATAAATCTAAAAGATGTATACAAAAATGTATTAAAATTTTATTAGTCTGAATGATTTATACACGGCATTCCCTCAAAGGAGATGAATGGTTGTCTTTTTTGTCTAAATCTATGGATGAACATATGTATTTGGTGATACAAAAAGAAAAAGAACCATTATGGAAATAAGTTGCATTTCTACACATGATTCTTTGTCTTTTGTCAACCATTTATAAATAAGCAAAAACTAATGTGGTAAATGAGGATAAACTGAGTTGGTAGATAAGAACACATACCAAGATCATTCTCCAAATTGTATTTTGAATTTTTTTGACCTTCTGGAGTGGGTTTCCAGGTTCAAACTCTTCCAAATAGAGTTTCATACCCTTTTATCATGTCCTCATTCATCAAAGTTTCATTGAACCTTTTTGTCGCCCTTTGAACAAGATTGATTCCCACTATTCATGATACTGTGACTATAGCAAGTTAGTTGTTCCAACTGGTTCTCTGGCATTCTGCTACATGGATCAAAAGGTCTTGGCTCATGATTTGTCTTAAGTATGCCTTGAGTTGACATATAATGCTTTAAAAGGAGAAAATAAAAACCCTTTTGAAATTATTAACATTACAACATCTTTAGACAAACCTTTACCTTTTTATTAGATGTTTAAAACTTCAACCAATTACAATAGTAAAAGTATTATAAAGTCCCTTTATAATAATAGGGAATATATGTGATGGAATTGATAAAATGGACTTCAAACATAGTTTTTGTGAATATGCAGGGTGCAAATTTTGATATGGAGAAATAGTGAACCGAGCTTCAATTTGCATGTCAATCAATGCATCATGCAACAATCATTGAAAACTAATTTTAATTTAATTATTATTATTTAAAAAAACATTCTAGGCTAAGTGTGATAAACTGGTCTAGGCAATATATCTTACCACATTCATGGAAATCTTTTATGAATGATCATATCTTGAAGGATACTATACTTGAAGTACTTGTCTTTCCAATACTTACTTTATCCTAAGTAAAATGTATGATATGCATATGCCTCTCTTCTACAGGTATGATGTGGTGTGAAGGAAAAGGTCGGTCAATGAAATAAGCCTTGTGTAGACAATGTGATCAACAAAAGACATACCTTGCCAGATGGTAGGGAGTAAATAGGGGTGGTTTAGCTTTTCAAGAATTAGGAGTTATAGCACTAGCATCATTCACAAGAATTAGGAGTTATAGCACTAGCAACATTCACAAAAAGGAGTGCTTCTCTCAGTTGCTTCTCATCGTGTGAATACAATAAAACTGATTACTCAAATGACATACTGAATATGAAACACTTCCTTTACAACACATGATCATGACAGAGGTCAAGAGTAAAAGAATAAAAACAAGGTCTTAAAGTTGGGATAATCAGATATGCCACATAATAGAGATAAATAGTGATGAAGTAGAGGTAAGAAAGTAGAAAGTTGTTGTGATAAATTAATATATATTAGAGATAGTATGATACATTTTAACAATAAGGGAAAATATTTAACAAAGTCACCTCAGAGGATTTTTCTTGCAGTCTTAAGATTGGATATGGATGGATTCAAATCCAAAGTACAAACAATGGACTACAAATCAAACGACTTGAAATTCTGATAACAAAGAGATACAAAAACGGTATTGTATATGCATGGTGGAGCATGAAGACTAAAGTTAACTTAAGCAATGACATCCTTGACCAACTTAGAAAAAAATGCCCCAACAAATGCATCCCCAACACCTATTGTATCGACTGTGTTCACTTAGAAGTTATTTACTCTTCCTTAAAAGTCCTAAGTGTAAAGAAAAGGATGATCAAAAAAATGTTTTAACAACTTTTCTATCTAGAATAATCATTAGGACAACATTTTCTTTCTATATTGATATTAATATAGTAATAAGAGATTTTAGAAATCATACACAGTGGCACCTTTCTGATAAAGATTTTAGGAAATAAATATTTTTTGATCCTACACAGTTGTTTCCACAAATATTTATGAGAATATAGAACAACTTGTGGAATAATTATAGTTTGTCCCTCATTGGTAACCATCATCAAGGGCCTATAGGACTATTCCCTTTTTGGAAGATACCCAAACATGACAATATGCAGAAAATGCTTGTGAATGCAAAGTTTGAGACATTTATAATGAGAAATAGAAGAAACATCCACAAGAAAACAAATGAATCAAAAATTTCACCTTAAACACTGATTTCCCAAGTTATTCACAAATACCAACCTTGGTATAATATCTGCAACCTTTTTCTCCTACATTTACAAGCAATAACTTGAGTCCCTAGATGCATAAGGGACATGATTACTTCATCATTTTCATAGTCTCCTCCATCTATAAGGAACTCTACTTCATTCTCACTGACCTGCACAAAAAATCAAAATAATTAGTCCTCATCTCTAACACCTTATTTGTGAGATGGATAGAGATGGAAAAGATAGCATTGAAACGGGTCATGTAAATTGTACCAAACCCCTTTGGATGTATATAATCAATTTCCATGAGTGTTAGACAATTACAAGTTATGTGAGGCAAATAAAGATTAAAACAAATGTTGAAACTTTTTCTATAAAACAGAGAATGTAAGTATTTGTACCAATCCTTTTTCAATTTATTTCTTATTAAATTCCATAGATAAGGAATAAGCACCTTGATTAAGTTGGCGTTACACCAGATGCTTAAGATGTCTTTCCGAGCTTCTTCTAGAGAGGGCCACAATGGCATTTTGAGATTAGTATCATAATATAAGAGAGCACGTGTCTTTTGCCATTCTCAAAGCTACAAGATGGGTTGATTTGCATGGCTCTACAATTAAATTGATTGATCCATAGTGAAATATGTGTGCCTGCAAATGAGAGATTCATTTCTTAGCAAAACATATTTACAAAAAGATTTATATCATCACAAACAATTATAAATTACCCTCAGTCCTGATATTGTGATGAGTAGCTAGAAGAGGCAATAAACTCACAACATTATTTTGGACCTTAGAATTAAAAGTGAGAAAATAAACCCTTCCATACAAGAAAACAACTGGGTAATGTAAATTAGAAAAGATCAAATTGATATACTGCAATGTGCCATATGAAGCAGTCACATGAAGGAAAAAAGATGAACTTATGTTTTCACAAGTTGGATAAAGTGACAAAATATTACATTATGTCTATTTTTCCATTACGTTTGTTAAGAGAATGTCAACAAGATCATCACTTAATTTTTGAACACAATAATTTTTTGAGTTGTAGAAGCAATTCCATAAGACAATCCTAATTGAGGGAAGGCATTTTTAAAAAATGATCAGAGAGTTCAAAATCATAAATGATTGGATTATTTTTCGGACATACTTGTTGTATCAAGTCCCTATCAAGTTTAGCCTCGGTCAAGAGCGTGTCGGCACTAGGGTTGTGATAAAACATAAACTCTCATTCTTCATCACTATGCAGTGTCATAAATGCAAGCGTTGTTCTAGTATGACTATCAAACAATAGTACCCTATCGTCCACACCATTCTCCCTTAAAATTCCAACCAACATGTGCATAAACACATCATCACCGACCTAGAAAGAGTGAAAGGGTTTGAATTATATTGCTGGTATACCACAAGGATATCAAATGAATACCCAAATTAAACTATCACGAATAAAAATAAAAAGCCACAGGCATAAGACAAATCAATTTTAAGAGCGTTAGTGCCCCCGCAATTTTTCTCTTTAAAGTATTCATACTCGCGAGTTGCCTTTTGTGCCTTTACTTTCGTTGGGTCAATTGTTTTCCCTCGTGCTTGAACCATTGAACTCTTTCTAAAAGTTCAAATGGTTCAAGGTTCAAAGCGCGTTTTAAAAAAGAGTCATTTGTGGTCTTTGTCGTCATGTGAACAAGTGCACCTTTGTTTGTGGTCTTTGATGTTCTGAACCCGTTGAACCAAATTTTAAGAGGTTCAAAAGATTCAAGGTTCAAAATGCCTTTTGTGAGTCACGATAATGTATCGCTATGTAAAGAGTGTGAGTCCTTATGTTTTAAGTTGATATGCGGTCTTGAACCTTGAACCAAATCTCAAGCGGTTCAAAAGGTTCAAGGCTCATGTTTAATAGTCCTTATTGTCGCTCGTTCCTGGTGTTGTTGTGTGTGCCGCTCACTCACTATTATATCTCTTAAATGAACTTGAACCGTTGAACTTTTTGTCAAGAGATTCAAATGGTTCAAGGTTCATGGGTTCATTTCAAAACTAACTCTAAGGCTTTTTGGTGAAAATAAAAGTGGCGTGACAAGAAAGAATATTCCCTTATTCGGCAATTTAAAATTCTAAATATGGAAAGCAATCATGAGAACATCAATTACTTGTGCGAAAGTGATGGATAATTAAGAAGGTGTCAGATTTTTATCATTTCACTGTTACTTCGCACACTTGGGTAAATCATGATGAAGCGTGTGTGGCTCTATACATATTTTCCCATCTGATTGAAGGAAATGTGTATGAATTTATTTCCATATTTGAGAAGGTTGCAGCTTCCATTCTTGAGTAAATTGGAGGCGTTGAAGGTAAAAATAGGTTTGTTCTCCAGAAGAATTTCCAGTTTTCATGGTGGTAGCGGGCATTTCAAGGCCTGTTGTAGAGAAAATTCAACCTAGAAGGTCAAAGAGGTCGCCATCCGATTTGACAGTTGCTCAAGTAACTCGGTCCAGGAGAAAAAAGAAGAGTAGGGAGCCCATCTTGAAACAGGTTGTTGTAGACTTGGACCCCAGTGAGGAGCTTGAACAAGCAATGGATCTACAGGATCAAGATGAGCCCGAGATGTAGGAAATGGACACAAATAAGGAAGAGGAAATTCAGCAAGATCCCATGAATACCTTGGTAATTATCACTTCACCAGACGTATAGACAACTCCACCACCTAAGGAACCTGCAAACGCACCAAGATGGTTGGAAGCTGCTATTGGAAAGAAACGAAGTGTGGTGCCGGTCACAATTCCAATGGAGGACATGGTTAGCAATGCTTGGGAAAGGTGTCAAATCCAAAGAAACTCAAAACACAAGCAATGCTTGGTGTAGATGAAACAACACGTCACTGGATGACTGAAGTAGCTAAAACAATTCTAGGAAGGGATGTAGACAAGGCTACAGAGGAGGATTTTACTATGGAAAAGATAGATTTGGGGGTTGCTTCACAAGCTGCAGATGTTAAGCACCTGGAATCCTCCATGAAGAGGATAATTTCAAGAACTTGCAAAGATGAAAAAGACAAAAGAGAACTAAAGAAAGTTGTTACCCAGATGGTTGAGTACATCAATGCCATCCACAACCTAGACCCCCAACCATTGTCACAGATACCAGTGTCATTCGACCCTAAATCTCCAACCAACTAGAAAATGCTACATCAGGTTCAAAGGAACAGGGTAGTGATAGAGATGTTCAATAAATGGTTGGACCTAATAATACAATAGGGGTCAGATTATATTATTAATTTGGTTAAAGTTTATAAAGATTTTGAAACCATGAGTAAAGAGCTAGAACTGTAAATGGTCACCTAGGAGAAAGAAAGGATCAAGTGGGTAGTAGTCCTTGCACAGATGAATTATGTTCAGAAATATGGAGTGATGAAATTCCTGGCTAAAAAACTAGTGGAGAATTTGGATGACAATGTATTGTACATGTCAAAGAAAAATGTGGAATGGTGCAATTCGATCATCAAGCAAGGTCCTGAAGAATCCACCAAGCTGCTCAAAGGATTGATTGACTTGATCGATACATTGCAACAAGACCTCAAGTGTATCGATATCTAGCTCATGAAGGAGGGTGCGAAGACAATTGAAGAGGCTGCAAACATGACCAAGATTTTTCAAGAGGATCCAGTTCATTCAGATGCCAAAATCCTTGACCACATATGACTTTTAAAAGGTGGCAAGGATTGAATCAATGCTCATTGTCTGTTAAGACCATTTAGAGGTTCACATGGTGAAATTTGCACAGGTAAACAAAGAAGTGTGGAAGCAAATAATCTTGCACATTGGTCTACCATATTTCCAAGTCATCCTAAAATTCTTGGCAGTGCACTCGGAATGGCATGGTTCTGCGGCAAAGCAGGACAGATTGGTAATCTCCTCTGCCATGGTGGAAGCCTAGCTGATCCGAAGATGAAATGTTTTCCTCCTAGTGGCTGTTAATTTAGTTTTCTTTTATGTTGTTTCAAATAGTTTCTTTCACTTGGATGGAAGTAAATGTAATTTGATTATGTAAAAACTATGAGCTTGGTGGCTATTTAAGCTGAAAGGCTTGTCTTTGTATGGGTTCCGAAAACTGTGACTTTTAGGAGCAACAAATAATATTTTGATTTCTCATATGAATTGTTTGGAAAATACAATGACTAATTATCAATGAAATATTGTGTTATGCAATCTTTGAATCTATGTGTTCTGAGATTTGTAATCTTTCTTGAGAAAGTTGTTATGGGCATGATATAATTTTGTGATCAGTTATCTCTGTATTTTTCCTCAGTTCATGGTTATTATTGGTTGTTGGATGAATCACATTGTACTGATTTGCTTGATCCCCCTTGCCCTATGAGGCATGAGAGAGTATCGATCAGCCATCAATATTTGTTGAACCTCTATTTTGTTTTGAATTTATACAACGAGTATGTTTGTAAATCAGAGTCTGTGAACTCCCTTTGAATATTCTTTCAAAAAATTTCCTATGTTTACAGTTTTGAAGGCATTTATTTGTGTTGATGAATGAAAGCTGAAGCCTTTTAATGCTTTCTAGTAAAAAGTATTAGCATATCATTTGTATAATAAATTCATTGCAAATCATATGAGGTGCTTCCCTCTAATGCAGAGGTTGAATTTTTATTAATTCATCCAACTGTTGGTAGTTTGTTTCCTTTGAAAAGGGTGAAACAAAGTCATATTTTGCATAAAGAAGATAATTGTTAAGATTTCAAGAAATGGACAAATTTGTTTACCAACAAAGAGTTACTACCATTTTGACCCAGAATTACATAATTCCATGACATAATTACAGTGCAAAACCCTATTTATGAATATTTTGTTAATTGACATTGACCTAATAAATCATTACTTCAAGGGGCTCTGAAATAGATCTAATCTAGGTACAAATATGACTTCCTTGTTAATCCGATTATATCACCAAAGAAGAGGAAGGAAATTCTCAATAGAATTGCAACTCACGCCTAGTTTCAACTGTATACATTAAATTTTTTGTTCATCCTTATTGACTAGAAAAGGGTAAACTATAAGAATCCAAGAAAATTAAGAATAGATTAAAGAATGGAGATGTGCATTACTCGGAGCCCTTTACCATAATGGATGACTATGCTTCCAAACACAATTGCCACATGCACATAATTCAAGAAGGATTGAGAGGTAGGAACATTGGTACTTGCACAACACTTAAGATGGTGAAGTTAAAACAATATCAAATTTCAAAATAAATTATTAGAAACAGAATCAACTAAAAGGCGAATTGTTAGTCAGACCTCGCCATGCAAGTTCAGAGGAGGAGAATCCAGTGGCTGTTATCGACAAAGACACCACTTGCCCTAAAACTAGAGCAATAATAGTTTGCCTCGAAGAAATATCTCTTACACCCTTCATTATGCTTGTGTTACTCAACCAATTGTTTGTAGAAAGTCTAGGCTTAAATTTGCTAATGATAATTTAAAAAGGTCACTGTTATATACAATAGGGATCAACTTACCATAGTGGCATAAACTCATTCATGTCATTCATTGACATAAGATTTGTGGCCTGACCAAAGCCCTTCAAAGTACCTTGCATGTAATCGACTTTCGATTCTCCACCATAGATACAAAACACATATTTGAATCATCTTTTTAATAGAAGAAGCCAAACAAAACAAAACCCAGAAAACGTATATACATACATACCACCATATTACCTCCATCAGTCATAATGACAGAGATGCCCTTTGAAAATTTTAAGAAATAGATTCATATTTAATAAAAATTTAAGTGTAAAGCCACAATAGAAATAGTAGATGTTCACTCTGTACTCTTAAAAGAAATGGGTAAAAACACATACAGTCCGTCATGGAATCTGATCCTGCGATTGATATTGCTATAAAAATATGGTTTTCCGATAACCACAAAGTTGAGAAAATGTTCAAAGAAGATGAGCAAGAAAACCCTAGTTTAGAGATGGAAGACACACTAATGTTCAGCGAAAAGTGAAGTTTCTCGGAAAAAAAACGTTCACCGAAAAACCCGTTGGAAAGCAATTGTGACTGGTCATCGGAAAGCAACACTCATCGGATTGTCTTACACTTCGATAGGCAAAAACCCCTACTAAAATCCCATGGGCTTAATAAACCTTAATAAAATATTTTTAAATTTTTCTTTCTCATTCGTGAGTGTTTTTATTTTTCTAAAATTAATTTTTAAAAACCCGAGGAAAAATATCTGTTGCCAATCACAAAAAGATGAAAATAATGGAAAAAATAATTTAAAAAATGTTTGTGATAAAATGTTAAGTCTAGACTATAGTTTATATGGTTTCATAAAATTGCCTACAATTAATTAATTGCAATTGATGGCGCTTGAAAACATTAGTCTCTAGCCTTATAAGGTAGGGACTAAAAAGGGTAATGACGACATGATAGGAAAAAGTTAATTATCCCATAGGCTATTCCCTGTGGGGGCACCCCACTGACGAAAATTTCTCATACTGGAAATTCATTGCCAGAACTCTGTATTAAATTATGAATATTTTATTTTTGCGTTGGTAGAATTTTGTACCCTTTGTTTTGACATAAATCAATAATGACAAAATTTAAGCTATGCCATAGTTTTTTTCGCTTCTTCCCACTGCCACATAATGAATTTAAGAATTTTGCATTTCTTGTTCGATTTTAACATTCACAAGAGGAACTGGGAGGAAAGCTAAACACCATTATTTTTTCAAGGTTGGGAAGAATTTGCCAAAACTTGGAATTTTTGCCAGCTTATAGTACTATTTTAGGGTTGTTAAAGTGCCTAGGTGAACACAGGAGCCAGGTGTGTTTCCAGCCACCTTGAGGAATGAATAAACTTTAATTTGATAGCAAAATTGGGATACCGTAATTTCCTTTGCGTAGAATAATTTTTTATTTATTTTTTAATAAAAATAGATATATTATTAAATTATATTAATATTTTTTGTGTCTGGTTCAATGAGCACTGAAGGGAAAGAATCAGTAAGAAAACCCTTCAGATTGTTCCAATAAATAAATTTTTATTTTGATAAAAAAATAAATAATAATTTAAAAATTAAAGTTTGGTTTTTTATATGATATCTTTATATAATTGGAAATTAGGATACTGTATTTTATTTGGGGAATAGAATGTAATTTAACTTTGATGAAGAAAATAAATTGTATGTATTTATTAATATTTGAATTTCTTAATTTTTTAAAATTATTTTTATGTGAATGTTTTTTTATGTTTATATATACATTTGAATATAGAGATTGATATTTTTATTTGATTAATACAATGAAGTATTATTTTGATAATCAATAAGTTAAGTTAAATCTTTGTTGTATTTATCTAAATATTTGAATTTTCTTTTATAGAGATGTCAATTTAAAAAATTTGTGAATTTAAATCATAGTGAAATAAATAAGAATCTTTTTACGCTCTAATATTCAAATGCTTGATATACTCCAACAAGTAAAACATTTTATTATTTTTTCACTTTAATATCCTAATACTTTTATTTATTCTAGCCAGTAAAACAATTTTACACCCATAGAGAGTACAATTATACTTTGTACAGAGTAATTTCAAAATGTGTCATTGTGCATTGAAATATGTGTGAAAATAGATTGGACATGTGTAGTTTACTCTCTCTCTCTCTCTCTCTCTCTCTCTCTCTCTCTCTCTCTCTCTCTCTCTCTCTCTCTCTCTCTCTCTCTCTCTCTCTCTCTCTCTCTCTCTCTCTCTCTCTCTCTCTCTCTCTCTCTCTCTCTCTCTCTCTCTATATATATATATATATATATATATATAGTGAGATTGATTTTATTACATTAGTATTGAATGGTTACTAGCTATTGTTGATGTTATAAATGGAATTGTAATATTAACAAGGACTTCCTATTTAAAAGCCCTTACTCAACGTTATCGAAACCCTTCATTCATTGAAACATAAAGCAAGCCCAAAGAAGTCACATTTTTTCTTTATCTGTATACAACTCTTAGGCTACGAACAAAACAAGAAACAATATTCCCACAAGGGGGAAATTGCTTAACTTGTGTTTGCCAAATTTATTCTAAATTTTCATTAACACCAATGAATATAGGTGTGTGCGCACACATGCACAAATACACACAAAAGAAAGCTATAACAAAAATGAGCTTCTATTATATTTTCAATTTCAATGACAATAAAGAAAATATATTAGTTTTTAAAAAAATTAATTACTCAATCAGTTAAAATTTAACATAAAACACTTGAATATTTTCATCCAAGAATACTTGTGCACACACATGCACAAATACTATGTTTCCAAAGATCAAGTTGAAGGTATGCAAAAATATTATGTTTCCAAATATTTGAGTCTTTCTTCATCCACTTTCCTTTTGGTGAGTTGCTTTCTTCTCTTAATTTTTTCATAAAGATCATATGAAAATGGTGGTAATATTCTAATTCCATCCAAGGCATTAACACGTGATATAGCAACAAATGATAAGAATTCTCTTTCAATTGGTCCTATATCAATTTTCTCCTTGGAAAGAGTCAACCGTTGTGATTTGTAGATTGTTAGTGCCCAAGCCAATCAAGGCACAATTGACATGTGTGGTCCTTATGAATTGGTGAAATTGGATTTAAATATAGAAATACATCTTCAAAAGGAATTCCAAATTCATTATCAAATTCAACCATAATGTTATGTTGGTGGATCTAGTGGGCCACATCTAGGTTTGTATATGATATTTTAGATGTATCCTAAACCTCCATTCACAAGACTTTCTTCTATGTATAATTTATATGTTAACATGAACCTTGCATCCTTAGCAATTAATAATTCATCATTCTATCCTCCTACTATATTATTAATACCTTCTATGCTTGCAATGCTTTAGGATATCGATCTTCTTAATGAATATAACTTTTTCTTTTGTTATGGTTATGTACATAATAATTTAATGGAAATAGATGAATATTATTATTATCAAATTCCTCCTTAATTGTTGGATGCAATGAAACATGTTTCCTTGTCATCAATAATTCCTAATCATCTATAGTCGGAGGTGCACCTCTAATATTTGTGAGTAATTAACAAAAACATTCGTTGGTCTTCACTTTCACCTTTTTGTCTAAACTCCTTATCCAAAGTAACAATTATGTTAAACTCTTTCGTAGTAATTTTGCACATGCATTACTATCTATGTGTAGGGAAAAGTGATTTCAAAAGGAGTTGTTTAACAATAAAAACAACTCAAAAAACACAAATCAAAGCAAAAATCAAGGTTAAGCTATAGGAGGTCAAAATAACATATAATATTACATTTTTAAATAATATCAAACCCCTTGTTGAATAGATTTTCCCATGATAGTTGGTTGGATGTGTGCTCACACAAAATTTTGGAAGCTTAACAATGCTCCAATGCAAAATGGGTGAGAGAGTTGTGTGTGTGTGTGTGTGTGTGTGTGTGTGTGAGAGAGAGAGAGAGAGAGAGAGAGAGAGAGAGAGAGAGAGAGAGAGAGAGAGAGAGAGAGAGAGAGAGAGAGAGAGAGAGAGAGAGAGAGAGAGAGATGGCTAAGGATTTGATAGATACAATTTGAGATGAAAAGGACAAATAGTTGAGATTGATTGATGGAGATCTATGATTGAGGATGAAGGGGAGGAATAAAAGATATTAAAATTCTTTTTAAGGAACTTGAAGAGACAAACCCATGTTCTTGTGTAAGAAGCCCATGCGCTCAATGTGATGGGAAGAGTGGACTTGATTAAGTGTGTACACATAATTAGTGAAGTAGGTTAGGCAGAGATTAGGATTATAATTATGATCAAAATGGGAAAAGTAGGAGGATGCAAGTGGATGAGGGGAAAATAGGATTTTTTAGTTTTTTTAATTCAAAACTGGATGAAAGTGGGGATGGGGATTTAATTATATAAAAAAGGGTATTTATTTAATTAAATAAATGAAGGGATAAGAAGTAGTTCTAAATAGGTAAATTAATTAAATTAATTACCTTAGCAAATAGACTAGAAAATAGAGGAACAAAGAAGATTAATTAAATAATAATAAATTATTTCATTAATAGAAATAGATAGAATAGATGAACAATAAGGATAAATTTAACAAACAAAAGTGATCAATTTTAGGTGTCTATGCTATCATAGGGTGGTTTCATACTAACAAGACGTAGTTGTCCCAAATCTTCTACCAAAAATATTAATCTTCCACCAAAACTCACATTTGATTTTCTTAAAAAATCTTGGCATAGGCTTGAATCAATATTTTATAACAAATTTTATCCAACAAGAGTCATTTCATCAAGCAATATATTTAATAAGTTGAATTCTTGCATGGAGACTCATGAGCCTCGTGCCTTCTAATTCAACAAAATTCACAAGAGGTATTCTTAGAGTTGAATAAATTGTTGATGTGCCAATGTTAAACCTAGAATAAAAGTTTATGCTAGTAATATTAGGGGATAACATTCTAGTGTTGATGCATCATAAAGAGCTTGACAAATTGCATGAATAAAAAATGTTTACTAGTTCTAGTTGTTCCTTGAGTTATAATTTATTGTGGCATGACAATGCCATCTTGATTATAATGTGGCATAATAATATCAAATGCTCTTTTTTGCTTAGCACCTAAGGTTCCATATGATATACTTGACATCATATCATCAGGTCTCAGTAATCCATTCTCTTTCTTAGTGAGAATTAAATTTATTGCTTTATTTGTGCAATCCTCTACTTAATATTCTATACTCCATGTAGTTTTTCTATCAATATATCTTCTTTCCAACATATCTATTTGTAATGGTGGAAAAATGGTGAATGATAGATCAAGAATGAAACTACCCTTTGCCTCAAAGAGAGATGAGAGTTTTGGTTTTGATTACCATTCAAGCACTTTTCACCATGTTACATTAGAAATAGGAGAGGATAATTCCCTATATTCAATCTTTCTGCATGAAGATGGTGTGTGTTGGAAAAACGGGTCAATGGAACTTAAAATGTGAAAAAATGAAGTTCACAGAGGCTTGCTCACACACCCACAGGACTTCTTGGTGCAAGTTATGGAGTCATGAAGAGTGACTCAACTTCCCAAGGTTGGTTCCATGGTTCTCTATCTCACAAGGTCCCTCAAGCCAATGCCTTTGCTCTCAGATCACTGAGAAAAGTGACATAGGGATGACTAATGCAAGAACGAGGGATGTTTTAATTGATTTTATTATGAAATGCATCCTAAGCTATGCACGATCTTACAAATGCAATAAACTAGATTATAAGATGACAAGATTAGTAGCAAGACTATCCTAGCATGATATACTAGTCTATGATTAAGCTAAATGATAAGGAAAATACTCTAAACATGCATATTTAGATTAATTCCTATTTAAAAGAGAGGCTAAATGATGAGCATAAATGAGATATTAAAGCTTGCATGGATTTGAGTATAACTATGATGCTAAAGACTTGGGTGATTTAAAATAGAGGATGGAGAGCTCTATTTATAGTAGAAATAGGGAAATGGATGGCCAGGGTTGAAAGATTTAATCAAGGGTCAAGTTTGAAAGTTGGGATTCCATGTTTGCAATTCTCACCAATGAAATGGTGATAATTTTTAACATAAGACTAGTTGAGAGAAGGGGTTGGACACATTAAATGCCTAAGAAGACCTCATGGTTACCTTAGGAGGTAAGGGTTAAGGTTAGGTTAAGATTATCCATTGGATAAAGCTTTTACCCAAAGGATAAACTCTTGTTCAAGGTTTAAGGGATAACCATGGTCAAAGCAATGAATGCTTGATGAGACCCTTGTGTTAGATTGAGGGTTGAGTTAACCATTAATGGTTTGGAAGAGAAAGTTGTTGGAGACTTGAAGCCTTTAATGGTTATCAAAGACTTTGAGGGTTTGAGAAGTGACGTCCTCTTGCTTAGGGATGTGACAATATTTAGGAGATAGGTTAGGCTAATTTATAAGTGATTAGAAGAATCTAGAAGAGGGTTTAGGATGCAAGTGGGAGATGTAGGAAAATGCAAGTGGGTGAGGGATAATAGGTTTAATTAAAATAAATTATTTTATTTTAATTTGGTTGCAAGTGGAGGTTTTTAAATAAATTAGATTTATTTAATTGGGATTCCCTTTTTAATTAAATGTAAATTTAATTAAAAGGTTTAGAAGAATAGAATTAATTAAATAAAATGATTTATTCAATTAAATGACCTAAAAGGGGTTAATTGAATTTAATTAAATAAATTGAGTAATTTACTTAATTAAATAGAGGAATGTGGATAATTGAATTACATTAGATTTAATTAAATAGAGAAATGAACATAAAATATTCATTTAGGAATATATTCTTTTTTATATGTCTACATTTTGCCCCTCTTTGAAGTGACGTGTGTGCAGATGTTAATTCAAAGAAAATGATGTGTCGCTAAAATTTGATTATGATCAGTGTTGTTTTTAGATTTTCATGTCATGCCCCAGATTTGATGTGTGATGCCCTAGATTTGATAAACAATGTTTGATAATGCCCCCTCGGGAGATGAATCAAAATTTGGAAAATTTGATTTGATTTGATAATTGTGTTTGCATTGTAAAATTTTGGCTATGTGGAATGCTAAAATTGATTCATCTCTCGATATTGATATGTGCGAGGGTACGAGGAAGACCGCGAGTGAATTACATGCTCAATCCCCTAACCCTAATTTTATTTTACCCTATAAAAGGGGAAAAGTGCATTGTTTTGTCTCATTTGTGCTTGTTGACCTTGGAGAGAGAGACTTTTCGAGAGAAGACAAAATGCCTATTGCATTTTCTACGCATTGATTCGAATGCGTTCAGAGGTATCAGAGGCCTGTCACGTATGGGCCACTGGTAGGTCAACCTTTTTGACCCCTTGTTGAGTTTTTATTTTGTTGTTTTTGGTCATGTTTTGAATTTTGGCATGCGGATTTTTCGTTTTAGTGTATAGGGGTCGTCGGTTAGCGCATAAGAAAAATTTCATAGTGCATAAGGTTTTAGATTTTGGGTAGCATCCGAAAACTTAGGGTAGTGCATAGATTTGCTAGGTTAGCACATAGTCGTAGATTAGCGCATTAGGGATATAGGGTAGTGCAAAGGGTTAAATGGGTAGTGCATCGGGTAAACCTAGCGCATTGGGTGCACAGAGGGTCACATGGGTAGGGGTAAGTAGCGTGTAGGTCAGACCTATCGCATAGGGTTAGATAGGTAGTGCAGACACATGATAGGTTAGCGCATGGGATAGGTTTAGCGCTTAGGGTAGATTAGATGGTGCATTGGAAGAAACAAATAGTGCATAGAGTCAATCTAGTGCGTGGGGTAGATAGGATAGTGCATGGAGAAAACAAGGTAGCGCATGAGTAGGATTTCAACGCATAGCCAAATTTAGTTAGCGCATGTGGTAGGTTTTGTGAGATAGGATGATTTGTGAATGAGGAAAATTTATAGGATAAGGTCAGTTTTACTGGGATAGGTGTAAATTGTTCATTTCTGTGTCTACTGTCATGGTTTTGATAGTTTGTCCAATATGAGTGCTGATATAACTTGGTTCGATTTGCGATCTTTCAAGTTATTTATAGATATGAATGTGGAATGGATATAAACTTGATTTGATTTGCATTGTTTCAAGTTGATATATGTGGAGCTTGAATTGTGTTACAAGCTGATATGATTGTGGAACTTGAGTTGTTTGACAAGTTGAATTGGGTTGGAAACTTGAGTTGTGTTACAAGTTGATGTGATGTGGAAACTTGAGTTATGTTACAAGTTTGATATGATTTTTAAAAACTTGAGTTGTGTTACAAGTTGATATGGATGGATATGATGTAGAACTTGATTAGATTTTCAAATTTTTCAAGTTTTTGATGTGATTTTGATTTTGATATCTATGTTTTGATGAGGAAACTGATATTGGACTTGTTTTGCTTTTTGACAAGAGCGATTGGGAGTGGTTCAGTCACATGAGCAGTTCCCTAGACCATGGGCATTGATACCATGGTTGTCACAGGCTCATCTAGAGATTATTGATAGATGCGGCATGTCTTCCCTACTAGATATGCCTTGGTTTACTATGAACCAGGGTTTACTTACAGCGCTGGTAGAGAGATGGCATAGTGAAATGAATACCTTCCACTTTGCCATAGGTGAGATTACGGTGACCCCAGAGGATTGTTACCGGATCCTGCGTATACCTGTAGTAGGTGCACTATTACCTTATGAGTAGTCAAAGGAGGGTGGGATAGAGGCACTTCACCAGATAGTTCATGATGACATAGTTTACGGATATGAGATCCCTTGGCAGGTGTTTTTGGATTTGGACTATGTGCCTCTTCCATCGGTACTGGCAGGCTTTATAGGTGGTTTCCTATGTCCTGACCGTAGGTCAAAGGCACTATCTGTAGGATGGGGATTGGTGCTGGAGGAGATGGTGACACAGGGTCGCAGGTTCGCATGGGGATCGGCTATGCTAGCCCACTTGTACAGGGACTTGCATGAGGTAGTATACCTGGGTTATAGCAGTTTGTCAGCTGGCGTGACAATTATACAGGTATGGTGTTGGGAGTACATTCCCATAGCTAGGCCACTGGTGGATAAAGATAGGCATGTTGGGTGTGCATACGCATATGGATACAAGGGGTTAGTTGTCTAGTGGAAGGTGGGCAAACTTGAGCATTGGAGGGTATTGGATGACATTGATATAGTAATCTGGTGACCTTATATAGATTGTGAGGTATGGGTTGAGGATGGGCTGGAGATGCCATATGTCTTCATGACTTGATTTTTGATAGGGCGGACCCCATTTGTGATCGAGAGATTTTTGGTTAATAGAGTTTTGCGGTAGTATGGTCGTCAGCAGGGGATACCACAGGGAACCTATTTGTATGCACGCTGGAGGTAAGATATATTGGATTGGGGTCCGACTATTGATAGTGCGGCGATCGTAGAGGAGTTTCTACAGTTAGCGGGCCCGATATGGGACTATGCCACTGAGATACTAGATGCTGATATGACAGATTAGTTTTCCCGATTGTTCAGAGCTCATGTTGTGGCGAGGATATTAGATCCAATGGAGATGCGGCCCACTTTTGATGATGATGAGGATGAGGAAGGTGGAGATGGGGATGAGGGAGATGATGGAGGAGGTGGAGGAGGATGACGAGGGAGAGGAGAGGAGACAGAGGTAGAGATGGTGGTGATAGAGGGGTGTGGGTGGAGAGAGAAGTTCAACGAGCTGTGATGGATAGAGGGAGAGGAGGTGTGGCAATTGGAGCGGGGGGTGAGGGGAGAGTAGGAGAAGTGATAGTAGCGGTGGGAAGGACTGATGAGTTGAGATGACCAGCTCAGAGGATGAGGACTGATGTGTTACCTCCACCAGCACCGAGGACAGGGTGAAGGATGTGGACTGCATCTTGCTAGGTACCCCTTCAGATCCAAGTTCCGATGCATCGAGAGGATGCTCAGATTAGGACCCTATAGTTGAAAGTGTAGTAGCTGTAGGCACAGTTATTGGCGTAGCAGCGTCAGATTACACAGCTGACCACAAAGCGGGATACTATTTTGGAGCAGCTAGGTTGAGCTGAGGAGCTGGCAGGGAGTTTCTAGAGAGCGGCAACAGGTGGTCCGATGAGAGACACCTTGAGAGAGCTGACCTTGAGAGCCAAGGAGGCAAAGTATTACAGGAGACATTATGAGGATGCGGTGCCCAGGGAGCACCGAGTACAAAGTTTCACAATGTCTAGATCCAATCAATCCAGAGGGACTGGGTCGAGGACAAAGAGCATAGGTGTGACAGGGCCTATTCGTCAGGATCCATCTGGGGATCCAGGTGCTACTACATCTATGGCGAGACCATCACCCTTGGGAGATAGTCATACTTGAGAGATGTTGTCTCTCTAATATTTTTAGCATTTTTATTTTTGATTAAGTAAAAATAGGTTTTAAGGGACCCGAAACCCGCTTACATTCAAAATATATTCAAGAAGGAAACAAAACAAGATAGCTACAAAAGACTAGCAAAAAAACCAGCAGCAGAGAAAAGGACAGCAAGAGGCCAGCAAGAAATTGACCCCAAGCCCAGCACTACAAGAAAATTAAAAACTCTTCATAGTTTCCTCAGCATTCTGTACCAAGAGCATCATCGCCTTGGCCGCTTCCCTCAGGTCATTGTTTTCCTGTCCAATCTGACTCTCTTTCATTTTTGTGTCCTTCTCAGCAATAGTCTGCCTAGTTCTGCGCCTAGGGTTCTGGTGGGTAGGGCTGGAAGTCGGAGCATCTTTTATAATTACAAAGTTCTTCTCCTGATTTTTCTTTTCCAAATGATCCACCAGCGCATTCATATTTTGGGAAGAAACTTTAAGGACCTGGAGGCTGTGGTTCATAAGGCTTTTCAATGCCTTCTCATTACGAGCAATCTGGGTGTTGACATTGTCTTTGTCCTCCTCCACCTATTCTTTCATAGTTCTAATAACATCCTCCAAATGTTTCAGGTCACCTTTTATCAGATCTTTCTCCAGCCAGTCCTCCATCTCCATTTCCTCCTCTGCTTCACTGTTTTCCGTATCCTCATTATGTTTCCCAGAGTCAGACATCTTAATCATCTTATTGATCTTATCTTCCAGTTCCCTTTTCTTACCCTACATACTGGTGATGTTTTCAACAACACATTTCTAGAAATTGAAGAATTCAAGAGTGCAGTCCTTGCTCTATTCAGTCTCCTCAGCATTAGGGTTGTCATACTCCTTAGGATTTAGAGCCTCATTCTCACTTTCCGAATCCTTAGGGTTAGAGTGAGGGTTCTCAGAATTACCCCCTTCCTCCCCTTCACCATAGTTCTCACTCTTGTTTGGCTCCATTTTAGTATTAATATCCTTATCCTTTTCCTCTTCTTTATAACAATGCACCTCCTTTTGTTCATGCTCTGTTTCAACTTTCCCTTTTTTATGGGTAGGGGTGCTGGGCTGATCCCCATTCGAGTCAGAGTCTTTGCATTTCTCAGATATATGAGCATTAATGATCAAAGGATCATCCTTGGTTGCCCTAGCCTTATCCTCAATATGTTCATATATTAGTAGAAGGAATTCCTAGTGAGCTAAAGGATAGGAATTAGGCTTTTTAGCATAGTCGGCAAGGCTCTCGTTTAGAGAGGATGCTAAATAGAAGGGCAAGGATATTTTAGCCCCATGACAGAAATGGTTCAGGATAGCGAAATGATAGTTATAAATTTTTGTAAATCTGCCATCCATAGTCAAATATTCCATTAAATCCCTAAGAAATTTTTGCCAGAAAGGCTTTACCTGCTAGGGGGTGTAGTAGGAGATGTTGTCCTTCGCAAGCTTGCCCTTCTCATTATCCATCTTCGGGAAATTTTTGAAAGCCTCAGCTGCATACTTCCGATCCCTATAGAATTTTGTCCCCTCCATCTTGAGTCCCATGACCTCTGCAATCAAGTTTTCATCGATTTTCCAAATCTCCCCAAATAGGGTGGCTCTGTTGTTACTCCAGCTTTTAGCAAAACCGTAAGACACAGAGTTTCTGCTTTCGTGAAGCTTTTCCATATAGTCAGTTAAGCTATGTCTGTGGAGCCTTCTCTAGACCTTTCTTTCACTCTTCCAATTCTCGTAACCTAGAGGCTCATTCCTATTTAGGTTACTACCCATTCTGAGCTCCAAGTAAAGATACCCTCTGCTGCAGTTCTCAATCTGTAGATAAAACTCTGAAAACTTGTTATTTTTGGATTCCCCATGTAAAGACTCTTTCATAGATTTGAAGTTTCTATTTATGTCCACATAAACCCATCTATTATTACTATAATCTTTCGCACACATATGATCTTGGTTATGATGCCAAGAAACACTCATAATCTGACAGTTAATCTGCCCCCAAAATCTATCCTTGGAACTCATTCCCTAGAAATAAAGCATGAGATTAACTTGACCCATTGATGGGATCAAAGTATAATTGCTATTTAACTTCTTGTTTGATGTGAGTTTCTCCAATGTATTTGACTTCCTTCTCCAAATTGACCCCTTCATTGGCTAGGATATCTGCAACCTTATTGCCCTCTCTAAAGGTATGAGTTATACTAATGCGAACATAGTTATTTAGAATATCTTTAGCATTTTTAATTAAATTGGTAATATTCCAGGAAATAGAACTAGTACCTTTGAAGGTTTGTATGATGTTTGAAGAGTCCCCTTCGAGCCAAATTTTTTTGAATTTGAATTCCTAAACTAGCTGGAGGCTCTTTAACATTTCTGACTTAGGTCATTCCCTTCACACCAACCATAAATGGCTTTAAGAGTTGTTTTCAACCCCTCAGGAAGGAAGACCTGCTAAAGGTTTTAAAATACTTGAAATGACTAAAAGCGTAAGAGTGGTTTGGCTTTTTGGTCACCCAGTTAAGGGGAGAGCATATACCTTCCACTTTTGAGACAAGGCAATCAAGTTGTTCTTTTTAGCCTTTAAGTCAATGATTTTCTAAGATCTATATGGAGATGTTGCTCCACAAAAACATGGTATTCTTTTTATTTCTTCAAAGCAGTGATTATCTAATCTAGAAAAGAACTTGGTCAACAAAGCAAAACTTTGATTGGGTCAACAAAAGAAAATCGAAAAAAGAGGAAGAACTTCCCTCTTTGATTGTAAACAAAAAATTTTAAGTGTGGTTGTTTTTCTTTGCAAAAATTTAAAATGGATCCTTTTATACACCAAAGGATGGTGAAGTTCTTTTTAAAGCTATTTTTGCAAAAAAAGAAAGGTTGTTTTGTTCTTTTTAGAGCCCAAAAAGGAAAGTTTTTCTCCTATGAAAGCAAGAAAGATTTTTTATTGTGGTTCTTTTTACAGCCCAAAATAAGGTGAGTTCAATTTTATCCAACCAGAAGTAAAAGAATTCCAAATTTTAACTAACTTAACTAAGTTAGTAAAAAAAAAAAAATCTTTGTAATTCTGTAAATAGAACTAAGCTCCCTCTGCAAGAAAATGTCAAAACCCTGCAAAATGTCAATCAAACCGTTAGAAAATTTTTGGATCTTGTGGACTTCTACAAGTCTAAATTTAAGTTCGGTTACAATTTTTGGTTTTTGTATCTATTTGTGATGCATTATAGAACAAACTGTACGTGCTACAATATGACAGTGATGTACTACAACATGACAGTGATGCACTAGGCTGTCTTTCAGACACACTAAGATGGTTTTTGGATGTGCTACTCTATTTTTCTCCCATGCCGAGACCTTCAAGAAAATGTTAGTGGGGTAATGCGCTATAGTAAAGACTGTACGCGCTGAACAGTAAGCAGGATGAGCTAGGCTGTTAACCAGATTCGCTAGGGAATGTTTCCCACATGCTATTTCCTATTTCCCACGTACCTGCAAAAGGGGTTAAATTCAAAAACCAATTTGATATATGGAGTTGGGCCCCACGATGGGGGCTAGAAATGTGTGCGGGAAAAGCGGGTTGATGGAATTTAAAATGTGAAAAAATGAAGTTCGAAGAGGCTTGCTCACACACCCACAAGACTTCTTGGTGCAAGTTATGGAGTCATGAAGAATGACTCAACTTACCAAGTTTGGTTCCATGGTTCTCTATCTCACAAGGTCCCTCAAGCCAATTCCTTTGCTCTCAGATCACTGAGAAAAGTGACTTAGGGATGACTAATGCAAGAACGAGGGATGTTTTAATTGATTTTATTATGAAATGCATCCTAAGCTATGCATGATCTTACAAATGCAATAAACTAGATTATAAGATGACAAGATTAGTAGCAAGACTATCCTAGCATGATATACTAGTCTATGATTAAGCTAAATGATAAGGAAAATACTCTAAACATGCATATTTAGATTAATTCCTATTTAAAAGAGAGGCTAAATGATGAGCATAAATGAGATATTAAAGCTTGCATGGATTTGAGTATAACTATGATGCTAAAGACTTGGGTGATTTAAAATGGAGGATGGAGAGCTCTATTTATAGTAAAAATAGGGCAATGGATGGCTAGGATTGAAAGATTTAATCAAGGGTCAAGTTTAAAAGTTGGGAATCCATGTTTGTAATTCTCACCAATAAAATGGTGACAATTGTTAACATAAGACTGGTTGAGAGAAGGGGTTGGAGACATTAAATGCCTGAGAAGACCTCATGGTTACCTTAGGGGGTAAGGGTTAAGGTTAGGTTAAGATTATCCATTGGATAAAGCTTTTACCCAAAGGATAAACTCTTGTGCAAGGTTTAAGGGATAACCATGGTCAAAGAAATGAATGCTTGATGAGACCCTTGGGTTAGATTGCGGGTTGAGTTTAGAAAAAAGTCTCTAATCATGCAAGAGGGTTGAGTTAACCATTAATGGTTTGGAAGAGAAAGTTGTTGGAGACTTGAAGCCTTTAATGGTTATCAAAGACTTTGAGGGTTTGAGAAGTGACTTCCTCTTGCTTAGGGATGTGACAATATTTAGGAGATGGTTTGGGCTAATTTAGAAGTGATTAGAAGAATCCAGTAGAGGGTTTAGGATGCAAGTGGGAGATGTAGGAAAATGCAAGTGGGTGAGGGATAATAGGTTTAATTAAAATAAATTATTTTGTTTTAATTTGGTTGCAAGTGGAGGTTTTTAAATAAATTAGATTTATTTAACTGGGATTCCCTATTCAATTAAATGTAAATTTAATTAAACGGTTTAGAAGAATAGATTTAATTAAATAAAATGATTTATTCAATTAAATGACCTAAAAGGGGTTAATTAAATTTAATTAAATAAATTGAGTAATTTACTTAATTAAATAGAGGAATGTGGATAATTTAATTAAATTAGATTTAATTAAATAGAGAAATGAACATAAAATATTCATTTAGGAATATAGTCATTCTTATACATCTACAGATGGTAGATTGAATTCTGAATGAATTGAGAATGTTACATTAATCTCCTATTCCTTGTTTGAAATGGAAAGTAAATTGATTGAATTATGTAGTGCAAAAGTGACAAAGAACTGATTATAGCTTGACATCGGAATATGGGATGAAGCTGTGCACCTGGTTCTAGCAGTAAAATGTCGAGACGAAGTCGCCTTGCGAATTTGAGGAAAATTTTTCCTGACCATGGCAGGAACGTACATCGTCTTCCAAAAAATTCACAAAACAAAAGGGTTTTTCTACTTCTACAAATGGATCCCAAATTTGAAAGTACAACTGTGCACTTGCAACCTACACACATAAAAGAGAAGAAAATGGGTTAGGATTGGGGGTTTTCCTTTAGGTCAAACCCCAGTTTTGGAATTAACCAAGTAATGAAAGAAAGTACTTGCAAGTTGATGTAAATGAAAGACTGAATTGTAAAGCACCTCAATAGAGGTTGTAGTAGCAAATTTGATAGAAATGCTTGTGTGGAATTGAATGTTGAAATCAATCTCCTCTTGAATGGTTGAATCCTTGACTTGAATGAAACACCTAGCCTTGAAGGGAGAATTGAGAATGCTCAATGTTGGAAAAGATTGCTTGAATGCTCTTGAATGATTGATCACTTGTGCACACTCCAATATTATCTAGCTTAAACTTATTGAACTTAAAATTTCTTTGCAAATGAGAGGATGAATGCCCCTTCAATACAAGTTAGTGGATTTGATTTTTGTCATGGGCTGACATCGGGGGAGTTTCATGCCTAATGCACAACCAACAATGCAACCCTAGGACCTAGGAGGAAAGCTAAACACCATTATTTTTTCAAGGTTGGGAAGAATTTGCCAAAACTTAGAATTTTTTCCAGCTTATAGTACTCTTTTAGGGCTGTTAATGTGCCTGGGTGAACATAGGAGCCAGGTGTGTTTCCAGCCACCTTGAGGATTGAATAAACTTTAACTTTGATACAAAAATTGGGAAATCGTAATTTCCTTTGGGTAGAATAATTTTTATTTTATTTTTTTAGATAAAAATAGATATACTATTAAATTATATTAATTTTTTTTGTGTCTAGTTAAATGAGCACTGAAGGGAAAGAATCAGTAAGAAAACCTTTCAGTATTGCTCCAATAAATAAATTTTTATTTTGATAAAAAAATTTATAACAATTTTAAAATTGAACTTTTGGTTTTTATATGATATATTTATATAATTGAAAATTAGGATACTATATTTTATTTTGGGAATAGAATGTAATTTAATTTTGATGAAGAACATAAATTGTATGTATTTATTAATATTTAATTTTATTTTTTTTAATTATTTTTATGTGAATGTTTTTTTATGTTTATATATACATTTGAATATAGAGATTGATATTTTTATTTGATTAATACAATGAAGTATTATTTTGATAGTCAATAAGTTAAGTTAAATCTTTGTTGTATTTATCTAAGTATTTGAATTTTCTTTTATAGAGATGTCAATTTAAAAAAATTGTGATTTTAAATCATTGTGAAATAAATAAGAATATTTTTACACTCTAATATTCGGATACTTGATATACTCCAACAAGGAAAACATTTTATTATTTTTTCACTTTAATATCCTAATACTTATATTTATTCTAGCTAGTTAAACATTTTTACACCCATAGAGAGTACAATTTTACTTTGTACAGAGTAATTTCAAAATGTGTCATTGTAGCTATTTTGTAACAATAATTTTTTCTAGACATATGTAGTTTATACGTTTGCCCTCACTGCATTGAAATATGTGTGAAAATAAATATTTCTCTCTCTCTCTCTCTCTCTCTCTATATATATATATATATATATATATATATATATATATTTTAAATATCAATTTTACAATAATTTTTCTCATAGAATTATTACATTAGTATTGAAAGGCTACTAGCTATTGTTGATGTTGTAAATGGCATTGTAATATTAACAAGGCCTTCCTATTTAAAAGCCATTATTCAACGCTATCGAAACCCTTCATTCATTGAAACATAAAGCAAGCCCAAAGAAGTCACATGGCATTGATTAAAGTTTTTCTTTATTTGTATACAACTCTTAGGCTGCGAACAAAACAAGAAACAATATTCCCACAAGAGGGAAATTGCTTACATTGTGTTTGCTAAAATTATTCTAAATTTCCTTTAACACCAATGAATATAGGTTATACGAGCTAGATATATTTCTGCCTGTATATATTTTTTTCCACACAGGTAATATAGGCTATGGACATCCAACAAAGCATTATAGAAGTGGAAGTTTTATCAGATATTGTAATTGGAATTGCTTTGATAAACTTGATATAAATTACTATCAGTGTAAGCCTTGCACTTCATTTACATGCAAGCGCTGGTTATAAATAGTGTAAAAGATTGTTGTCACACTTCAAATCATTATGTGAAATATCTAACACATGCAATTTTGAAAGATTTCTTAAGTGATTTGGAATGTGCCCTTGGAGTTTATTTGACCTTGAAATAAGTATCATCAACTCAGAGAATTTTGATAGCCAAAGGACTATATTTCCCACTAATAAATTATCACCCACATCTAAAATCTACAAGTTGGAGGAATTTTGAAGACTGGATGGTAAGTTTCCCTTAAGAATATTTCCATTGAGTTGTAGTGCCACAAGATATCTTAGCATTCCTATTTGAGATGGAATTTGTCCTATCAAATTATTCTTTCCCAAGTTCAGTCTTGTCAAATAAGAGCAATTACTCAATCTCAATGGAATTTTACTAGATAATATGTTCTTTGATAGGTCTAAAACTTGTAGATTTTATAGAAGACCAATGGGAGAAGGAACGCCACCACTTAGATCATTTTTTGAAAATGACAAGAATTCAATATCTCATAGAAGCCTACCAATTTGCACTGGGATAACACTTGTAAATCCATTTTCTAAAAGATCAAATACTTGTAAATATGGGGAAGCTATTGAAGGAACTGAAAGGAAACCATCCAATTGATTATTATGTAAGTCTAGAATCTCAAATAAACTTATATTCAAGGTGAAGGGAAATTGACCTTGAAAATTATTGTAAGATAACTTCAAGTATTCTAGACTAGGTAAATCTTGTAGCCAAGATGGAATGTTTCCACATAAACTATTTTGTGAGACATCCAAATCATGTAATTGATATTGTGTTGAAAGGAATGGAGGTAGGATACCTTCAATATTGTAAGAAGATAATGCTAAAGATCATAGGGAAAATGGAGGTATCCATTTTGGGTCAACTTGTATAGTCAATTTATTATAAGAAAGATCAAACACAAGGTAGTTAGCAATAGTTGTCAAAGAATCAAGAGAAAAAATACCTTGCAAATTGTTTTAAGAGAGATGAAAACTTTCCACATGAGGGAGAAGTGCAACACAAGTAGAAATGGTACTATTTAGTTGATTTTCATTAAGATAGATGGATCTCAGGGATGAAATGTTACCCAATGAGGAAGGTATTTGACCATCAATTTTGTTGTAGGAGAGATGTAGATAAGTCAACGATGAAATACAACCAACTGAGAAAGGTATACTACCACTAAGCTCATTGTTAGAGAGATTAAGTTTAATCAAAGATGAAAGTTGACCAAGTGAGGGTGGGATCTCTCCACTCAATGAGTTTCCTCCAAGATTTAGTGACTAAAGACTAGAGATGTTGCCAAGGGAAGAAGGAATAATTCCATCCACCTTTCCCATACCAAAGTAATTTTACTGAGTTACTCATATAAATATGGGGGAGGCAAGAAATATTTCTAATACAAGGTTGAATAATCCCTGTTATATTGGTATTTTCCAAATTAAATTTGGTCAATTATGGGCATTCACAACATAATATCTGACCTATATCTCTGCTCAATGATGGGTTTCTAGATAAACTAAGATCTTACAAATGAGGCATATTTCCCAACCATGAAGGCACTATAGAACTAAGGTCATTATCATCTAAAATAAGATGGGAGAGGGAGGTGAGGTTTTGGATGGCATTGGGGATGTGCTCTGATAGAGAGAAATACACAAGGTTTAGGTAATGGAGATGATGGAGATGAGAAACGGTTGCTTCCAAATTCCAGGTTGTCCTATAAAACTCTACACCTTCAAGAGACAAATATCTCAGCTCTTGCAGCTTCTCCACCCACCTTAAACTAGAGTTAAACAGTTTGTTCCAAGCCAAGTCAAGGTAAGTCAATGTGTGTACAGAGCCAACATCCATAGGAATCTCACCTTCAAAATTGTTCCAAGAGAGATCTAGATGCCTCAAATTTTGGAGACCAAATAATTCTGCAAACATTAAAAATTAAAGAAAAATAGAAATTAAAAAAGAAAAAAAATCATTTATTATTATTTTCTAATATAAAAAATATAAAAAATTGTTATTATCTATTTAACAATTAAAAAAATTAAATAGAAACAAAATATCAAACACTAGATAAATAATATTATTGTTTTTTATAAATATAAACTTCAAATTTTTTAAAATAGAAAATGGTTCAGTAGAAAAGTACCTTTGGGTAGGTGGCCAATGAAATAATTTGAGCTTAAATCCAAATACTCCATGTGCTTTAATTGAAACAAAAATGGAACAAGTGTTTTGCCAATATAATTATTGGAGAAGCAGAGTTGGATGATGTGGGAGGAGGTGTGGCTACACTCAACACCACGCCACTCACAACAATTGAACCCCTTCCATGATTCATATTGCTTGGTAGCATCTGAATGCATGTATTTATAGTACTCATCCTTGAAATCAAGGAGGGAATCTCTCTCATGTGGGAAGGATGAAATATAGCAGGTGGACTAACATAAAACCATGCCATCACAATAAACAAGCACATCATAACAGAGAATCTCTCCATTTTAACAACAAACTGATAATCTCTGCAAAAATGTTTGATTGAAAAATAATCAGACGTGAATTAAATAGATGCTAAACATAATTTAGGATTCATAGTTTTCCAATCAGCATAGTGTCAGATAGACATACCAAATTCATTAGTCATTTTTGGAAAACTTTATGGCAGAGATTGGGTACTAACTTGTCATTTACCTCAGCATACCAACCCCAAAGAGATGGCCAAATAGAGGTGGTAAATAGGACACTTGAAAACCTTCTCAGATGTCTGACAAAGGAGTATGGACAAGCTTGGGATCAAATTATCCATCAAGTTGAGTTTGCTTATAATGACAGTGTGAATAGATCAACTAGCAAGAGTCCTTTTGAGGTAGTATATGGGATACATCCAAGAGGTGTGTTTGAGCTTAGAGACCTTGGAAGTATGGAGTAGAGGAGTGGAATTTTTTTTGACATGGCTCAGTCTATGAAGGATATTCATGAGCAAGTTAGGCAGGTTTACAAGAAAACTCTCAAAGAATCAAGGACAAAGTGGATGAAAAGAGGAAGAATATGCAATTTTATATTGGTGACTTGGTAATGGTTCACTTTAACAAAGTAAGGCTTCAAAAAGGTTTCCCTAGAAAGCTTCAAATGAGAAGGATTGGACCTTGTAAGGTCTTGGCTAAGTATGGCCAAAATGCTTACAAAATTGATCTACTCGGGGGCATAGCTTTGTCTCCCATTTTCAATGTTGCAAACTTGGTGGCGTACCAAGGTACAAATCCAGAGGAATACACTAGAGTTTCATATATCTCTCAATCACTTTCAGACCTTCCTTTGCCATCCCCCACCATGCTACAAGCAGAGAAGGTGTTGGATTCAAGAATTCTCAAGAAGACTAGGAACACCACCTATATGAAGTATTTGGTTAAATGACACCATCTTCTAGAATATGAGGCCACTTGGGTACCTGAAGAAGAATTTCCAAAATTTGGCATAGACCTCTTTTTGTTTCCTAAAGGAGTCACTTGACTTCTTTCTCATCGGGGGAGTATGGTGTAGGAGCACTTGATGTTTCTTTATGAATTTTCAAATTTTGGATTGCATGATCCTCATTGGGAAAAAGACTGAATAAAGGATTAT
This sequence comes from Cryptomeria japonica, assembly GCF_030272615.1. Taxonomy (NCBI): domain Eukaryota; kingdom Viridiplantae; phylum Streptophyta; class Pinopsida; order Cupressales; family Cupressaceae; genus Cryptomeria; species Cryptomeria japonica. The sequence goes on from NC_081408.1 coordinate 54,755,535, forward strand.
TTAAGAGTCCAAGAATGTGCTTGAGTTTGTTTTATAGCTTGTTGGTCATTAATCTTAGCTTGTTTACTCAGTTTTGGCCTATGTGCCTTTGTCAGCCTAAAATGGCATCATATAGAAAAATGGTGTGAAAATTCTTGTAAGGCCTCATAAGGATTTTCATAATTTTTATTTGATGTTAGGAAACCATTCTAGGGGGTCAGGAGTATGTAGATATGCAAAATTTGTAAAAATGCATTGTGGAGGAAAAGTTGTCATGTTTGCTTGACAACATTTTGCAACAATGTGAGCAATTTTAGAAAAATGCTCAAATTGATAGTTAGAGGACCGATTGGTGGTTGGTTTGGATTGAGTAGGAATATATAAGTCCTCTCAAAACATCGTGGAAGAGTTGGAAGATAAAAATATTGAATTCTTCAATAAGCAACTTCAAGCAATTCTTGTTTTCCAAAACAAATTTTCAATTTTCTTATAACAGTCCGTACTAGATGGATTAGATTCTATATTGTACCTTCATGGGTACTTAGTTTGTGTTTTTGTGGTGATTAGAAAGTACTTGTGACATTTATTTGTGCAGATCTAACTAGTTTCTTAAAATTCTTTCTTGTTTTACTGCTCTCAGCCTGAGCAAGGGGTTAAAGCCCAAAAGATTGACTCCAACTTGAATTTCCTTTGTGGATTCTCTATTCCACTTGGGATTCAAGTAATGGATTCTATATATAGTGTAAATATTTCATTTTGTGTGTTGGAAGTTTCTTGGGATCATTTTACCATCATGCCCTAGGCGAGCTCTACCATAGCCCAACTAGGAGCATGACTGCTATTGTCAATTTTTCTTGCAAGGGTGATCTAATCCAATAGTGCCAAATGATTGGCATTTAATTTGAATTTATACAATGCTTCAGTGTGAGTGTGGAGGTCTGATAGGGTGTGGATATCAATAAACCCCATTGGAGAAATCTTCTAAGCCTAAAACCCTTCAAAAGAGCCATTTTGGGGGACGTACCTATACAAACAAATCAAACTACCTCAGCCCCTAAATCCTGAAGAGGGTCCAAATGGGTATCTGGATCACAAAAGCTTCTGGGGGGTCATTTCAAAGTTTTTAGCAAAAAAGAGAAAAAAACGTGAAGGAAGGGCTAAAAGGGGCTCATAGGGCTACTAGGCCTTGAAAATAGGAATCTGTAAAAGTGATAGGGAAATGAAGGGAAGAAAACTTCAAAACCACATGGTAGGAGTTTTCAAACCATCTCAGACTCGTCCAAGTCCCTTGCAAGTGAAGGATAAAGAATTAGACATGTTGGTGGTTGGACTTACTCTTGTGAGTCCTAACCTTGACTGAATAACTGGGGCAAACTGTTGGCATATGGACACTCCAATGAGACATTGTGTGTGATTGAAGGTTTTGTCATTGATGGCAACCTTGCAATCCTATGGCACCGGCAAGACATTATACTAGCAAAGCATTACACAGGCAACCTTGCAATCCTATGGCACTGACAAGACATTATACCGACTAAGCATTACACAGGCAACCTTGCAATCCTATGGCACCGGCAAGACATTATACCGGCAAAGCATTACATAGGCAACCTTGCAATCCTATGGCACTGGCAAGACATTATACCGGCAAAGCATTACACAGGCAACCTTGCAATCCTATGGCACTGGCAAGACATTATACCAAGAAAGAATTACTCAAACAAAATAGTGCTCTGGCATCAACAAAATCAATCTACATCGGCATTGGCACAGAAGATGTACACCAGCACAGAAGGAAATATGTATACCAGCACAAAGGCTGATAGGATTTTTGATATGTAATATTTTATTTATCATTATAAGCCGACTTGGCAAATTGTAAAATGACTCTTGTATATAAAAGAGATCATTGTAGGCATTTGTAGGATATGGATAGAAAGCAATAAATAAATTATAAGGAAGACCTAATGTGCGAATTGTAGGTCAAGGGTATATGTAAAGAACAGAGTAAAAATCGGTACTGAATCTGGCATTGAAGATGCTATCGTAAAGCAATACAGAATATTGGATTTGTGTAAATCCTCATTGTAAGTTAGTGTGACTTCTTATTGAGCAGTGAGCTCTAGGCAGTTGGCCTTCCTGCATGTGCAGGCCCCTATTGTAAGTAATATTCTCTTATTGGCCAGTAAGTGAATATTGTGGGTCACAAATCCCACCGAGGTTTTTCCCAAACCGGGTTTCCTTGTTAAATATCTTGTGTTATGGTGTTCTTTTCATGTGGATGCTTTTGATTCTGTTATTTGCATTAATTCTTGCATACCGATATACTATTACTTTATATTCTACATATTCAGTTTTAAGAAAATTTCATTACTGGTCAGATACTGATTCGGCCCCCCTCTCAGTATCTATGGGAACCCTAACAATTGGTATCAAAGCATGGTCCTCTATTTTCAGAAGCCTAACAACTTGAGGAAGATCTTGACACTGGTAAAGATGGAAAATCTGATGAAGCAACTTGAAGGAGCTCTTACTGACTATGATGCAGAGAAGTTGAAAAATATCAAATTAGAAGATGATTTAAAAGAAGCTTAGGACATTATTCAGGCACTTCAAGAAAATCTTATTGTTACAAGAAACAAGAGAAGAGAACTTTGTGAAAAATTGCAAAATGAAAATGATGAAAAGGAATCACTAAATGATATGATAAGCAAATTGAAAGAAGAGATCATGACAATAAAAAATGAAATGCAAGATATGACTATGAGATTCTGCAAAGAGATTGAGGACAGAAAGAAGAATGAAGAAGAATTGACCAGAAGACTAAGTGATGTAGCAAATGAGAACACAAGACTTAGCTATGAAAATGATATGTTGAAGACAGATCTGATGCATACTCAAAATGACATGAATGAACTAATGAGACAAAAAGAGATCTTGGAAAGGGAATTGGAAACTGCAAATCAACACAAAGAAAAATTCAAGAAAAGCTCAGAAGAACTTGGTACCTTATTGAAGAATCAAAAACCCAAAGGTGACACTTCTGGAGTTGGATTTGAAGTTGGAGAAAGCTCTGGTACTGCAAATACCCAGGATCAAAGCAAACCGGTAAGACCCTCTAATACTTACAAATTCAATGGAAAATGCTTTAACTATAATAAATATGGTCATAGGGCAAATGAATGTAGATCTAGGAATTATCAGAACATCAATCGTCCCACCGGTCAATGCACCAAATGCAATAAAATTGGTCATAACTCTGAAAATTGCAGAATGAATGTAAGATGTTATGTTTGTGGAAGATTTGGTCATTTATCAAATAAATGCAGAACACAAACCGACATAGGTTATGGGAAAGCTATTCAAAAAAATAATGTAACTTGTTATGCATGTAACGAGATTGGTCATATTGCTAAATTCTATAGAAGTAAAGGTACACCGGTAGATAACAAAAGTACTAGCTTGAAAGGTAAAGAAAAGGTTGAAGAGGTTAAGCAAGAATTTTCAAAGCAATGGATTAGAAAAGGTGATCTAAATATTGGGGTTACTCCTCCACCGGTAGAACCAACAAATGCTTCACCGGTAGGACAATATGATGCTCCACCAGTAGGACAGAGCAATGCTCCTTTGGCAGGATGTTCTCCATCAAATTGAAGAAAATTATCTTGAGGGTTTGGCAATTTAATGACACATGTGCTATTATTCCCTTGGTTAGAGAAAAGAAGTTGAAAATCCTTCATTACCGGCAAATAAAGTTGAGTTAATACATTGCCGACAAACAATTAATGTGGTAGGTAGCAAAAAAGACTTTATAAAATAAGGTTTTTGGCTCCATTTCATTTCACAGTGAATTCAAACTTTCAGAGAGCGCGAAGATTTCCGAGCTAAGGCACTCTGAGCAAAGAGGAAAAGCACTTCAGCAATCAATCCATCCAAAGGAAAAAAAAGGTATTTATCATCATGGCATCCTCCTCTGCACCTGAATTCATAGCAAACCCTACAGTAGTCGAGGTTATAAAATGACCTAGGCCCGTGTTTCAGCTAGTTCTCGAGGTACTTAAGAAAGATGACAACACAAGTGCTTTTTCCCAAATTCCAAAGGGTGTTGTTTATGTAGAAGACCCTAGAATGTATATTCATTGCAACAAAGAGGAATTAGGTGATGAAGAAATCAAAAACATGTATAAATCTGTTATATGTGACAATGCCGAAAATGTGAAACCTAAACGTAAAATTGTTGAAACCCTAGGATTCACTGAAATCCTTTGCATTCCTAAATTTCCCAAGGAAGTGGTTAGGATAGTTCTTAGTAGGGTACATGGCTCATTCTTTTGGCTTGACTCAGTGCATAAAATTACAAAGTTAGCTGTGAAAGCAGTAACAGGGTTACCTTCCACTGGTACCAGACCCGACAAAACCAAGAAGGTCTCCAATGACCTAGTAATGAAATTAACTGGTGCAACATCTGACAAAAGATCATTGAGGGTTAATGATGTGACCAATACAAATGTGAGATTCATTAGCATGATTCTAGGTTACAAAGCAACTCATGCAAATAGGCTTAACTCTATTTCCAGTTTATGCATAAAGAGTGCTTATGACATGGTTAAGGACAATGTGAAAATTGATATCTGTGAATGGCTAAAAGATGACTTAATTGACAATTTGGCAAAAATCAAGAAGGATAAGAAAGGAACCTTTAGATCTGGAAATTTACTTGTATGCTTAATGCTACATATAACCAAATAGGCTCCTAGTATAGGCAACAAGGATTTTGGATTTGACATACCGGTAGGAAAACAATTGTCTAACTTATTTAACAACATGAGTGAAAACAAAGAAAAGAATATCAATGAGTATTTTCAAGAACTAAAGGTCAAAATGAATAAGAGGATCAGACTATCATAGGAAATTGTCAACAAATACAAGGATGATATATGCTTTGTAATCAAAAAGGATGAGATCTGGATGGAAGCAGTCATCCCAAGAACAATTTGGGTTACAAAGATGGGGTATGAAACAGATGACCACAAAGTGGAAACTTATGCCAAAGCACTTCTGGAAGCCCCCAATGAACCAAAGGAAGAAGTATTTGGTAGTGCTGAGACCATCGAAAGTCAAATTCAATCTAAAAAGAGAGTAAAGAAAGTTGAGGCATCTATGAGGAAAGGAACCAGGTAAGACAAAGCCATAAAAGATGATGTATTAAAGAAAAATGACATAACAGAAGAAGAGTTGGCAGCCCAACAACTTGGAACTCATCTATCACTGGTAGATACCTCCTTAGAAGGAGATATGCCAGCAACTTTCAAAAGAGTTGTTAGGAAAAGAGACCTCTCACCGGTATCCACTCCTTCACCTAGAAGGACAAGACAGAAGCAACAAGTTGTAAGGTCTCCAGTCAAGAAAGCCACACCTAAGAAAAAGTTGACCCCCAAAAAGAAGAAGAAGACAAACACTGACTTGGCCCCTTTTGACATATTATTGAATGAAATCACAGAGGAAGGTAAATTGAAAAACATAGGGAAAATCTATGACACCCTATCAGATGATGAGAAAGGACAAGTTGAGGAAAGTGTCATATTACACATGGACATGTATAAAAAGTTTTTGATGCAAGTCCTAAATGAAATTCCTAATGAATTATATAAAAGACTTGAGGCTAGAAGGCAAGGAATAGTTGAGTTGGATAAGAAAATTAAAATAGAAAAATTACTTGCAGTATACCCGGTCAACTCAACTAAGGAAATTGATGATTTGATAGCTCAGGCCAACGGATAGTTTTTTCCACTGCACACCGACAAATATCACTAATGGCAGGTAGAGTTACTGAAGCTTCAAATGAAATAGAAGATGGTTGGGATAAATTCTTGGTTGAAAAAGAAAAACAAGAAGAATATAGGAATCCCAAGCCCATTCTGGTATATCAAAAGGACAAAGGGAAAGGTAAAGTTGGTGGACCACCAAGTATCAAGATTAGAGACAACTTACCCCCACCTCCTTTAAATACTCCATTGGTAGAAACAACAATTGCAGAAGATCAACCGGCAGCTGAGAGCATAGACACAGAGGATAATAATCCTAATCCTGAAGTCCTATATACTATGAATGTTGATACTCAAAAAATCAACATAGTGGTAGATAAGGATACCACAGATAAATCTGATAACAAAGAGCAACCGGTAGCAGATTCAGAGAAAAAGATGGAATCTGGAACACAAATAGAGCAACCAATAGAGCTAAAGGCTCCAGAACAGATGCCACCGGTAAGAAATGATGTAGGAAAAATTGTGCTTAAAGAGATGGAGACACAAACAGACCTACCAGAGGTCAATACCAGCATGGTCACTTCCACCAGCACTCAGTTTATTGGGTCACCATCAAATGTAACAGAGGTATTGCTCGAATCTATTAAGAAAATAACTGATTATAGCTCACAAGCCTATAAAGCAATAGATGATTCAATTCCAGTTTTGAAATCAATAGCTCCCAATTGTAATATAGCCAACAAAGATTCTTTAGGCCAGTTGGATACACTTTGTAAATATATTTCTGGAAATTTTGAGCAAACAAAGGTAGAAACTGTAAAGGAAAGTGTAGAAAAAGAGAAACAGAAATTCTTTGAGGAAGGAATAAAGAAGTGTAACAAGGAATATGACACACTTCCACTGGAACTATGCAATTTATTGAAAGAGTACAAAACTCTGTACAAAGACACCTGTAAAATAAACTTTTTGACCATGGATGTAGACAAAAAGATGAGCAAGGTACAGGAAGAGATAAATAAACTTGCTGATAATTTTGTTAACTCACCCAATACATTATCATTTTTTGAGGAAAAGATAACAAATTTTGAGAAAGAATTGCTCAAATTAGAAAGAGAAAAAAAGAAAATAATAAACAAGGCAAAATTTTTGAGATCTAAACTAAGTCCAAGATTGGACTATTTAGCATCTCTCCATAAGGAAATCTCAGAGGCACTAACATAGGGTAGCAAAACACTAGCAGAGCACTTGCAGCATCTCACCGGTACTGTATACAGAACTGAGATAGCAATAAAGGAGAGCAAGAAGTTTATGGATGGTATAAACTTAATTTTGGGAGATATTCTTCAGATAATAACTACCCAACTACAAGGTTGAGGTAATGAATTGGTACAAATACAAAATCTACTAACCTTTGTCATTGATGCCAAAGGGGGAGTAGTAGATGAGAAAATTCAAAACACAGGGATCACATGCTCAGGGGGAGCTCTCACATTTTTGGTAACATTTTTTGGCATACACATTTTTGGATATCTTTTTGAAATTTCTCATGAGTGTTGCCATCAATTCCAAAGGGGGAGATTGTTGGCATATGGACACTCCAATGAGACATTGTGTGTGATTGAAGGTTTTGTCATTGTGGCAACCTTGCAATCCTATGGCACCGGCAAGACATTATACCAGCAAAGCATTACACAGGCAACCTTGCAATCCTATGGCATCGGCAAGACATTATACCGGAAAAGCATTACACATGCAACCTTGCAATCCTATGGCACCAGCAAGATATTATACCGGCAAAGCATTACACGGGCAACCTTGCAATCCTATGGCACCGGCAAGACATTATACCAGCAAAGCATTACACAGGCAACCTTGCAATCCTATGGCACCGGAAAGACATTATATCGGGAAAGCATTACTCAAAAAAAATAGTGCTCTGGCATCAACAAAATCAATCTACAGCGGCATCGACACAGAAGATGTACACCAGCACCAAAGGAAATATGTATACTGGCACAGAGGCCGACAGGATTTTTGATATGTAATATTTTGTTTATCATTATAAGCCGACTTGGCAAATTGTAAAATGACTCTTGTATATAAAAGTGATCATTGTAGGAATTTGTAGGATATGGATAGAAAGCAATAAATAAATTATAAGGCAGACCTAATGTGCGAATTGTAGGTCAAGGGTATATGTAAAGAACAAAGCAAGAACCGGTACTGAATCTAGCATTGAAGATGCTATTGTAAAGTAGTATCGAATATTGGATTTGTGTAAATCCTCATTGTAAGTTAGTGTGACTTCTTATTGAGCAGTGAGCTCTAGGCAGTTGGCCTTCCTGCATGTGCAGGCCCCTATTGTAAGTAATATTCTCTTATTGGCTAGTAAGTGAATATTGTGGGTCACAAATCCCACCGAGGTTTTTCCCAGACCGGGTTTCCTCGTTAAACATCTTGTGTTATGGTGTTCTTTTCATGTGGATGCTTTTGATTCTGTTATTTGCATTAATTCTTGCATACCGGTATACTGTTACTTTATATTCTACATATTCAATTTTAAGAAAATTTCATTACCGGTCAAATACTGATTCACCCCCCCCTCTCAGTATCTGTGGGAACCCTAACACAAACACACTAGTAGAGAGTTCTCCAAAGGAGTTTGGGGATTGTTGTTGGTTCAAACAAGGAGAGAAGGGCACAAATAAGGAAGCCCACAATGAGACCTATTCCTAGTGTATGAGCCAAATTGCACTTCTTTGTGAGGGTCTCTCTATCAGTGGCTATAGGTGAAGTTGAAGCAGTACATGAAGAAAGTGTTGCCTTGTGGAAAAAAATCATGAATTAGCAAAAGAAAGATGAAGAAGAAACAAAAAAGGTAAACAAACAAGATCAAAGTTCAACTTCCCTTGACAAAGGGAAAGGTAAAGAAAAAGGCTCTACTGAAGGCTTTGATGTTTTCTTAGTCGATGAGATCATAGGAAATAAGGTCTTAGACATCCCCAATCTGACAAAGGATACATCCCCAATCTGCCAAAGGATGTCAAGAAACTGGTGCACACTACACCGTTGAAGGAAGCTAATCAAACTAAGCTTCCCGATCAAGACGAAGTGACAATTGAAGATGTTCCTTATGAATATACACCTCACAGAACTTTATTGATACCAAATCCTATTTGATCAGAAGAAGGAAAAGATGAAGATAAGAAAGTAGAGGATAAGAAAGCAATGGTGGATACTCCAACAAAGAGGAAGTTAGACTTAGAAAAGGAAAGTGAAAAGAAAAAAGTAAAAATCACCACCGCAACTAGTTTAGAGGTTGAGACTATAGAAAAGGAAGATGAAACATAGGAGGAAGAAGAGGAAGAATTGGTCATTGATATAAACAAAATGACTCCCAAGCAATTGATGAAAGTCTTAAAAAAAAATGAAAATTCAAGATGAAAAGGCTAAATTAAGAACAAAGAAAAAGAAGGCAAGAATTGTTAATTCTGCCAAGACAATTCTATTTGACCTAATTCCTGACATTGCAGTTGATGACAATGCACCCATCATTGATTAGTTGGGTACTCTTGTAAAAACAATCGATTCAGAGGCAACCGATCTGGAGAAGGTTGCAGTAAGGCAATATGAATCAAAGAGATGAGAAAATATAATGGAATAAATATCAGTTGGAAAAGTTGCCCTCTCCACCTAAACAAAAGAGCTTAAAAATATACAACAGGAAGTTGGCCAATTATTGGTCAAACCTTCAAGTTTTATCGATTTAATCAGAGATCTAGAAGATAAAAGAAATCAAAACCAAAGAGAAATTCAAGATCTGATAAGTTCTTTTGATCCTCTTACCAGTTCAGCATCAACTTTTAGTGGCAAAGTCAAACTGCTCAATCATGAAATCAAAAGGCTGAAAGAAGAAGAGGACAAACGAGGTCTTATTTTGTTAGACCTACAGTGCTATCTGGCACCAATTATTGATTTCATGGAAATGAATATTAAATAAGTAGAACACCTCATAAGTGAACCTAACTGCAAGACAATCGGTGATATGGAGGTTTTTATTATAGTTTTGCATGGACACTACACCACCATGAAACAGATAAAATCTTCATGGGAATCCTCTTTGAAAGTAGCTCAAGAAAATTTCAACGAAATTTTTTCTTTACTTTGATAAATTATTTTGTATAGTTTTTTCCACTGATAGTAAAAGGGGGAGTTTTAGAGATTTGTACATTGAGAGTAACAGGGGTCAGAAACAAGGGCCAAAACTGACAAATTTTTTGTAGTGTTTGCCATCAATACCAAAGACGGAGTTTGTTGGCATTTTGTATGACCGGTGAATGATATGGTTGTCATTGTTGGCAACATATCGGTAAAGAATTAAAGGATAAGGGGTAAATAACAAGTGTTCTTATTCATATCGACAGTGAGTAAACCGAGATACAAAGGTTAGCCAGCTATGTAGTATGTAGATAGGGTAAGCCAAGTATAGACCGGCTATGAAGTAAGTAGATCGGCACATAGGAGGTCAACTGGCTAAGCAGTGAATAGATCAGTACACAGGAGGATAATCAGCTAAGTAGCTAATAGACAGGTATACAGGAGGTAACCGGTTATGCAGAATTTGATCGCTACATTGGCATAATAGGAGTCTCAACCAACACACCAGGAAACGTCTAGTTAAACCGACAGTTTTCTCCTGTCAACCAACAAACTTATCGACATGAACAACTATCTTGATCGATATTCTTGGAATGATTTCTAGAGAGTAATTTATGGTTTGGTAACAAAATTTTGAATGGGATTTTTGGAGGGAAAGTTTACGCCAGAAGAAAAGGGAAATAAATTCACTTAATTCATTTTTTGATGTACTTGGCATTCATGTGAAAATAGATCTGGAAAAAGGTGAACACAGGGGAAGCAAAGAAGAGTGCAGAGCCAAAGGGCAGAGGACTGAAAGAGTGCAGAGCCAAGGGTCAAAGAACCGACAGAGTGCAGAGTCGAAGGTATAAGCAGAAAATTGGTGTTGTACAAAGAAGACACAACCGATGCAAATAGAGTATTATTTTCATTGTGATCTGATCAAGCTATCAGTTGCCACTTCAAAAGATCATCTTTCTGTTGCTTTGTAACCATTGCAATTAAAATCCCTTAATAGGGTGGACTTTAACAGGTCCCATTGTAAAATCCCTTAACCGGGTGTCATTTTAATTGATGATCCTAAGACCTTTAATAGGGTAAAGGCACTAACAGGCCTTAAATAAAATCCCTTAACCGAGTGGCACCTAATAGTGTCTTTGTAATAGCCTAACAAGGATGGCTCCTCACTGGCAGTACTCCAAAAGAGTACAAATTTTGTGAGTTCCTACTTACACTGTGTTTTTCTCCCATTTGCCTTTCCATGAGATAAATCTTGGTGTCACTGTGTATCTTTTCATGCATGCATATTATTCTGCAACAATTGTTTAAATTGATGAATACTAAGTAAGTGCAAACTTGAGTTAAAAGTTTTAGTTGTGTAAAATTGGTAAAGTGTTGATTCACCCCTCTCCTCTTCGCACCGGTTGCGACTAACAGTCACTACTAAGGAAGATGGCAAGAATGAAGGTTTGAGAGGAGAGGAAGCCAGGCAAGACTAAGAAAAGGGTCCATACATTTTTTCGTCTCTTTGAGATAATGTAATTTATCATGATGTTTGAAAGATAACTAGATAATTATATAGATTAAATGATAAATAATTATAACAAAAGTTTATTTATGAATAATAAGTTAAAATAATTAGTTTTAAAGTTATTTTTTGTAAACAAATTATGGAATTTAGCATAAGAATATAATGGCTTTAAAAAACCATATTGTAATATATTAAAAAATATATTGAATGTATGAACTCAATATTATATCTATGTAATTATGGTATATTTTATTTGCAATTTTATACTATTTATCTTCCATTTTCAATAAAAAGAAAATGAAAAAGGATAATTTGGGATCCTAAGATAAAGCATTTATATTAGAAAAAGTAATGTAACAAGGAGGATGATTTGAATGTGGATGAGGATTTTCCTTACTTCCGCTAACAAAACTCTCAATGTGTCATGTTTTTTCTCAAGTTTATAGGTAATGAGTTATTCACCATATTGTTAGTTGAGAAAATAAATCAAATGTGGAGGAGACAAAAATAAAACCTTGAAATAATTAAGTGGATGTTAATTGAAATTAAAAAAACCATTTTGAGAACTTGACATTTCGAATGTTGGAATACATTGAGGGAAAATGAAATCTTGAAACTAGAGTTCCTTTAAGGAGGATGCAATAGTCAAATATCTTCAAAAAGAAATGGGTGAAATCAAAATAAACCTATCAAAAGTGGTAAACTTGAATAAATTTATGCTATTAATCAATATTAAGGGTAGTGAAAACTAAAAGAGGTGGATAAGGACAACATTGCCTCATTGGAAAATAAACTTAAATATTTATAGGAGCAATGGGATGTGGTCATTACTTTGAATGAGATGTAATTTTATTTGTGTTTTTGTTGATTCTTTATTTTGATTCTCTTCTATCTATTGTGTTTATGTTGTTTGAACTATTTCTACTATAGTTTTATAGTATTGTCATAGGATGGTTGTTGTTAGATAGTTATTTTGTTATTTTTCTATAAGGGTTGGGCTCTCCAAATAGTCTCACAACCCACTCCCTTTAATTTCACTATATATTAAAAATACTAAAAAATATTATGTAATTTAGAAAATTTGAACAACTCATGACTATTCAAGCCAACATTTAATTCCAATGAAGGTTAATAGATTTATTATTAAATTACATGAAAAAATTATCATCTCTAATTTTTAGGAAATTATATCAAGACTATGTCATCCTGAATTTTAATTACATAGTGATAATAATTAATTGCATCTAAGATATGCAATAATAACTTCCATACTATCATTGGGAGCATCAATTTCATAGTTATCCCTGAGCTTATAACAAAAGCCACTAGTTTGAAATGTGAAGGACAAAAAGTGGAAAAGAAAATTTCTAGGGCCTACAAAGGATTTCTCAAGAAATTATTTGAAAAAGGTGAAAGGCCAAAGGTGTTGGAGAACAACTATGATCACTTCATCCTATCAACCTCATATATAGTGGTGAGTTTCCATGTTATGAAATATTTTACCTTGGAAGGGCTTTACTCTACTATTCATGGCTATCATTTTTCAATTTTAAATCATATTTGTCAGGAGGAAAACATTGAGTTGTCATTATATCTATTCACTTATTTGTCTACTAGTATATGTAAAGGTGCCTCTCACCCTTTATGTCAAAGGTTAATTTATGTCCTTTATCAATTTTCCTTTGACCCCTACCCTCATTGATGTTTCCTATTAACCTATGATATAAACCCTAGAAAATTTGAGGAAGCCCCTTGCAGCTTAGTTCGCATCAAACTTATTGAATTTAAACTACTTCTTTCTAAAATTAGGAAGCCTGAACCTAATCCTAAAGGTAAAAAGATTAAAAATCCCCCTGTTAATGAAACTCTAGAAGTTTCTCTTCTTAAAACTACTCTAGACAAAAGGAAATCCTCTACTTCCAAGACTAGCCCTTATAAGGATAGGAAAACTAATAAAGGTCCCTCGAAACAAAGCATGACCATTGACTTAGATAAGTTAGTTTCTAATAACAAGGAAGAGGCCAAGCAATAAATTGAAAAATAGGATGGTAGCTCAGGTGAGAGATGCTTTGTGCATCTAATTTCTAAAGACAATAAGATCAAGAATGTTATGAAGGAGGAAACCCCTATTTATTTCGAAGTTTGTTTGTTGGAAGAGAGTGTGGATCTCTCTTCTAATGATTATGAAGATGGGGATTTTCAAGATTGTGAGGAGGACTAGGTGGATGAGAGCAATGATAATTTGAAAGCCACTAATAAGCCTAGGGAAGAAGGTGCAAGGTTTGTTCAAAGTACCTAGTCCCCCATTTCTTCTAGTGAGGAAGATATTGGGCATATTTCTTAGGATTACCCCTCTATGAAGAAAGAAGACAACATTTCCAAACTAAAAGGCCAAATTTCAAACCTATAGGTTCATGTTATGAACCTAGAAACTAGAGCAGAGGAATATTGAAAAAGAAAAAGGAAGACGGGTATGGCTATAGCTTCTCTATGTGCCATTACTAACACAATCATGACAAAAGATGATATGGGATTCATATTAGGGAAGAGAAGAATTAGGCTCAAAAGGTCAAGAAATAGAAAGACATGGACTAGGAGGCTTGGCAAGACTAGATGAGGAGGCTCACCAAAAACTAAGAAATCCTTAATAGTATCTAATGCAGAGGTTCATTATGGAGTGTTGGATGTTGTGCCCTTTTTTTGTCTTTTTGAAGCTTATTGATATGGATTGTTCTGATAGGGTCTAAAGTTTGGTAGGGCTTAAGTGTATTAGCTATATAATACTCTTAAGTTTAATTCTCTGACCAATATGTTTAATGAGGCCTACGTGCTGCCTAAGAAATTTTACTTTTTATTTAGTGGCTATTAGTAGTGTTTATTTAAGCTTAAATCCATATGATACTATTACTCTGTGTTTATATGCTCTTATTTTGGATGGATAACCCTTTTTGGGAGGGGTGGGTTTCAGGTATTAGTGTTTTTGATTACTTAATTGTGAGCTAACTTCATTAATTTTGTGTGGCTTCTGGCTGTATGATGTTAGTTAATGTTTTGTTGTTACTCTATTTTGTTGTTTCCTTTTTGTGAGGGATCAGGGCCTTTTCCATTCTTAAGTAATAAAAAATAATAACTTCCACACATGTAGGAAAAATTACTAAGGAAGAACACATAACACTTTCTTTCAAACAAATTAAAATATTATGCTTTGAAAGATAATTAAATAAAATATAAATCAATCAAAAAAATAGATAGTTAATGTTCCCTCTCTAATCCAAAATTATTTTTATTTCCATTTGTATTTTTTTCCCCACAAAAATTTCTTCTTCAAGAAAATAATTCTTTTGGCATCATTTGGGAGACACATTAATTGAAGTACATTGTCAGCAAAATATTTTCTAATATTTGTTGTTTGGAAGATCAAAAAACAAAAACTACATTATTCAATAGATGGAAGACTCTTGATTACTTTCAAAAAAATGAAATGTGGACCTGATGAGGATGTTTTAACTATAAATAGTGTAAAAATATTATTGTTACACTTCAAATGATTGTGGACCTTTTTTTATGTGAGTAAAATAAACATTATTAGAATTTCTTTTTAAAAATATAATTAATTTTTTTTTATGTATAGTAGATTCTAACATGTACTCTCCCTTATATTTAACTAGAGGAAGTAGTGAATATGGATGTCAAGACCTACAAGTAGGTTTCCATCATATATATTCGTACACACACGCGCACACACAAGTTATAACAAAATTGATCTTTTATTATATTTATATTTTCAATGAGAATAAAGATACTTAATATTACTTTTTCCTAAAACTAAATACCCATTCAATAGAAAATTAACATAAAGGACTTGCATATTTTCATGCAATAATATATGTCCACAAATAATTTTTTTGCTAATTAATTAATAATGATACATATATTTTCATCAACTCTAATTTGCATGCTTTATAAAATTGTAACTGAGGAAATAGATACATTTCCATACACAAAATTATATTTGTACAAATTATATTTTCCTATCAAGTACAACTTAATATATCTACAAAAATAATGGGAAATTCATCTAAGATTTGGATGAATCTTCTTCTCCAATACCTTTTGGCAATCAAGATTCCAAACACCCCCCAAAATCCATCAGCAAAACTTGTCATCCACTCGACATACCAATGCCATGGAATTTCTCCTTCTCCTTGAGTCTCTTGTTCTGGAAGATAAATCATGCTAGATTTTTTATTGTCTCCACATTTACATGTCATATTATCAAGTGGGAATCCACAAAGATTAGGATTCTTAGAGAAATAGGTGGTAGAGAAAGTTGCAAACTGACCCCCTCTTGGGATGCTTCCAAAAAACATGTTGTTAGATACAATAAAAGTGCTCAGGCTAGAAACTTTTAGCATGTCATTTGGAATGCTTCCATGTAATTTGTTGTTTGAAAGATCCAATGATTCTAATTGCTCTAGTATTCCAAAAGTGATTGGAATATTTCCTGTAAGATTGTTCGTTGAGAAGTTCAAAGTGTGTATACCTTTAAGATTTCCAATTTCTGAAGGAATGCCACTTGATAATTGATTTGCAGATAGATCAATGCAAGTTATAAGTAACAAAATAGAATTATAATACATCAATTCTAATCCTTTGTTGATAACTTGGATCTCTTCTTTGTAATAATAGGAATAATCACTAGCATTTGAGCTTTTTACTTGTGGATGTGGATCCATCATTGCTGTTAAATTTCCCAACTGTGATGGGATGGCCCCAGTCAAATAATTATGTGAAATATCTAGCACATGCAATTTTGAAAGATTGCTTAATTGGTTTGGAATGTTCCCTTGGAGTTTATTTGACCTTAAAATAAGTATCATCAACTCGATGAATTTTGATAGCCAAAGGGGTATATTTCCCACTAATAAATTATCACCCATATCTAAAATCTGCAAGCTGGAGCAATTTTGAAGACTTGATGGCAAGTTTCCCTTAAGCATATTTCCATTCAGTTGTAGTGCTGCAAGATAGCTTAACATTCCTATCTGAGTTGGAATCTCCCCCATCAAATTATTATTTCCCAAGTTTAGTCTTGTCAAAGAAGAGCAATTAGTTAGTCTCAATGGTATTTTACCAGATAATCTAAACATTGTAGGGTAAATGGAGGTATCCAGTTTGGGTCAACTTGGATAGTCAATTTATTATAAGAAAGATCAAGTTGAAGGTAGCTACTAGTACTTATGAAAGAATCAAGAGAAATATTACCTTGCAAGTTGTTGGAATAGAGATAAAGCATTTCCACATGAGGGAGAAGTGTAAGACAAGTGGGAATTGTACCATTCAGTTGATTATCATCAAGATAAATATATCTCAAGGATGAAATGTTACCCAATGAGGAAGGTATTTGACCATCAATTTTATTGTCGGAGAGTTCTAGATAAATCAAAGATGAAAGACGACCAATTGAGAAAGGTATACTACCACTAAGCTCATTGTTAGAGAGATCAAGTTCAATCAAAGATGAAAGTTGACGAATTGACAAAGGTATGGTACCATTGAGTTCATTGGAATATAGAGATAGATGAGTCAAAGATGAAAGTTGGCCAATTGAGGGTGGAATCTAGCCTATCAACGAGTTTCCATGAAGATATATGAATTGAAGAGTGGAGATGTTGCCAAGGGAAGATGGAATACTTCCTTCAATCTTTCCCTTGATAAACTCTCCCATTGATTTACTCATATCAAGATGGAGGAGGGAGGAAATATTTCCAATACAAGGTGGAATAATCCCTATTATATTGGTATTTGCCAAATCAAATTTGGTCAATTGTGGTCATTCACAACATAATATCTGACCTACATCTCCGCTCAATGATGGGTTTCCAGACAAACTAAGCTCTTGCAAATGAGGCATATTTCCCAACCATGAAGGCACTATAGAACTAAGGTCATTATCATCTAAAATAAGATGGGAGAGGGAGGTCAGGTTTTGGATGGCATTGGGGACGTGCCCTGATAGATAGCAATCATCAAGGTTTAGGTAATGGAGATGATGGAGATGAGAAATGGTTGCTTCCAAATTACAGGTTGTCATATTCAACACTACACCTTCAAGAGACAAATATTTCAGCTCTTGCAGCTTCTCCACCCACTTTAAACTAGAGTTAAACAAGTAATTCCCAGCCAAGTTGAGGTGATTCAATGTGTGTATAGAGCCAACATCCATAGGAATCTCACCTTCAAAATTGTTCCGAGAGAGATCTAGATGCCTCCAATTTTGGAGACCAAATAATTCTGCAAACATTAAATAATTTAATATTAAAAATTAAAGAAAAATAGGAATCAGAAAATGAAAGCAACCATTTATTATTATTTTCTAATATAAACCAAATATAAAATTATTATTAGCTATTTAACAATTAAAAAAATCAAATACAAATAAAATATCAAACACTAAATAATATTATTGGTTTTTATAAATATAAACTTCAAATTTTTAAAAATAGAAAATGGGTCAGTAGAAAAGTACCTTTGGGTAGGTGGCCAATGAAATTATTCCAGCTTAGGTCCAAATACTCCATGTGCTTTAATTGAAACAAAACTAGAACAAGAGTTTTCAGATGAGAAGTATGGTTGAAGTAGTCAGCAATGTAATTGTTGGAGAAGCGGAGTTGGATGACGTGGGAGGAGGAGTGGCTGCACTCAACACCATGCCACTCACAACAATTGAACCCCTTCCATGACGAATATTGCTTGGCAGCGTCATATTGATTTATTTAACATACCTATTTTTAGAGGAATAAGTAAAGTATATTGAAAGAAATCAATTTTGTTCAAAATTCCATTTAAAAAAATATTAGGTAATAGGCCTAAGCCAATAAGGCGACTAGTGACCACTCTTTCAAGAGCACAAGTTCTCCACCACTAGACCAACTGAGGCTGTACAAAAAATATTGTATTATTATATATTGTAATTAATATTAAATTACTATTCAGATATGATTATATTATTATGCTTTAATATATTATTTTGATTATATTTTTAAAATTTTCATTAAACTATTTAAAAAATAAAAGAAACTTTTTATACCGAATTATTATTAATATACTAGTATAGATATCTTAAATACATCTATCTAAAAATTAGAGAGATATCAACTAAAGCTATTTTATTTAGATTTAAATTATTTTGTTTCACTTAATTTTTTTAAATTTAAATTTAAAAATTTCCTACAATTATTTTAAAACATAATTTAAAGAAAAAAATTAATAAGTTATTTTTTAAAAATATTTAATATTATTAATGTCGACGGAGGCATTCTGGAATGGAAACAAGGGATGGAGTGTAATGGCATGAATGTGTAAATGTTAATAGAAACTCATACCATTTACCTTAAGTTCGACAACCATTTATATGTCAAAATATTAATATTAACTAGCTTAAATATCTTAAATACATCTATCTAAAATACATTGAGATATATCAGTCTGAAAGTGCCTATAGACTAATATCTCTCAATGTATTTTGGATAGACATATTTAAGATATCTAAGCTACTAGTATCTACAACACGGAATTTAAAGTATTTATTTATCGCCTTTTTATTTAATTAAAGCATTATTATGCTTTGCAAATCATTGTGCCTATCATATTCATTCACATATGCAATAAGAATTCATAATGAATGAGACATTTCATCTTTTAAACAAAAAAAATAATCTCAATGTTAATAGTTCGAGTTCACTTGAATAATGTATATATTACATAAAAATAACATGTTTCCAAAGATTTGAGTCTTTCTTCCTCTACTTTCGGTTTGGTGAGTTGCTTTCTTATCTTCATTTTTTCATTAAAGATCCTATGAAAATATTCCTAATATACATAATAAACTTATTAGTTGGATTGAAATACCTCAATTTGCCTTATAATACAATTATTTTTTATTTATCTATATTCTATATGAATACTTGTTATTTTATAATTATTCTAATATACATATTACAATCTTAGCTTACATTATGTAAATGATAGACGTGTGGAGAATGTCAACTTTAAAAAATATTATATATTTAAAAAATTAATAATAAAATAATTTATGTTTGTTTAATTTTATATAACTTCTTACAACTATTACAAATTAAAATTTGCATTTGTGTGAGATATTACAATCTATATTTTCATTTGTATAGAATGACCACTATAACTCAAAAATCTAAAAAGAATACACAACTATGCTTTTTCTTTATAATATTAAAATCAGAATTTTAATTATTTTATCAATAAACAATCATTTATTTATTCTTTCAACTTAGAACAATAAATATTGCATGAAATTTGTTTATTTTTTATCAGTAAAAGACCCAAGCCAAATAAAGATTTATATTAAATATTAAAAAATTTACATCTTATTGCAAAGAGGTCAAACAAGGTCGAAAAAGACTCCAGGCCTTCTACCGAATCTATTAATCAGACATAGCTATTCAAAATTCCCTTATCCTAGAATTGTTTTAGAAACTATATTTTAGAATACCATAAACCTCAACTATCTAGCTAAGCCCAGACCTAGAAGATGGTAGCAAGGAATATAGCCAAAATGTCTGTATTGATCCTATACTTGTGGTTAACTCACTTAACCGCATAAATAATAGATCCTTTAATTATATTATTGTTCTATTCTATTTTAATTATAAAAATATGAAAATATTTTATTAATTAAACTTTATATAAATTAAAAATCTAATTAAATAATTTATTTAATAAAAAGAATATTATTAACTAAAATATTGTAAAAAAAAAAAAGTAATTAATTCTATTTATTTTTCTTCCAACAAATTAATACATCTCCATAAAATTTATATAAAATATTATAATTTTTTCATCTAAAAAATTGTCATTAGTATAATGGGTAATCAAATAATTAAAAACCATTTTATATCATTTTAAAATTATTTATTATTATTAAATTATTTAACATAATTTATTATTACTAAATCATGGTGTAAAATTAGGAGTATTATAAGTGCTTTCAAAAAGAGTTCTTTAACAATAAAAACAACTCAAAAAACACCAATCAAAGCAACAATCAAGATTAGGCTATAGGAGGTCAAAATAACATATAATATTACAATTTTAAAGTATATCAAACCCCATGTTGAATATATCTTCCCATGATAGTTGGTTGGATGTGTGCTCACTCAACATTTTGGAAGCATAACAATGCTCCAATTGTGTGTGTGTGTGTGAGAGAGAGAGAGAGAGATGAAAAAGGCTAAGGGTTTGATGGATATAATTTGGGATGAAAAGGATGAATAGTTGAGATTGATTGATGGAGATCTATGATTGAGGATGAAGGGGAGGAATAAAAGGAATTAAAAATTCCTTGTAAGGAACTTGAAGGGACAAGCCCATGTTCTTGTGAAAGAAGCCCATATGCTTGTGTAAGAAGCCCATGTGCTTGATGTGATCAGAAGAGTTGACTTGATTAAGTGTGTACACATGATTAGTGAAGTAGGTTAAGTAGAGATTAGGATGAAAATGGGAAAAGTAGGAGGATGCAAGTGGATGAGGGAAAAATCGGATATTTTTTTTTTAAAATTCAAAATTGGATGAAAGTGGGGATGGGGGTTTAATTAAACAAAAAAGGGTATTTATTTAATTAAATAGATGAAGGGATAAGAAGTAGTTCTAAATAGGTAAATTAATTAAATTAATAACCTTAGGAAATGGACTAGAAAATAGAAGAACAAAGAAGATTAACTAAATAACAATAAATTATTTAATTAATAAAAATATCTAGAATAGATGAATAATGAGGATAAATTGAACAAACACAAGTGATCAATTTTAGGTGTTTATGCTATTATAGGGTGGTTTGTCACTAACAAGAGGTAGTTGTCCCAAATCTTCTACCAAAATGATTAATCTTCCACTAAAAATCATGTTTGATTTTCTCAAAAAATCTTGGTAGAGTCTTGAATCAATATTTTATAACAAATTTTAACCAATAAAACTCATTTCATCAAGCAATATATTTAATAAGCTGAATTCTTTCATGGAGACTCATGAGCCCTATGTCTTCTAATTCAACAAAATCCGCGAGAGGTATTCTTAGAGATGAATAAATTGTTGATGTACCAATGTTAAAACCTAGAACTATAGTTGATGCTAGTAATATTAGGGGATAACTTTGTGGTGTTGATGCATCATAAAGAGCTTCACAAATTGCATGAATCAAATATGTTTACTAGTTCTAGTTGTTCCTTGAATTATCATGTATAGTGGCATGACAATGTCATTTTGATTATAATGTAGGATAATAATATCAAATGCTCTTTTTTTCTTAGCACCTAAGGTTCCTTATGATATACTTGACATCATATCATTAGGTCTCAGTAATCCATTCTCTTTCTTAGTGAGAATAAAATTTATTGCTTTATTTGTGCAATCCTCTCCTTAATATTTTGCATTCCATGGAGTTGGTCTATCAATATATCTTCTTTCCAACATATCTATTTATGTTACATCCAATATCTATCCACAATGTAGTCTTGATATGATTACCCACTCGTGTTCAATTATATTTTGATCATTTGGTAAATCATCCTCATATTCAAAACCATTATGATTTTTCAGTTTCATTTGAAATAATACTTCGTTCCAAATTCTATGGATTATAATTGAGCAGCTCCCAATTTGATATAACTATATTATAAGCAATTCCAATATCTATTTTTATATTATGAAATGGCGTGTACAACAATAACTCTGACCAACAAAAATCAATCCATTTTTTCAAATAATGTGTAGCTACAATAGTAAATGTTGGAAACATTCTCAGAATAGGTACCATAGTCCTTGCTTCTCATTCATTATCTATTTTTTCCTTGGAATTAGAAGTCTGAGATCTAGTTGTGTCTATAATTGTGACACTTTTATTTGGATATAGTCTATCTATGTATCCTTAAATGAAAATTTTTAGGTGACCTTCATCATCATTTTCTTCACTTGTTATCATTGGCTTGAACACCTCTCTTGAAAAATTCAATGTAACAAAACTCTAGTACTTTCTACCAATGGAAACTCCAATAACATATGACATGTTTCTTGTGCCCCAATGTCTCTATCAATGAGGGTTTATATTAGAAGTCTCATGCATGCCCTTTATGTTGCTTCATCTAGATTTTCAATATTTGCAAGTTGCATTAATATTGGATGATAAGCTTCTAAACTCTTTCCAATGTTTGTTGCATACTTTACAACATAATTTATTACAACATGTCTTGAAAGAATTGATTGTCATTCTACATTGGCTATGCATAACTAAATTATGTTATGATTATGTGTGCTTACTCGATCATTGTTTCTTGCATTTTCATATACTTTATCTCCTATGGTTTGATCTTCAAATAATTTTGATTCATCCAAATGCAATGGCCATGGTGCATTACACCCACAAACAAAAAATAAATATCCCGCAAATCTATAAATATCCTACCGACAAACCATCCTTCCTCTTTTTTTACAAAGGAAATAAACCTCTTTACACATTGTATGATGGTCAACACAAGTGAGCATCTCATTTTCAAATGAATTACATAAATTTAGAGGTTAAACAAAAAACGTAATTTATAATTCTAAAATTAACTTAGGGGTTGCATAATTTTTCAAGTTTATTTTCATATCTAATCTTTATGACAAGTTATGTTATGATTTAGAAGCATTTATCTTTTAAATTCACAATTCAAATTGCTTAATTAATTGTTTAATCAATCATTTTTATAAAAAAATTACTTTATTTATGTTAATCTTAGAGGATCTTGTTAATACTGAGAGGGGGCGTGAATTAGTATTAATAAAAAATTTAAATTTGAAACTCAACCTTATAAAAATTTCACCAAATCAAACAATAACCAACAACAAATCCATTTACCAGTACTGGTATCTGCTCATAATCATCTGCTAATTTGATTTATCAAGTCTGCACATTAAGTGTTCATTAACCATGCATTAACTAAAGTAAAACATAACAAAACATAAAAAACATTCACCATATGAACACCATGTTTTCCATGTGGAAACCCAAATAGGGAAAAACCATAGTGGGAATTGGAACCCACAATAATTTTACACTCTTTCGGAATGTGCCCTGTTAGGAGCCTAGCCCAATTAGTAGCATAAAATGATGCCCTGTTAGGAGCAGACCCTATTATGAGTCACCTGATTAAAGGATATAGATGATGAGCTTTGTTAGGAGCTTTGATCTGTTAGGATCAACCTCACAAGAGGATTTAAGACTCAGATGTTGAGCTACCCTATTAGGGGATTTACAATGTAAAGTCTGTTAGGACCTAGCCGATTAAGGGATTTTGGTTGTAGAAAACTCCATGTCATACTCATCCTTGAAAGCAAGGAGGGCATCTATCCCATGTGGGAAGCATGAAACATAGTAGTTGACACTCACACAACAGCAACTCATCACAATAAACAAGCACATCATAACAAAGAATCTCTCCATTTTAACAACAAATTGTTAATCTCTGCAGAAATGTTTGATTGAAAAATAATCAAACAGGAATTAAATTGTTAATGACAAATGAATTCTATCATCTCTTTCACGGAGTAAAGCAAGTCAAGTCAACAAAGATTTGGAAAACGTAATTTTCATCATTATTTCCTTTCTAAAGTTGAACTTTCATCTCTTCTTCTCTCATAATTATAGACTCATGACTTGGAGAAAATTCAAATATTATCTTTCTGTTATGGTGAGCAATGTAGTTGGCAAGAAAATAAGTAAAATACAATAATTTAAGGAATAAGTTATTCATTAATTAATTAATTTTCTTCAATATATATATATATATATATATATATATAATTATTCTTAATATATAAAAGACATCTATATAACTACACTTCAAATATAAAATATATTTATTATAGGAAATAAAATAAAATTACAAACAAATTGTGGACCACTTATAAATTTGGTGCTCTCCTACAAGAAGTAAAAGCAAGTCAAGTCAACGAAGATTTGGAAAACATTACTATCATAATTATTTCCTTTCTTTTGAGGAAAGACCGTCATTATCAATACAATTAGATGAATTTGTGATTTAACGCGAGTTTAAATAATTAATTCTTTATTTTTTATCACAACATTAATTAATTAATGTTGTTTTTTCTATTTTCCTTATGTTTGATATTGATTCATCCACCCTTATTTTTCAATGTGAATTGATTTATTTAACATACCTATTTTTAGAGGAATATAAGTAAAGTACATTGAAAGATATCAAATTTGTTCACAATTCTATTTTAAAAAATATTAGATAATAGCCCAAAACCAATAAGGTGACTTGTGACCTCTCTTTCAATAGCACAAGTTCTCCACCACTAGACCAACTCAGGTTGTACAAAAAATATTATATTATTATATATTGTAATTAATATTAAATTACTATTCAGATATGATTATATTATTATGTTTTAATATATTATTTTTATTATATTTTTAAAATTTCCATTAAACTATTTAAAAAAAAAAAACTTTTTATACCAAATTATTATTAATATACTAATATAGATATCTTAAATACATCTATCTAAAAATTAGAGAGATATCAACTAGAGCTATTTTATGTAGATTTAAATTATTTTATTTAACTTAATTTTTTTACATTTAAATTTTAATTCCCTACAATTATTTTAAAACATAATTTAAATAAAAAAATTAATAAGTTATTTTTAAAAAATATTTAATATTATTAATATCATTCGAGGCATTTTAGAATGGAAACAAGGGATGGAGTGTAATGGCATGAATGTGTAAATGTCAATAAAAACTCATACCTTTCAACTTAAGTTTGACAACCATTTATATGTCAAAATATTAATATTAACTAGCTTAAATATCTTAAATACATCTATCTAAAATACATCGAGATATATTAGTCTCAAAGTGCCTACAGACTAATATCTCTCAATGTATTTTGGATAGATGTATTTAAGATATCTAAGCTAGTAGTATCTACAACATGGAATTTAAAGTATTTACTTATCACCTTTTTATTTAATTAAAGCATTATTATGCTTTGCAAATCATGATGCCTGTCATATTCATTCACATATGCAATAGGAATTCATATTGAATGAGAAATTTCATCTTTTAAACAAAGAAATTAATCTCAATGTTAATAGTTCGAGTTCACTTGAATAATGTATACATTACATAAAAATAATATGTTTCCAAATATTTGAGTCTTTCCTCCTTTGCTTTCCTTTTGATGAGTTTCTTTCTTCTCTTCATTTTTTCATAAAGATTGTATAAAAATGGTGTTAATATTCTAGTTCCATCCAAGACATGATATAGCAACAAATGATAAGAATTCTCTTTTGATTGGTCCTATATCAATTGTTTCCTTGGAAAGAGTCAACCCTTGTGATTTGTAGATTGTTAGTGCCCAAGCCAATCAAGACACAATTGATATGTGTGGCCCTTATGAATTGGTGAAATTGGATTCCATCTAAAAAGACATCTTCAAATTCATTATCAAATTCAACCATAACATATGTTGGTGGATCTAGTGGGCCAAATCTAAGTTTGTATATGATATTTTAGATGACTCCTAAAGCTCCATTCATAAGACTTTCTTCTATCTATAATTTATATGTTAACATGACCCTTGCATCCTTAGGAATTAATAATTCATCATTCTATATCCTCCTACTATATCAGTACTACCTTCTATGTTTGCAATTCTTTAGGCTATCAATCTTCTTAATGAATATAACTTTTTCTTTTGTTATGGTTATGTACATAATAATTTACTACAAATAGATGAATATTATTGTAGACACATAATCTGTCCACTTAATTAAATAAATATTTAGTATTTATTTGATTATTTAAACCACCAATCAATAATTAATTAAATTAATATTTAATTAATTCATCTTGAACCTCTTCTTCTATTACTCAAATAAATTATTCAATTTATTAAAATTAATTCATTAAACCATGCTCCAATAATTAATTAAATGAATAAAGCATATTTTTTAATTAAACCCCTTTCCTCATTTAAATAAATAAATATTTATTTAAATCTCTCAAGCCCCTCCAACTTGCATTCTCCTACAAATTCAACAAGTGCACCAATAAATAGATTTTATTTCTAAATAAAATCCTATTTTCTCTCACCCACCAAACCCACTTGTCTCCTAAACCCCTTTTAGATTCTTCTAATCCATTCCAATTTAGCCTAATTCATCTCCTAATTATTGTCACATTCCTAAAATAAGAGAATTCGCTTCTCAAAGCCTCCAAAGTATTTGAAATGCATTAGAGGCTTTTATTCTTCAACAAGTTAACCCCCAAAGTCTTCTAAACCATTTTTGGCTCTTACATAACCATTTATGGTTAACTCAACTCACCCACATGGTTAGAGGCTTTCCCTTTAACTCAACCCTCATTTAACTCATGGCTCTCTTCAAGCATTCATTGCTTTGACCATTGTTATTCCCATTAACTCTTGCACAAGAGTTTATCCATTGGATAAAAACAATTACCCTTGGATAAAAGCTTTATTCACTAACTCAAGCCTAACCAAACCCTCCTAGGGTAACCTTCATGTCATCTCAAGCATTTAATGCTTAGAACTTCCCTCTCCTCTCAAGCCATCTCATGTTGACACTTGTCATCATGGGATTGGGTTGGAAACCATCACATGGATTGATTAACTTTGAATCATGGCATTAATCCTGGGTTGAAATGGTGTATGGAACAGTATGTTTTGTTCAGGGATGTTTTGCTCTGGGATGTTTTGTTTTGGGATATTTTGATCTGGGATATTTCATTCATGATCACGTGTTTCTTCTTCTCTCTGTCATTCTTTATATTCATAATGTTGAGAGCCAGTTCTAAAAATGTCAGTGTCTAAGTCCTCTGGAAGTTTAACTCCTTTGCTTGTGAGCATGAGCAAATATTTTTCTTTGTCATTTTCCGTGAGTCTTTCCACAAGTTTTTGAAACAAAGCACTTTCTTGGCACTCCTGAAGAAGTTCTTCAGAAATTTTAGCGTCCTCTAGGTGTGGACCTTCAAAGGGATTAGATAATCTTTGATTCATGCTTGATTCTGGTGGTGATTTGCTTTGTTTGTTTTGTTGAGAGCGAGTGACAATAGGCATTTAATAGAAACTTTCTGTGACAAAGGGGACAAAATCCTCTTCGATATGTTGCTCAGGGGTTGGTGGTGGTAACCTTGGGAAGTTATAAGTGATGCACTCATCAGGAAAGAATGCAGGATTGATCTTTCCTCCTCGATTGATTTGTTGACTAAATGCGGACTTTTGGCAGAATGCTCTAGTCTTTAAAGGTTCCTTGTCAAACTCGTTTGATTTTTTCTGAATATAGAGTCGTACGTGATGAAAGAATGTTCTATGAGATTTGAAGAGTTGACAATTGATGTATAAAAATTTATTTCTTTTGACAAATTTGGAAAAACTTGGTTGTTGTTTCTTCAACGTGGTGTTACGTTAAATATTCTTTCTTCTCAGAATATGAGGATTAGTCATGCATAAGTGATTAATGGTTTCCTTTTGAATTGTTTTGGATTTAGGTTATCTTGTTTTGAAGACTTCAAGTTTTACTTTATCAAAGTGAAGGTTTAGATGCCCCCTCATGACAAAGTGTGCCAAATGATATGGATAAAGTTTCCCGATATGGAAATTGATTTGGCAACTTGAGGCTTTGAACAAGTGTGTTTTGGATAAAATCTGTGAGATAATAAAGGACCTATTCATCACTCATGATGATGCTTCCTGATTCTGATAGGATAGATATGTTTATCGTGTAACTAGTTTGGGATTCTGGACAACTTTTGTTTAACTAGAAATTTGACTTAGAAATAGCTTTTAATGTTCTGATTCTGATACTCTGCTTTGACGAAAATGAAGTTGATGAAAGAAAGTTTTCAAAAATGTTTTCAAAATTTTTCAAATTTATCTCTGTTTTGCCCCCTATTTTTCTATTTTTTATTATGTGCTAAAGCAGAGATGGGATGTGCTACAGAAATTTTTCAATGCACTAAGGAAAAGACCACACGCACTAGGCTACCCCCGGCTATGCGCTAATTGGTTTAGACTGTTTATTTTTGCTTTTTGTTTTACTCAAAAAGTCATGCGCTAGTATGGGCCTACTAAGCGCTAACTGATCAACTCTATGCACTAGTTTTTGACTCCTACGCGCTAAGCTGATGCTTCCACATGCTAGATTGTTCTTAAAACACACTAAGTTATGACTGTGGGTTTTGGATTCTTGGTAAAGCGTTACTATTAAGACTTGATGCGCTAAAGTTCAGTTTTAATGTGCTAAAAGATAGTTCACATGTGCTAAGAGGTTGTTCTTATGTGTTAGACTGCCCTGATATATTGATTTGGTTGTTTTCTGTGATTTTTGGATCTTTGTTTTGAATTTTTTAGTGTTGAAAGATGATTTTCTGAAGTAACAAATGAAAGTATAGCACCAAAGAGACAACCATTTTGCTTAATCTAACAATAAGTGTATGTTCTGCGAGGATGTATTCAAATCCCCAATGTTTTAACAGGTTTGGATACAAATAATACACTTCAAGAAGACTCTTTATTCAAAAGTCATAAGTAATATCATAGCCCACTAGTCTCGATACTCTGTCAGCTCAAACAGTCATGTCACCCCCTAGAGGGCGCCCGTTTTTTTGTCTTTTGCCAGAAATTAACTCAAAGTGAATTGCTTCACAATTGAGTAGTTATCTTGGGAGATATATGGTGAGTGATCTTGGGGGCGGATTCTTCCCCACCCTTGCACTATGATATTACAAATGTCTGGTTACTGACTCGGCTCA
The DNA here is from genome assembly GCF_030272615.1 of Cryptomeria japonica. Taxonomy (NCBI): domain Eukaryota; kingdom Viridiplantae; phylum Streptophyta; class Pinopsida; order Cupressales; family Cupressaceae; genus Cryptomeria; species Cryptomeria japonica. The sequence continues at coordinate 54,784,825 of NC_081408.1, forward strand.
AAGTTTCTATCCTAAGGTTCGTAATCAAGCTTCTTGTTTGGTCTTCAGTGATAAACTCCCTCAGGAGGCTTCCCAACCTTTAGAACAAAGGCTTTACGTATCTCAAGGATACTGGGGGAAGGCTAATTGCTAAGCAAAACCATTGAAGGGACTTTTGTCAACCTCCACTTTTGATTATAGTGGGTTGGAACTCTTGGCAAAAAAGTCATTCCCCACTTAGGTTGTTCCCTTCACACTAGCCATAAATGGCTTTAAGAGTTGTTTTCAGCCCCTCAGGAAGGCAGGCCTACTAAAGGTTTTAAAATGCTTGAAATGACTGAAAGCATAAGAGTGGTTTGGCTTTTTGGTCACCCAGTTAAGGGGAGAGCATATACCTTCCACTTTTGAGACAAGGCAATCAAGTTGTTCTTTTTAGCCTTCAAGTCAATGATTTTCTAAGATCTATATGGAGATGTTGCTCCACAAAAACATGGTGTTCTTTTTATTTCTTCAAAGCAGTGATTATCTAATCTAGAAAAGAACTTGGTCAACAAAGCAAAACTTCGATTGGGTCAACAAAAGAAAATCGTAAAAAGGGGAAGAACTTCCCTCTTTGATTGTAAACAAAAAATTTTAAGTGTGGTTCTTTTTCCTTGCAAAAATTTAAAATGGATCCTTTTATACACCAAAGGATGGTGAAGTTCTTTTTAAAGCTATTTTTGCAAAAAAAGAAAGGTTGTTTTGTTCTTTTTAGAACCCAAAAGGGAAAGTTTTTCTCCTATGAAAGCAAGAAAGATTTTTTATTGTGATTCTTTTAACAGCCCAAAATAAGGTGAGTTCAATTTTATCCAACCAGAAGTAAAAGAATTCCAAATTTTAACAAACTTAACTAAGTTAGTAAAAAAAAAAAAAAATTCTTTCTAATTCTGTAAATAGAACTAAGCTACCTCTGCAAGAAAATGTCAAAACCCTGCAAAATGTCAATCAAACCGTTAGAAAATTTTTGGATCTTGTGGACCTCTACAAGTCTAAATTTAAGTTTGGTTACAATTTTTGGTTTTTGTATCTGTTTGTGATGTGCTACATAACAAACTGTATGCGCTACAATATGACAGTGATGCGCTACAAGATGACAGTGATGCACTAGGCTATCTTTCGAACGCACTAAGATGGTTTCCAGATACGCTCCTCTATTTTTCTCCCACGTCAAGACCTACAAGAAAATGTTAGTGGGGTAATGTGCTATAGTAAAGACTATACGCGCTACGAGATGGACCCAACGCGCTGAACAATAAGCGGGATGCGCTAGGCTGTTAAACAGATGCACTAGGGAATGTTTCCCATGCACTGTTTCCTGTTTCTCGCGTACCTGTAAAAGGGGTTAAATTCAAAAACCGATTTGATATATGGGGTTGGGCCCCACGGTGGGTGCCAGAAATGTGTGCGGGAAAAGTGAGTTGATGGAACTTAAAATGTGAAAAAATGAAGTTCAAAGTGGCTTCCTCACACACCTGCAGGACTTCTTGGTGCAAGTTATGGAGTCGTGAAGAATGAATCAACTTCCCAAGGTTGGTTCCATGGTTCTCTATCTCACAAGGTCCCTCAAGCCAATGCCTTTGCTCTCAGATCACTGAGAAAAGTGACTTAGGGATGACTAATGCAAGAACAAGGGATGTTTTAATTGATTTTATTATGAAATGCATCCTAAGCTATGCATGATCTTACAAATGCAATAAGATAGATTATAAGATGACAAGATTAGTAGCAAGACTATCCTAGCATGATATACTAGTCTATGATTAAGCTAAATGATAAGGAAAATACTCTAAACATGCATATTTAGATTAATTCCTATTTAAAAGAGAGGCTAAATGATGAGCATAAATGAGATATTAAAGCTTGCATGGATTTGAGTATAAGTATGATGCTAAAGATTTGGGTGATTTAAAATGGAGGACGGAGAGCTCTATTTATAGTAAAAATAGGGCAATGGATGGCCAAGATTGAAAGATTTAATCAAGGGTCAAGTTTGATAGTTGGGAATCCATGTTTGTAATTCTCACCAATGAAATGGTGACAATTGTTAACATAAGATTGGTTGAGAGAAGGGGTTGGAGACATTAAATGCCTAAGAAGACCTCATGGTTACCTTAGGGGGTAAGGGTTAAGGTTAGGTTAAGATTATCCATTGGATAAAGCTTTTACCCAAAGGATAAACTCTTGTGCAAGGTTTAAGGGATAACCATGGTCAAAGCAATGAATGCTTGATGAGACCCTTGGGTTAGATTGAGAGTTGAGTTCAGAAAAAGTCTCTAATCATGCAAGAGGGTTGAGTTAACCATTAATGGTTTGGAAGAGAAAGTTGTTGGAGACTTGAAGCCTTTAATGGTTATCAAAGATTTTGAGGGTTTGAGAAGTGACTTCCTCTTGCTTAGGGATATGACAATATTTAGGAGATGGTTTGGGCTAATTTAGAAGTGATTAGAAGAATCTAGAAGAGGGTTTAAGATGCAAGTGGGAGATGTAGGAAAATGCAAGTGGGTGAGGGATAATATGTTTAATTAAAATAAATTATTTTATTTTAATTTGGTTGTAAGTGGAGGTTTTTAAATAAATTAGATTTATTTAATTGGGATTCCCTATTTAATTAAATGTAAATTTAATTAAAAGGTTTAGAAGAATAGATTTAATTAAATAAAATGATTTATTCAATTAAATGACCTAAAAGGGGTTAATTAAATTTAATTAAATAAATTGAGTAATTTACTTAATTAAATAGAGGAATGTGGATAATTTAATTAAATTAGATTTAATTAAATAGAGCAATCAACATAAAATATTCATTTAGGAATATAGTCATTTTTATACATCTACAGATGGTAGATTGAATTCTGAATGAATTAAGAATGTTACATTCATCCCCTCTTCCTTGTTTGAAATGGAAAGGAAATTGATTGAATTATGTAGTACAAAAGTGACAAAGAAATGATTATAGCTTGAGATCAATATATGGGATGAAGCTGTGCACCTGGTTCTAGCAGTAAAATGTCGAGACGAAGTTGCCTTGCGAATTTGAGGAAAAATTTCCCTGACCGTGGCAGGAATGTACACCGTCATCCAAAAAATCCGCGAAACAAAAAGGGTTTTTCTGCCTCTGCAAATGGATCCCAAATTCGAAAGTACAGTTGTGCACCTGCAACCTACACACATAAAAGAGAAGAAAATGGGTTAGGATTGGGGGTTTGCCTTTAGGTCAAACCCTAGTTTTGGAATTAACCAGGTAATGAAAGAAAGTACTTGCAAGTTGATGTAAATGAAAGACTGAATTGTAAAGCATCTCAATAGAGGTTGTAGTAGCAATGTTGATAGAAATGCTTGTGTGGAATTGAATGTTGAAATCAATCTCCTCTTCAATGGTTGAATCCTTGACTTGAATGAAACACCTAGCCTTGAAGGGAGAATTGAGAATGCTCAATGTTGGAAAAGAATGCTTGAATGCTCTTGAATGATTGATCACTTGTGCACACTCCAATATTATCCAACTTCAACTTATTGAACTTAAAATTTCTTTGCAAATGAGAGGATGAATGCCCCTTCAATACAAGTTAGTGGATTTGATTTTTGTCACGGGCTGACATCAGGGGAGTTTCATGCCTTATGCACAACCAACAATGCAACCCTAGGACCTAGGAGGAAAGATAAACACCATTATTTTTTCAAGGTTGGGAAGAATTTGCCAAAACTTAGAATTTTTTCCAACTTATAGTACTGTTTTAGGGCCGTTAAAGTGCCTAAGTGAACACAGGAGCCAGGTGTGTTTCTAGCCACCTTGAGGATTGAATAAACTTTAACTTTGATATGAGAATTGGGAAACCATAATTTCCTTTGGGTAGAATAATTTTTATTTTATTTTTAGATAAAAATAGATATACTATTAAATTATATTTTTTTTTTTTGTGTCTAGTTCAATGAGCACTGAAGGGAAAGAATCAGTAAGAAAACCTTTCAGTATTGCTCCAGTAAATAAATTTTTATTTTGATAAAAAAATTTATAACAATTTTAAAATTGAACTTTTGGTTTTTATATGATATATTTATATAATTGAAAATTAGGATTCTATATTTTATTTCAGGAATAGAATGTAATTTAATTTTGATGAAGAAAATAAATTGTATGTATTTATTAATATTTGAATTTTTATTTTTTTTTTAATTATTTTTATGTTTATATATACATTTGAATATAGAGATTGATATTTTTATTTGATTAATACAATGAAGTATTATTTTGATAGTCAATAAGTTAAGTTAAATCTTTGTTGTATTTATCTAAGTATTTGAATTTTCTTTTATAGAGATGTCAATTTAAAAAAATTGTGAATTTAAATCATTGTGAAATAAATAAGAATATTTTTACACTCTAATATTCAGATACTTGATATACTCCAACAAGGAAAACATTTTATTATTTTTTCACTTTAATATCCTAATACTTATATTTATTCTAGCCAGTAAAACATTTTTACACCCATAGAGAGTACAATTTTACTTTGTACAGAGTAATTTCAAAATGTGTCATTGTAGCTATCTTGTCACAATAATTTTTTTCTAGACATATGTAGTTTATATGTTTGCCCTCACTGCATTGAAATATGTGGGAAAATAAATGTCTCTCTCTCTCTCTCTCTCTCTCTCTCTCTCTCTCTCTCTCTCTCTCTCTCTCTCTCTCTCTCTCTCTCTCTCTCTCTCTCTCTCTCTCTCTCTCTCTCTCTCTCTCTCTCTCTCTCTCTCTCTCTCTCTCTCTCTCTCTCTCTCTCTCTCTCTCTCTCTCTCTCTCTCTCTCTCTCTCTCTCTATATATATATATATATATATATATATATAGATTTTAAATATCAATTTTACAACAATTTTTCTCATAGAATTATTACATTAGTATTGAATGGCTACTAGCTATTGTTGATGTTGTAAATGGCATTGTAATATTAACAAGGCCTTCTTATTTAAAAGCCATTATTCAATGTTATCGAAACCCTTCATTCATTGAAACATAAAGAAAGCCCAAAGAAGTCACATGGCATTGATTAAAGTTTTGCTTTATTTGTATACAACTCTTAGGCTGCGAACAAAACAAGAAACAATATTCCCACAAGAGGGAAATTGCTTACATTGTGTTTGCTAAAATTATTCTAAATTTCCTTTAACACCAATGAATATAGGTTATACGAGCTAGATATGTTTCTGCCTGTATATATTTTTTTCCACATAGGTAATATAGGCTATGGACATCCAACAAAGCATTATAGAAGTGGAAGTTTTATCAGATATTGTAATTGGAATTGCTTTGATAAACATGATATAAATTACTATCGGTGTAAGCCTTGCACTTCATTTACGTGCAAGCACTAGTTATAAATAGTGTAAAAGATTGTTGTCACACTTCAAATGACTAGGAATGTTTTTATGCCAATAAAATATAAATTATTTTAAATTAGTTTTTATAACTATAATTAAAATTTATTTTTATCTATATTAAATTCTAGTTTGTATGCTACCTTGCATTTAGCTATAGGAAGTAGTGAACAATGATGTCAAAGTACTAATAGGTGTGTGTGCACACATGCACAAATACACACAAAAGAAAGCTATAACAAAAATGAACTTCTATTATATTTTCAATTTCAATGACAATAAAGAAAATATATTATTTTTTTCAAAAATTAAATACTCATTCAATTAAAATTTAACATAAAACACTTGAATATTTTCATCCAAGAATAATTGTGCACCAATACATTTTTTTGTTAAATAATTAATTAATTTTAAATATATTTTTTATCAAATAAAATTTGTATTATTTATAAACTTGTGACTTAGAAAATAGATATCTTTTCATAAAGAAAATTACATTTGACCAAATTATATTGACCTATTAAGTGCCCCTTAATCTATCTATAAAACTAATGGCAACTTCATCTAAGATATGGATGAATCTTCTTCTCCAATACCTTTTTGCAATCAAGATTCCAAACACCCCCCAAAATCCAATAGCAAAACTTGTCATCCACTCTACATACCAATGCCATGGAATTTCTTCTTCTTCTTTAGTCTCTAGTTTTGGAGGATAAATCATCTTAAAATTTGACTTCTCCCCACATTTACATGTCTTATTATCAAGTGGAAATCCACAAAGACCAAGATTCTCAAAGAAATAGGTTGGGGAGAATGTTGCAAATTGACCTCCTCTTGGGATGCTTCCACAAAACATGTTGTTAGATACAATAAAAGTGCTCAAGCTAGAAAATGTTAGCATGACATATGGAATTTTTCCAAGCAATTTTTTGTTTGAAAGATCCAATGATTCTAACTGCTCTAGCATTCCAAAAGTGATTGGAATATTTCCTGTAAGATTCTTCCTTGAGAAGTTCAAAGTGTGTATACCTTTAAGATTTCCAATTTTTGAGGGAATGCCACTTGATAATTGATTTGCAGATAGATCAATGCAAGTTAAAAGTAACAAAATAGAATTATAATACATCAATTCCAATCCTTTGTTGATAACTTGGATCTCTTCTTTGTAATAATAGAAATAATCATTGGAATTTGAGCTTTCTACATGTGGATGTGGATCTATCATAGCTGTTAAATTTGCAAATTGTGATGGGATGGCCCCAGTCAAATCATTATGTGAAATATCTAACACATGCAATTTTGAAAGATTTCTTAAGTGATTTGGAATGTGCCCTTGGAGTTTATTTGACCTTAAAATAAGTATCATCAACTCAGAGAATTTTGATAGCCAAAGGACTATATTTCCCACTAATAAATTATCACCCACATCTAAAATCTGCAAGTTGGAGCAATTTTGAAGACTGGATGGTAAGTTTCCCTTAAGAATATTTCCATTGAGTTGTAGTGCCACAAGATATCTTAGCATTCCTATTTGAGATGGAATTTGTCCTATCAAATTATTCTTTCCCAAGTTCAGTCTTGTCAAATAAGAGCAATTAATCAATCTCAGTGGAATTTTACTAGATAATATGTTCTTTGATAGGTCTAAAACTTTTAGATTTTAAAGAAGACCAATGGAAGAAGGAACGCCACCACTTAGATCATTTTTTGAAAATGACAAGAATTCAATATCTCATAGAAGCCTACCAATTTGCATTGGGATAACACCTGTAAATCCATTTTCTGAAAGATCAAATACTTGTAAATATGGGGAAACTATTGAAGGAATTGAAAGGCAACCATCCAATTGATTCTAATGTAAGTCTAGAATCTCAAATAAACTCATATTCAAGGTGAAGGGAAATTGACCTTGAAAATTATTGTATGATAACTTCAAGTATTCTAGACTAGGTAAATCTTGTAGCCAAGATGGAATGCTTCCCCATAAACTATTTTGTGAGAGATCCAAATCATGTAATTGATATTGTGTTGAAAGGAATGGAGGTAGGATACCTTCAATATTGCAAGAAGATAATGCTAAAGATTGTAGGGAAAATGGAGGTATCCATTTTGGGTCAACTTGGATAGTCAATTTATTATAAGTAAGATCAAACACAAGGTAGTTAGTAGTAGTTGTTAAAGAATCAAGAGAAAAAATACCTTGCAAATTGTTGGAAGAGAGATGAAAACTTTCCACATGAGGGAGAAGTGCAACACAAGTGGAAATGGTACCATTTAGTTGATTTTCATTTAGATAGATGGATCTCAGGGATGAAATGTTACCCAATGAGGAAGGTATTCGACCATCAATTTTGTTGTAGGAGAGATGTAGATAAGTCAATGATGAAATATAACCAATTGAGAAAGGTATACTACCACTAAGCTCATTGTCAGAGAGATTAAGTTCAATAAAAGATGAAAGTTGACCAAGTGAGGGTGGGATCTCTCCACTCAATGAGTTTCCTCCAAGATTTAGTGACTGAAGACTAGAGATGTTGCCAAGGGAAGAAGGAATAATTCCATCCACCTTTCCCATACCAAAGTAATTTTACTGAGTTACTCATATAAATATGGAGGAGGCAAGAATTATTTCTAATACAAGGTGGAATAATCCCTGTTATATTAGTATTTTCCAAATTAAATTTGGTCAATTGTGGGCATTCACGACATAATATCTGACCTATATCTCTACTTTATGATGGGTTTCTAGATAAACTAAGCTCTTACAAATGAAGCATATTTCCCAACCATGAAGACACTATAGAACTAAGGTCATTTTCATCTAAAATAAGATGGGAGAGGGAGGTGAGGTTTTGGATGGCATTGGGGATGTGCTCCGATAGAGAGAAATACACAAGGTTTAGGTAATGGAGATGATGGAGATGAGAACCGGTTGCTTCCAAATTCCAGGTTGTCATATAAAATTCTACACCTTCAAGAGACAAATATCTCAGCTCATGCAGCTTCTCCACCCACCTTAAACTAGAGTTATACAGTTTGTTCTAAGCCAAGTTGAGGTAATTTAATGTGTGTATAGAGCCAACATCCATAGGAATCTCACCTTCAAAATTGTTCCAAGAGAGATCTAGATGCCTCAAATTTTGGAGACCAAATAGTTCTGCAAACATTAAAAATTAAAGAAAAATAGAAATTAAAAAAGAAAAAAAATCATTTATTATTATTTTCTAATATAAAAAATATAAAAAATTATTATTATTTATTTAACAATTAAAAAAATTAAATAGAAACAAAATATCAAACACTAGATAAATAATATTATTGTTTTTTATAAATATAAACTTCAAATTTTTGAAAATAGAAAATGGCTTAGTAGAAAACTACCTTTGCGTAGGTGGCCAATGAAATAATTCGAGCTTAAATCCAAATACTCCATGTGCTTTAATTGAAACAAAACTGGAACAAGTGTTTTGCCAATATAATTGTTGGAGAAGCGGAGTTGGATGATGTGGGAGGAGGAGTGATTTCACTCAACACCACGCCACTCAAAACAATTGAACCCCTTCCATGACTCATATTGCTTGGTAGCATCTGAATGCATGTATTCATAGTACTCATCCTTGATAGCATGGAGGGAATCTCTCTCATGTGGGATGTAATAACCCACCAAAATTGATCCAACAAAAATTGAGTATTATTTTTTTTTTTTTTTAATTATTATTTTTTTTTATTTGATTATGTTTTATTCAATTGCATACTCTGGGCATCCATCCAATTAGGATTAGGCATTCATCCATTCGGGATGAGCTTCTAACCATACGGGTTAGGCAAATTTTCCATACGGGACGTAAAATTCCATCTATCCAATACGGGATAGGCATCTACCCATACGGGGTAGGCATCCATCCAAACGGGATAGGAGATGCTCTGGCCAGAGACTTAGACTCATCGGGACCATTCGGGTCCTGAGCCACTCACTAAGTACTACACTCTTCTAACAAGAATGCACCGAGGTCGCCATCCTTAGGAGTAATTAAAAATAACACAAGCTTGAATTCCGCCTTAGAATTTGGCTTAAAGCCTCGGGAAATCAAGCGAATCCATACGGGATTCCTTCCGAGTATGCATTGAATTAAATTGATTATCTTATTTTTCATTTAGGATTCTTACTCAACCAAGCCTAGACCCCACCCACGAACGCTTGAGTACGAGGGACAGCTCCGTCCCAAGACTGCCTACATACTCGCTTCGGCACGAGATCAAGGCGTAAAGTATGTAGTTCTATTTTCTAATCTATGGTTTGATGTAAACTGATTTGTGGGTACGCAACCCTTTCTAGGGTCAGTGTCCCAGATAGTTTCTCTGCGGTTGCTACCCACGATGGTAGCACTTAAGCGAAGGCTCAAGATGGCCTATTGCTTGTGGCCTACAAAAAGAAAATAACTAGATCCTAATACTTATCCTGAACGTCACCCAATTGCAAATCACCAATATCCCTTCGAGATGAAATAAATAAATAAAGAAAGTAAATTTCATGAGGGTATTTAACTTAACCATCCTTAAAAAGGGGTTTACTATGGTGTATCTCAACGGATGTGAAAATCATTTAAAAGTTATCTTATTAAATTATCGATCCAAGAGGGATTACCCGCCCCTTGGATTTTTAACTTCCAAATGTCCCTTATTACTCCCCGACGATTTATAGGGACGATGCCACAGACGTCGTTAATGCAGCTTTATTAGGTGTTAAGTGCAGTAGTTCAACACGATGGCATTACCCGTAAGCGTGACCCAGAGGCACCATATATACCGAACGCTGCTAGTTTTGGTTTTCCAACTTCCTTTGTTTAGTTTTCTAACTACGAATAACAAAAATGAAAGCGTAAATAATTGAAGTAACTACTTGAAGTGTAATTTGCATAATAATGACCATCACGAAACTTGCATAATAGTGATTGCATGAAAGATGTAATTATTCCATAAATAATTCGCATGCTATGAACCATCAATGAAAGCAATTAATCTATGAGAAAATTGCATGATGTAAGAAGACTTAGCGAGTCCAAAATAACAATTAAATTTAAGCATTTGTATTAATGTAAGTTAATCTCTAAAGACCAATCAAGTGTCTCAATGATTCTTAATGGGTTGAGTAACTTAATTTTAGAAGAATATAGTCCACAATTTTAAAACTTACTAAGGGTAATTTAATTATGAACTTGCTACATATTAGCCCAATTTTTTTCTAAGTCGAAATACGATATCTTAAAGCTTACACAAAAAAAGGAATTCATTATTTCCTAAATGCCATTTCTATCAAATAATTTTTTTTTTAATTAATAACCAGTATTAATTTATATATATATATAAAAAGAAAAAAAAACCCCAAATTAAACTTCAATTTACAAATTTGAAAGGAGAAAAAAAAAAACTTTAATTGAATGACTTGTTTTAGTTTAGGTAGTAAATAGGGTGCGGGGTGGGGACCACAGGTCCCATCACCCCTGCGGCCCTGCATGCGCAGGTCCGCAGGGATGAGGGGATGCTGCGGGCCCCCCCGTACCCCTGCGACAGTTTTAATGAAACCATCCATGCAAGCTACCGTCATTGTACGTTGAACGCCGTGCGTTACGGAGGCTTAAGAGGATTTTTCTTAAAGTTTGAACGATTTCCATTTTTTTTGTTATATATATATATATATGTGTGTGTTTTTATATACAATATTATTATTATTATTATTTTTATACAGGAGTATTGCATTTTTAAATTATTGAAAATCACTTAGAGCAGGGTAGATAACAGGCAAATAACAATGTTGCAGATTAAATTTCAGGGGCAGAATGCAATGAAGCAGTAACCAGAGAGGTTCTTCTTCTCTTTTTTTTCATTTCTTTTGTTTTCTACACAGGGAGATCTATTCACAGAGAAAGGGAGAAAATTTGTTTGTACACACAGGGAGATCTATTCACAGAGAAAGGAGAAATTTGCTTGTACACACAGGGAGATCTATTTACAGAGAAAGAGATAATTTATTCCTTTTTCTTTCATTTCTTTTGTTCTTCACACAGGGAGATCTATTCACAGAGAAGGAGATAATTTATTTATATACACAGGGAAAATCTTTCACAAAATGTTAAACGTATTTTTATAGAGGATTTAGAAAACCAGAAGATGAGAAATCTTAGAGAGATTGATTACATCAAGATCCTTTCGAATACACAGTTCAGACTTTAAATCAATAACCAGAGAAATAATACATTTCAGACTTTAAATCAATTCAAATCTAAAACTTAATAAGATATTCCAATGATTTAATCTGGATGAATCTAATTCTTATCAAATTTTGAAATGAATGGATCTAATTTTTATCAAAAATAATCTGAAAACAATGAATCTAATTTTCATCAAATGACTCTATTCTCCTAAACCATTTAATCTACTTCTTATCAAAATCTGAACTAATTTTTATCAAGAATCTGAAACAATGAATCTCATTCTCATCAAACAATTTAATCTACTTTTTTTTTTTTATCAAACAATTTAATCTACTTCTTATCAAAAACTGAAACTAATTCTTATCAAAATCTGAAACAAATGAATCTCATTCTCATCAAATGATTCTAATTTCCTAAATAATTTAATCAAATCTAACCTACAACAAGAATAAGATGCACGAAATTAAGTTTGAAGAACCTGGGTGCTTGAAAATGGTGTAGAGTCTTCCTTGATCCTCCAAATTTGAAGAGAAGTCCTCCCAACAAAATCTTAGCTGAAAATGAAAATTGACTACAAAGGAAAATTTTACTTGCAGAATTTCTTATGGAATAGCCAACCACTCATTTTGAAACTTGTACCTCTTTTATAAAAGAAATTTCAAATTCCCACTACCTAATTATTAATTGAAAAAAAAAGAGATTCTCTCCCAATTTGGCCTCCATGCAAATTGATTAGGCTTAGTGGGAGGAGTTACATGCAAGGTGGTGGAGAAGCCTCTAGAAGCTTCTTATTCCTCCTACAACATGTGCCTTAATTTGGGTGAGGGAAATTAAATAACCAATTAAATATATATATATATTTTCCATGTGTGTGTGTGGTTTATTATTTTTATTCCCTTACAATATTCATTCAATAGTTTATCCAAGGAAATATAATAGAGTTTTGTATTTAAATCAAAAAGGTGATAAAGGAGGGTTGTGACATGGGAAGGATGAAACATAGCAGGTGCACTAACACAAAACAACGCCATCACAATAAACAAGCACATCATAACAGAGAATCTCTCCATTTTAACAACAAACTGATAATCTCTACAAAAAAGTTTGATTGAAAAATAATTAGATATGAATTAAATAGATGCCAAACATAATTTAGGATTCATGGTTTTCCAATCAGCATAGTGTCAGATAGACATACCAAATTCATTGGTCATTTTTGGAAAACTTTATGGCAGAGATTGGGTACTAACTTGTCATTTACCTCAGCATACCAACCCCAAAGAGATGGCTAAATAGAGGTGGTAAATAGGACACTTGAAAACCTTCTCAGATGTCTGACAAAGGAGTATGGACAAGCTTGGAATCAAATTATCCATCAATCTGAGTTTGCTTATAATGACAGTGTGAATAGATCAACTGGCAAGAGTCCTTTTGAGGTAGTATATGGGATACATCCAAGAGGTGTGTTTGATCTTAGAGACCTTGGAAGTATGGAGTAGAGGAGTGGAAATTTTGTTGACATGGCTTAGTCTATGAAGGATATTCATGAGCAAGTTAGGCAGGCTTTACAAGAAAACTCTCAAAGAATCAAGGACAAAGTGGATGTAAAGAAGGAAGAATATGCAATTTTATATTGGTGACTTGGTAATGGTTCACTTGAACAAAGTAAGGCTTCAAAAAGGTTTCCCTAGAAAGCTTCAAATGAGAAGGATTGGACCTTGTAAGGTCTTGGCTAAGTATGGCCAAAATGCTTACAAAATTGATCTACTCGGGGACATAGCTTTGTCTCCCATTTTCAATTTTGTAGACTTGGTGGGGTACAAAGGTACAAATCCAGAGGAATACACTAGAGTTTCATATATCTCTTAGTCACTTTCAGACCTTCCTTTGCCATCCCCCACCATGCTACAAGCAGAGAAGGTGTTGGATTCAAGAATTCTCAAGAAGACTAGGAACACCACCTATATGAAGTATTTGGTTAAATGGAACCATCTTCTAGAATATGAGGCCACTTGGGTACCTGAAGAAGACTTTCCAAAAGTTGGCATAGACCTCTCTTTGTTGCCTAAAGGAGTCAGTTGACTTCTTTCTCATTGGGGGAGTATGGTGCAGGAGCACCTGATGTTTCTTTATGAATTTTCAAATTTTGGAGTGCATGATCCTCATTGGATAAAACATTGAATAAAGGAATATTTAAGAGTCCAATAATGTGCTTGAGTTTTTGTTATAGTTTGTTGGTCATTAATCTTAGCTTGTTTACTCAGTTTTAGCCTGTGTGCCTTTGTCGGCCTAAAATGGAATCATATAGAAAAATGGTGTGAAACTTCTTGTAAGGCCTCATAAGGATTTTCATAACGTTTATTTGATGTTAGGAAACCATTCTAGGGGGTCAAGAGTATGTAGATATGCAAAATTTGTAAAAATGCATTGTGGAGGAAAAGTTGTCATGTTTGCTTGACAACATTTTGCAACAATGTGAGCAATTTTAGAAAAATGCTCAAATTGATAGTTAGAGGACTGATTGGTGGTTGGTTTGGATTGAGTAGGCATATATAAGTCCTCTCAAAACATTATGGAAGAGTTGGAAGATAAAAATATTGAATTCCTCAATAAGCAACTTCAAGCAATTCTTGTTTTCCAAAACAAATTGTCAATTTGCTTATAACAGTCTGTACTAGATGGATTAGATTCTATATTTTACCTTCATGGGTACTTAGTCTGTGTTTTTGTGGTGATTAAAAAGTACTTGTGACATTTATTTGTGCAGATCTAACTGGTGTCTTAAAATTCTTTCTTGTTTTACTGCTCTCGGCCTGAGCAAGGGGTTAAAGCCCAAAAGAATGACTCCAACTTGAATTTCCTTTGTGGATTCTCTATTCCATTCGGGATTCAAGTAATGGATTCTATATATAGTGTAAATATTTCATTTTGTGTCTTGGAAGTTTCTTGGGATCATTTTACCATCATGCCCTAGGCGAGCTCTACCATAGCCCGACTAGGAGCATGACTGCTATTGTCAATTTTTCTTGCAAGGGTGATCTAATCCAATAGTGCCAAATGATTGGAATTTAATTTGAATTTATACAATGCTTCAGTGTGAGTGTGGAGGTCTGACATGGTGTGGATATCAGTAAACCCCATTGGAGAAATCTTCTAAGCCTAAAACCCTTCAAAAGAGCCATTTGGGGGGACATACCTGTACAGACAAATCAAACTACCTCATCCCCTAAATCCTGGAGAGAGTCCAAATGGGTATCTAGATCACAAAAGCTTCTGGGGGGTCATTTGGAAGTTTTTAGCACAAAAGAGAAAAAAATGTGAAGGAAGGGCTAAAAGGGGCTCATAGGGCTACTAGGCCTTGAAAATAGGAATCTATGAAAGTGATAGGGAAATGAAGGGAAGAAAACTTCAAAACCACATGGTAGGAGTTGTCAAACCATCTCAGACTCATCCAAGTCCCCTGCAAGTGAAGGATAAAGAATTAGACATGTTGGTGGTTGGACTTACTCTTGTGAGTCCTAACCTTGACTGAATAACTGAAGCAAACACACTAGTAGAGAGTTCTCCAAAGGAGTTTGGGGATTTTTGTTGGTTCAAACAAGGAGAGAAGGGCATAGGAAAAATAAGGAAGCCCACAATGAGACCTATTCCTAGTGTATGAGCCAAATTGCACTTCTTTGTGAGAGTCTCTCTATCAGTGGCTATAGGTGAAGTTGAAGCAGTACATGAAGAAAGTGTTGCCTTGTGGAAGAAAATCATGAATTAGCAAAAGAAAGATGAAGAAGAAACAAAAAAGGTAAACAAACAAGATTAGAGTGCAACTTCCCTTGACAAAGGGAAAGGTAAAGAAAAAGGCTCTACTGAAGGCTTTGATGTTTTCTTAGTTGATGAGATCATAGGAAATAAGGTGTTAGACATCCCCAATCTGACAAAGGATAGATCCCCAATCTGCCAAAGGATGTCAAGAAACCGGTGCACACTACACCATTGAAGGAAGCTGATCAAACTAAGCTTCCCGATCAAGATGAAGTGACAATTGAAGATGTTCCTTATGAATATACATCTCACAAAACTTTATTGATACCAAATCCTATTCTATCAGAAGAAGGAAAAGAGGGAGATAAGAAAGTAGAGGATAAGAAAGCAATGGTGGATACTCCTCCAACAAAGAGGAAGTTAGACTTAGAAAAGGAAAGTGAAAAGAAGAAAGTAAAAATCACCACCGCAGCTAGTTTAGAGGTTGAGACTATAGAAAAGAAAGATGAAACATAGGAGGAAGAAGAGGAAGAATTGGTCATTGATATAAACAAAATGACTCCCAAGCAATTGATGAAAGTCTTAAAAAAAATGAAAATTCAAGCTGAAAAGGCTAAATTAAGAACAAAGAAAACGAAGGCAAGAATTGTTAATTCTGCCAAGACAATTCTATCTGACCTAATTCCTGACATTGCAGTTGATGACAATGCACCCATCATTGATTAGTTGGGTACTCTTGTAAAAACAATTGATTCAGAGGCAACCGATCTGGAGAAGGTTGCAGTAAGGCAATATGAATCAAAGAGATGAGAAAATATAATGGAATAAATATCAATTGGAAAAGTTGCCCTCTCCACCTAAACAAAAGAGCTTAAAAATATACTACAGGAAGTTGGCCAATTATTGGTCAAACCTTCAAGTTTTATCGATTTAATCAGAGATCTAGAAGATAAAAGAAATCAGAGCCAAAGAGAAATTCAAGATCTAATAAGTTCTTTTGATCCTCTTACCAGTCCAGCATCAACTTTTAGTGGCAAAGTCAAACTGCTCAATCATGAAATCAAAAGGTTGAAAGAAGAAGAGGAAAAATGAGGTCTTATTTTGTTAGACCTATAGTGATGTTTGGCACCAATTATTGATTTCATGCAAATGAATATTAAATAAGTAGAACACCTCATAAGTGAACCTAACTGCAAGACAATCGGTGATATGGAGGTTTTTATTACAGTTTTGCATGGACACTTCACCACCATGAAACAGATAAAATATTCATGGGAATCCTCTTTGAAAGTAGCTCAAGCAAATTTCAAAGAAATTTTTTCTTTACTTTGATAAATTATTTTGTATAGATTTTGCCACTGATAGAAAAAGGGGGAGTTTTAGAGATTTGTACATTGAGAGTAATAGGGGTCAGAAACAGGGGCCAAAACCGACACATTTTTTGTAGTGTTTGCCATCAATGCCAAAGATAGAGTTTGTTGGCATTTTGTATGACCGGTGAATGATATGGTTGTCATTGTTGGCAACATATCGGTAAAGAAGTAAAGGATAAGGGGTAAATAACAAGTGTTCTTATTCATATCGATAGTGAGTAAACAGATATACAAAGGTTAGCTGGCTAAGTAGTATGTAGACAGGGTAAGCTGAGTATAGACCGGCTATGAAGTAAGTAGATCGGCACACAAGAGGTCAACTGGATAAGCAGTGAATAGATCGATACATAGGAAGATAATCAACTAAGTAGCTAATAGATAGGTATACAGGAGGTAATCAGTTATGCATAATTTGATCGGTACATTGGCATAATAGGAGTCTCAACAACCACACCAGGAAACATCCAGTTAAACCGACAGTTTTCTCCTGTCAACTAACAAACTTATCGACATGAACAACTGTCTTGACTGATATTCCTAGAATGATTTCTAGAGAGTAATTTATGGCTTGGTAACAAAATTTTGAATGGGATTTTTGGAGGGAAATTTTACGCAAGAAGAAAAGGGAAATAAATTCACTTAATTCATTTTTTGATGTAGTTGGTGTTCATGTGAAAATAGATCTGGAAAAAGGTGAACACAGGGGAAGCAAAGCAGAGTGCAAAGCCAAAGGTTAGAGGACCAAAAGAGTATAGAGCCGAGGGTCAAAGAATCGATAGAGTGTAGAGTCGAAGGTATAAGCAGAAAATTGGTGTTGTACAGAGAAGACACAACTGATGCAAATAGATTATTATTTTCATTGTGATCTGATCAAGCTATCAGTAGCCACTTCAAAAAATCATCTTTCTGTTGCTTTGTAACCATTGCAATTAAAATCCCTTAATAGGGTGGACTTTAACAGGTCCCATTGTAAAATCCCTTAACCGGGTGTCATCTTAATTGATGATCCTAAGACCTTTAATAGGGCAAAGGCACTAACAGGCCTTAAACAAAATCCCTTAACCGAGTGGCACCTAATAGTGTCTTTGTAATAGCCTAACAAGGATGGCTCCTCACCGGCAGTACTCCAAAAGAGTACAAATTTTGTGAGTTCCTACTTAGACCGTGTTTTTCTCCCATTTGGCTTTCCATGAGATAAATCTTGGTGTCACTATGTATCTTTTCATGCATGCATATTATTCTGCAACAATTGTTTAAATTGATGAATATTAAGTAAGTGCAAACTTGAGTTAAAAGTTTTAGTTGTGTAAAATTGGTAAAGTGTTGATTCACCCCTCTCCTCTTCGCACCGGTTGTGACTAACAGTCACTACTAAGGAAGATGGCAAGAATGAAGGTTTGAGAGGAGAGGAAGCCAGGCAAGACTAAGAAAAGGGTCCATACATTTTTTTGTCTCTTTGAGATAATGTAATTTATCATGATGTTTGAAAGATAACTAGATAATTATATAGATTAAATGATAAATAATTATAACAAAAGTTTATTTATGAATAATAAGTTAAAATAACTAGTTTTATAGTTATTTTTTGTAAATAAATTACGGAATTTAGCATAAGAATATAATGGCTTTAAAAAACCATATTGTAATATATTAAAAAATATATTGAATGTATGAACTCAATATTATATTTATTCCATACTTCAATGTAATTATGGTATATTTTATTTGCAATTTTATACTATTTATCTTCCATTTTCAATAAAAAGAAAACGAAAAAGGATAATTTGGGATCCTAAGATAAATCATTTATATTAGAAAATGTAATGTAACAAGGAGGATGATTTGAATGTGGATGAGGATTTTCCTTACTTCTGCTAACAAAACTCTCAATGTGTCATGTTTTTTCTCAAGTTTATAGGTAATGAGTTATTCACCATATTGTTAGTTGAGAAAATAAATCAAATGTGAAGGAGACAAAAATAAAACATTGAAATAATTAAGTGGATGTTAATTGAAATAAAAAAAACCATTTTGATAACTTGACATTTCGAATGTTGGAATACATTGAGGGAAAATGAAATCTTGAAACTAGAGTTCCATTAAGGAGGATGCAATAGTCAAATATCTTCAAAAAGAAATGGGTGAAATCAAAATAAACGTATCAAAAATGGTAAAATTGAATAAATTTATGCTATTGAGAACTTATCCAAGAGTAAAAAGATGATCCATGAAAAACTAAAACATCATAAAGTAAATCGAAAGATGGTCCTGATGTAATAATCAGATAAATCAATATTAAGGATAGTGAAAACTAAAAGAGGTGGATAAGGACAACATTGCCTCATTGGAAAATAAACTTAAATATTTATAGGAGCAATGGGATGTGGTCATTACTTTGAATGAGATGTAATTTTATTTGTGTTTTTGTTGATTCCTTATTTTGATTCTCTTCTATCTATTGTGTTTATGTTGTTTGAACTATTTCTACTATAGTTTTATAGTATTGTCATAGGATGGTTGTTGTTAGATAGTTATTTTGTTATTTTTCTATAAGGGTTGGGCTCTCCAAATAGTCTCACAACCCACTCCCTTTAATTTCACTATATATTAAAAATACTAAAAAATATTATGTAATTTAGAAAATTTGAACAACTCATGACTATTCAAGCCAACATTTAATTGCAATGAAGGTTAATAGATTTATTATTAAATTACATGAAAAAATTATCATCTCTAATTTTTAGGAAATTATATCAAGACTATGTCATCCTCAATTTTAATTACATAGTGATCATAATTAATTGCATCTAAGATATGCAATAATAACTTCCATACTATCATTGGGAGCATCAATTTCATAGTTACCCCTGAGCTTATAACAAAAGCCACTAGTTTGAAATGTGAAGGACAAAAAGTGGAAAAGAAAATTTCTAGGGCCTACAAAGGATTTCTCAAGAAATTATTTGAAAAAGGTGAAAGGCCAAAGGTTTTGGAGAACAACTATGATCGCTTCATCCTATCAACCTCATATACAGTGGTGAGTTTCCATGTTATGAAATATTTTACCTTGGAAGGGCTTTACTCTACTATTCATGGCTATTGTTTTTCAATTTTAAATCATATTTGTCATGGGGAAAACATTGAGTTGTCATTATATCTATTCACTTATTTGTCTACTAGTATATGTAAAGGTGCCTCTCACCCTTTACATCAAAGGTTAATTTATGTCCTTTATCAATTTTCCTTTGACCCCTACCCTCATTGATGTTTCCTATTAACCTATCATATAAACCCTAGAAAATTTGAGGAAGCCCCTTGCAGCTTAGTTCACATCAAACTTATTGAATTTAAACCGCTTCTTTCTAAAAGTAGGAAGCCTGAACCTAATCCTAAAGGTAAAAAGATTAAAAATCCCGTGTTAATGAAACTCTAGAAGTTTCTCTTCTTAAAACTACTCTGGACAAAAGGAAATCCTCTACTTCCAAGACTAACCCTTCTAAGGATAGGAAAACTAATAAAGGTCCCTCAAAACAAAGCATGACCATTGACTTAGATAAGTTAGTTTCTAATAACAAGGAAAAGGCCAAGTAATAAATTGAAAAATAGGATGGTAGCTCGGGTGAGAGATGCTTTATGCATCTAATTTCTAAAGATAATAAGATCAAGAATGTTATGAAGGAGGAAACCCCTATTTATTTCTAAGTTTGTGTGTTGGAAGAGAGTGTGGATCTCTCTTCTAATGATTATGAAGATGGGGATTTTCAAGATTGTGAGGAGGACTAGGTGGATGAGAGTGATGATAATTTGAAAGCCACTAATAAGCCTAGGGAAGAAGGTGCAAGGTTTGTTCAAAGTACCCTGTCCCCCATTTTTTCTGGTGAGGAAGATATTGGGCATATTTCTTAGGATTACCCCTCTATGAAGAAAGAAGACAACATTGCCAAACTAAAAGGCCAAATTTCAAACCTACAGGTTCATGTTATGAACCTAGAAACTAGAGCAGAGGAATGTTGAAAAAGAAAAAGGAAGACGGGTATGGCTATCGCTTCTCTATGTGCCATTACTAACACAATCATGACAACAGATGATATGGGATTCATATTAGGGAAGAGAAGGATTAGGCTCAAAAAGTCAAGAAATAGAAAGACATGGACTAGGAGGCTTGGCAAGACTAGATGGGGAGGCTCACCAAAAACTAAGAAATCCTTAATAGTATCTGATGCAAAGGTTCATTATGGAGTGTTGGATGTTGTGCCCTTTTTTTGTCTTTTTGAATCTTATTGATATGGATTGTTCTGATAGGGTCTGAAGTTTGGTAGGGCTTAAGTGTATTAGCTATATAATACTCTTAAGTTCAATTCTCTGAACAATATGTTTAATGAGACCTACGTGCTGCCTAAGACATTTTACTTTTTATTTAGTGGCTACTAGTGGTGTTTATTTAAGCTTAAATCCATATGATACTATTACTCTATGTTTA
Source organism: Cryptomeria japonica (assembly GCF_030272615.1). NCBI lineage: Eukaryota > Viridiplantae > Streptophyta > Pinopsida > Cupressales > Cupressaceae > Cryptomeria > Cryptomeria japonica. The sequence goes on from NC_081408.1 coordinate 54,806,036, forward strand.
TATGCTCTTATTTTGGATGGATAACCCTTTTTGGGAGGGGTGGGTTTCAGGTATTAGTGTTTTTGATTACTTACTTGTGAGCTAACTTCATTATTTTTGTGTGGCTTTTGGTTGTATGATGTTAGTTAATGTTTTGTTGTTGCTCTATTTTGTTGTTTCTTTTTTGTGAGGGATCAGGGCCTTTTCCATTCTTAAGTAATAAAAAACAATAACTTCCACACATGTAGGAAAAATTACTAAGGAAGAACACATAACACTTTCTTTCAAACAAATTAAAATATTATGCTTTGAAAGATAATTAAATAAAATATAAATCAATCAAAAAAATAGATAGTTAATGTTCCCTCTCTAATCCAAAATTATTTTTATTTCCATTTGTATTTTTTTCCCCACAAAAATTGCTTCTTCAAGAAAATAATTCTTTTGGCATCATTTGGGAGACACATTAACTGAAGTACATTGTTAGCAAAATATTTTCTAATATTTGTTGTTTGGAAGATCAAAAAACAAAAACTACATCATTCAATAGATGGAAGACTCTTGATTACTTTCAAAAAAATGAAATGTGGACCTGATGAGAATGTTTTAACTATAAATAGTGTAAAACTATTATTGTTACACTTCAAATGATTGTGGACCTTTTTTTATGTGAGTAAAATAAACATTATTAGAATTTCTTTTTAAAAATATAATTAATTTTTTTTTATGTATATTAGATTCTAACGTTTACGATCCCTTGTATTTAACTAGAGGAAGTAGTGAATATGGATGTCAAGACCTACAAGTATGTTTCCATCATATATATTCGTACACACACACGCACACACAAGTTATAAAAAAATTGATCTTTTATTATATTTATATTTTCAATGAGAATAAAGATACTTAATATTACTTTTTCCTAAAACTAAATACCCATTCAATAAAAATTTAACATAAAGGACTTGCATATTTTCATGTAATAATATATGTCCACCAATAATTTTTTTGCTAATTAATTAATAGTGATACATATATTTTCATCAACTCTAATTTGCATGCTTCATAAAATTGTGACTGAGGAAATCGATACATTTCCATAGACAAAATTATATTTGTACAAATTATATTTGCCTATCAAGTACAACTTAATATATCTACAAAAATAATGGCAAATTCATCTAAGATTTGGATGAATCTTCTTCTCCAATACCTTTTGGCAATCAAGATTCCAAACACCCCCCAAAATCCAACAGCAAAACTTGTCATCCACTCGACATACCAATGCCATGGAATTTCTCCTTCTCCTTGAGTCTCTTGTTCTGGAAGATAAATCATGCTAGATTTTTTATTATCTCCACATTTACATGTCATATTATCAACTGGGAATCCACAAAGATTAGGATTCTTAGAGAAATAGGTGGCAGAGAAAGTTGCAAACTGACCCCCTCTTGGGATGCTTCCACAAAACATGTTGTTAGATACAATAAAAGTGCTTAGGCTAGAAACTTTTAGCATGTCATTTGGAATGCTTCCATGCAATTTGTTGTTTGAAAGATCCAATGATTCTAACTGCTCTAGCATTCCAAAAGTGATTGGAATATTTCCTGTAAGATTGTTCCTTGAGAAGTTCAAAGTGTGTATACCTTTAAGATTTCCAATTTCTGAAGGAATGCCACCTGATAATTGATTTGCAGATAGATCAATGCAAGTTATAAGTAACAAAATAGAATTATAATACATCAATTCTAATCCTTTGTTGATAACTTGGATCTCTTCTTTGTAATAATAGGAATAATCACTAGCATTTGAGCTTTTTACTTGTGGATGTGGATCCATCATTGCTGTTAAATTTGCCAACTGTGGTGGGATGGCCCCAGTCAAATAATTATATGAAATATCTAGCACATGCAATTTTGAAAGATTGCTTAATTGGTTTGGAATGTTCCCTTGGAGTTTATTTGACCTTAAAATAAGTATCATCAACTCGGTGAATTTTGATAGCCAAAGGGGTATATTTCCCACTAATAAATTATCACCCACATCTAAAATCTGCAAGCTGGAGCAATTCTGAAGACTAGATGGCAAGTTTCCCTTAAGCATATTTCCATTCAGTTGTAGTGCCACAAGATAGCTTAACATTCCTATCTGAGCTGGAATCTCCCCCATCAAATTATTCTTTCCCAAGTTCAGTCTTGTCAAAGAAGAGCAATTAGTCAGTCTCAATGGTATTTTACCAGATAATCTATTCTTTGATAGGTCTAGAACTTCTAGATATTGCAAAAGACCAATGGTGGAAGGAATTCCACCACTTAGATAATTTGATGAAAATGACAAGAATCTAATGCCTTGTAAAATCTTGCCAATTTGCACTGGGATAACACCTGTAAAACCATTTTCTGATAGATCCAATAGATGAACATATGAGGAAGATCCTGAAGGAATTGGAAGACAACCATTCAATTGATTGTTATGTAGATCTAAATATCTGAATGAATACATGTAGATGGTAAGGGGTAGTGGACCTTGTAAATTATTATATGATAGATTTAAACTTTGTAGACTAGGTAAATCTCCTAGCCAAGGCGGAATGGTTCCCCATAGATTATTTTGGGAGAGATCCAAATAATATAATTGATATTGTGTTGAAAGGAATGGAGGTAGGATACCTTCAATATTACAAGAAGATAATGCTAAAATTTTTAGGGAAAATGGAGGTATCCAGTTTGGGTCAACTTGGATAGTCAATTTATTATTAGAAAGATAAAGTTGAAGGTAGTTACTAGTACTTATGAAAGAATCAAGAGAAAAATTACCTTGCAAATTGTTGGAGGAGAGATCAAAATTTTCCACATGAGGGAGAAGTGCAAGACAAGTGGGAATTGTACCATTTAGTTGATTATCATCAAGATAAATACCTCTCAAGGATGAAACGTTACCCAATGAGGAAGGTATTTGACCATCGATTTTATTGTGGGAGAGATCTAGATAAATCAAAGATGAAAGTTGACCAAGTGAGGGTGGGATCTCTGCACTCAATGAGTTTCCTCCAAGATTTAGTGTCTGAAGACTAGAGATGTTGCCAAGGGAAGAAGGAATAATTCCTTCCACATTTCCACTAACAACGTAATCCTCAACTTTACTCATATCAATATGGAGGAGGGTAGAAATATTTCCAATGCAAGGTGGAATAGTACCTGATATATTGGTAATGCTCAAATCAAATTTGGTCAATTGTGGCCATTCACAACATAACATCTGACCTACATCTCCGCTCAATGATGGGTTTCCAGACAAACTAAGCTCTTGCAAATGAGGCATATTTCCCAACCATGAAGGCACTATAGAACTAAGGTCATTATCATCTAAAATAAGATGGGAGAGGGAGGTGAGGTTTTGGATGGCACTGGGGATGTGCCCTGATAGATAGCAATTGGCAAGGTTTAGGTAATGGAGATGATGGAGATGAGAAATGGTTGCTTCCAAATTCCAAGTTGTCTTATTCAACACTACACCTTCAAGAGACAAATATCTCAGCTCTTGCAGCTTCTCCACCCACCTTAAACTAGAGCTAAACACTTCATTCCAAGCCAAATTGAGGTGAGTCAAGGTGTGCAAGGAGCCAACATCCATAGGAATCTCACCTTCAAAATAGTTCCAAGAGAGATCTAGATGCCTCAAATTTTCGAGACCAGATAATTCTGCAAACATTAAATAATTTAACATTAAAAATTAAAGAAAAATAGAAATCAGAAAAAGAAAAACAATCATTTATTATTACTTTCTAATATAAACGAAATATAAAATTGTTATTAACTATTTAACAATTAAAAAAATTAAATACAAACAAAATATCAAACGGTAGATAAATAATATTATTGTTTTTTATAAATATAAACTTCAAATTTTTGAAAATAGAAAATGGCTCAGTAAAAAAGTACCTTTGGGTAGGTGGCCAATGAAATTGTTCGTAGAGAGATCTAGATGCCTCAAATTTTGGAGACCAAATAATTCTGCAAACATAAAATAATTTAACATTAAAAATTAAAGAAAAATAGAAATCAGAAAAAGAAAGCAATCATTTATTATTATTTTCTAATATAAATGAAATATAAAATTATTATCAACTATTTAACAATTAAAAAAATTAAATAGAAACAAAATATCAAACACTAAATAATATTATTGTTTTTTATAAATATAAACTTCAAATTTTTAAAACTAGAAAATGGCTCAGTAGAAAAGTACCTTTGGGTAGATGGCCACTAAACCAATTTCCGCTCAAGTCCAAATACTCCATGTGCTTTAATTGAACAAGAGTTTTCAGATGATAAGTATGGTTGAAATTGTTGGAGAAGCGGAGTTGGATGACGTGGGAGGAGGAGTGGCTGCACTTAACACCACGCCACTCACAACAATTGAACCCCTTCCATGACTCATATTTATAGTACTCATTTGAATGCATGTATTTATAGTACTCATCCATGTATTTATAGAACTCATCCTTGAGAGCAAGGAGGGCATCTCTCTCATGTGGGAAGCATGAAACATAGCAGGTGGCAGAAACAGAACAGCAGCTCATCACAATAAACAAGCACAGCATAACAGAGAATCTCTCCATTTTAACAACAAACTGATAATCTCTGCACAAATGTTTGATTCAAAAATAATCAGACAGGAATTAAATAGATGCCAAACATAATTTAAAAGAAAATCAAATAGAGAAGAAAGAAATGAAGAAAGAAGAGAGAGGTTACCTCCACAACACAAGGCAGGAATGAAAGTGCGTGATAAAGAAGAGGGGTATCACACTATTTATAATGGTAAATGGCAGACAGCTGGATAAGTAAGGTGAGAGAAAGAAGAGGGGTATCACACTATTTATAGCCAGCAGACAGCTGGATAAGTAAGGTAATATATTTCGTATAGAAGAAGAAATATAATTTTTTTTTTTTCTTCATTGACTTGACTAGCTAGTAATGAGAGATGTGAGATGTATTTATTTCCTTGGGAGAAAATTCAAATACTGTCTTTTTCTTTCGTGTGCTATACGTGACCAATCTAACAACGAACAAAATACAAATAATTTCCCTCGTCTCCCACACGAATTGGGTGATTTAACGTGAGTTTGAATGAGTGATGAGTGATTTAAATTAATTGTAGAGAAAAGTAGGTAAACAAAGTAACAAACAAATTGTTAATGACAAAATGAATTCTGTTGTTTCTTCCACGGAGTAAAGCAAGTCAAGTCAACAAAGATTTGGAGAAAATTCAAATAATTATAAACCATCATCATCAATACAATTACATGCATTTCCAAGAGACTCCTGACTTGGAGAAAATTCAAATAATATATAAAATTATTCTTAATATATAAAAGACATCTATATAACTATACTTCAAATATAAAATATATTTATTATAGGAAATAAAATAAAATTACAAACAAATTGTGGACCACTTATAAATTTGGTGGTCTCCTACAAGAAGTAAAAGCAAGTCAAGTCAACAAAGATTTGGAAAACATCACTATCATAATTATTTCCTTGCTTTTGAGGAAAGACCATCATTATCAATACAACTCGATGAGTTTGTGATTTAATGCGAGTTTAAATAAGTAATTCTTTGTTTTTTATCACAACCTTAATTAATTAATGTTGTTTTTTCTATTTTCCTTATGTTTGATATTGATTCATCCACCCTTTATTTGTCAATGTGAATTGATTTATTTAACATACCTATTTTTAGAGGAATATAAGTAAAGTATATTGAAAGATATCAAATTTGTTCACAATTCTATTTTAAAAAATATTAGGTAATAGCCCAAAACCAATAAGGTGACTTGTGACCTCTCTTTCAAGAGCACAAGTTCTCCACCACTAGACCAACTCAGCTTGTACAAAAAATATTATATTATTATATAGTGTAATTAATATTAAATTATTATTCAGATATGATTATATTATTATGTTTTAATATATTATTTTTATTATATTTTTAAAATTTCCATTAAACTATTGTTTTTTTTTTTAAAAGAAGCTTTTTATACCAAATTATTATTAATATACTAATATAGATATCTTAAATACATCTATCTAAAAATTAGAGAGATATCAACTAGAGCTATTTTATTTAGATTTAAATTATTTTGTTTCACTTAATTTTTTTACATTTAAATTTTAAAATTCCCTACAATTATTTTTAAACATAATTTAAATAAAAAAATTAATAAGTTGCTTCATAAAAAATCATAAAGTCTACAGGCGGGAGCGAAATGGCGGCACTGGATGGCAGCAGGATCGACACTGGCGATAGGAGTAGGGTTACTAATGTGCACTATCCCGACCCTTAGTCTATGAAGGTTGGATCTTGGAGTGATGAAGCAGACATTGCTTTCCCCATTGAGATAGGTAGCTTGTAGGCAGTTCAAAAACCGATCATTGCTAGGAGAGCAGATATCATCCAGGGCAACAGACATTTCAGACCGCGGTTAAACTATGGAAACTCTTATTCAAGTGGTAATCAGTGCCCTATTGACCCGCATAAGTGGAAGGAGAATGGTTTCATCTAGAATAACAAAGGTTGGTTTCGTAAGGCTAAGCATCCTACATTCGAGGTCCCCCGATACTGGTATCCACCGCCTGAACGTAGCTTTTCCGATGCAGCACTCGAGAGAGGCAATCCTCACACTGACTCTTCTTTGGCTCCCCCGCTTGATCACGACAATCCCCAAAAGTGGAATGGACGCTTTAGGCAAGATAACTCAAAGGCGGACCAAGCCAACTTTTGGAGACCCAACTTCCGCCCTAACAATCGGAACCCTTGGTCAAACCAAGAAAGACACACTGACTTTTGAAGACCCACCTCTCTCCCTCAGCAAACCCGTTTTCATAAACTGGTAAGAAAAACCTCAAGACCCACCATCTTTTTGGATGAGAATAAAATTAATTCTGCTAGGTCAAATTTGTTTGAGTCTTGCCTTTTCATCAAGTGGGGTGGTGGAAAGTGGATTAAGGACAACTTTGAATCCTGGTGTAGAGCACAATGGGGTAAGGATATTAACATTAATATCCTTCTGAATGATTTCTATATGATTGAATTTATGAGAAATAAGGATAAATGACAAGCGAAGAATAAAGGTCCATACATCTTAGATGGCATTGAAGTTCACACCATTGATTGGCAGCCCAATTTCAACCCTTGAATGTTTGTATTACCGGATAGCAAGGTATGGATAAGATTATATAATTATCCCTCGGATTATTGGCACATTGATGTCATTAAGGATATATGCAAAGACCTTGGAACCTTTGTATCGACAAATGATATCTTGGAGGATAAATTATGGGAAAGCTTCCTCAGAATTTGTATTAGTATGGATCAAATCACCAAGATCCCCGACGAAGTCAAAATTATTGGGGCAGGGAAGATCTGGATCCAAAAGATTCATAGATAAGATCAACTGCATATTTGTCCTAAATGCTTCTCCTAAGATCATACTAGTATCTGTTGTGATGTTTCAGCTATGATTCAACAAAGTTATACCTGTATGCAATCTCCTATTAAGGTAAATCTGCAACCGGAACATCCTATTGCCTTTGACACTAGGGAAGCTTTTTGCAACAACTCTCTTGACAAGGAGAATGTCCCACTAATGGAAGCAACCCCTTTGATCATAATTCGTCCCTCCTCTGGTCAATACGAGAGTCAACAAGATCTTCTCACACTTTTGGAGAAGACCAAAACCCTATAGGAAGACATTGAATCCAAGTTAGCGGATTCACTTCCACCCTCCCCCTTTGTGTCCAAGAATCAACTAGTAATTGAGGATGGAAATCTTCTCTCTCCGGATATGGAGACTAGCAGTATGAGGGTATGTGCAGGATCATGGTGTGCCAAAACAGGCCCTTAAGTGGCAATGAAATTTCAAAAAATCAGAGTTATGCAACTTGACATGAAAAATTGAATAAGTTACGAACTTTATTTTTAAAATATGTAAGAAGAGAATCTATAGAAAATTGAATTTTGTTTCTAAGCTACTAGTTGTTTTTTGAAAAAAAAAATCCTATTTGATGAAAATTTCAAATTTCAATGCAGTGGTACAAAAATTTCAGGAAAAAGATAAGAAGTAGGTGTATGTCTGACCACCCTAATCACAATCAAATGATAATATTTTTTTATAAGATTTATAATATAAGTATTAGACTCATGTCCGGATGTGATACATATTTTTTAATAATTTTTTATAAAGTAAATAATTATTTATGATTTTTTTACTATAGTTTTTCAGAAATTCAGAAACTCCTATGTCTGACCACCTTAACTTGGTCAAAACCTTATGAAATTCAATTTTTTTAAATTTTTCCCTATAGTAGATGAATCATAGGATGTGACGCATGTTTCAGATTCAAAAAATGTTATGCGGTTTGAAAGTTATGAGTATTTTTCAATCAGTCTATCAATCAAGACTTTTGTCAGAATTCAATTAAAAAATAAATAATAATTATTTATTAAAGTCGAAATAAGACAAGCCTTATATTGTTGGAAAGCTAAGAACATCCTTAAAAAACCCTTTTCGTTTTATCAATTTTGGCTATAAAAAAAGTCGTCAGCGACTAGTGTAAAGTCTAGAAAATCAAGGAATATTGAAAAACATGTTTTTTCAGTTGACTTTCTAGGCTTGTCACTTCCAAGCCAAATCCCAAAGCAAACCCGAACCAAAATGTATTTATAGTACTCATCCTTGAGAAAGAACCCCTTCCATGACGAATATTGCTTGGCAGCGTCATGATGCATGTATTTATAGTACTCATCCTTGAGAAAGAAATGAAGAAAGAAGAGAGAGGTTACCTCCACAACACAAGGCAGGAATGAAAGTGCGTGATAAAGAAGAGGGGTATCACACTATTTATAGCCAGCAGACAGCTAGATAAGTAAGGTGAGAGAAACAGTAATATATTTCATATAGAAGAAGAAATATAATTTATTTCCTTCATTGACTTGACTAGCTAGTAATGAGAGATGTGAGATGTATTTATTTCCTTGGGAGAAAATTCAAATACTGTCTTTTTCTTTCGTGTGCTATATGTGACCAATCTAACAATGAACAAAATACAAATAATTTCCGTCGTCTCCCACACGAATTGGGTGATTTAACGTGAGTTTGAATGAGTGATGAGTGATTTAAATTAATTGTAGAGAAAAGTAGGTAAACAAAGTAACAAACAAATTGTTAATGACAAATGAATTCCGTGGTCTCTTTCACGAAGTAAAGCAAGTCAAGTCAACAAAGATTTGGTGAAAATTCAAATAATTATAGACTATCATCATCAATACAATTACATGCATTTCATGTATTTCCAAGAGACTCCTGACTTGGAGAAAATTCAAATATTATCTTTCTGTTATTGGTGGCAAGAAAATAAGTAAAATACAATAATTTAAGGAATGACTTATTTATTGATTAATTAATTAATTTTGTTAAATATATATATATATATATATATATATATATATATATATATATATATATATAAAATAATTCTTAATATATAAAAGACATCTATATAACTATACTTCAAATATAAAATATATTTATTATAGGAAATAAAATAAAATTACAAACAAATTGTGGATCACTTATAAATTTGGTGGTCTCCTACAAGAAGTAAAAGCAAGTCAAGTCAACAAGGATTTGGAAAACATCACTATCATAATTATTTCCTTGCTTTTGAGGAAAGACCATCATTATCAATACAACTGGATGAGTTTGTGATTTAACGCTAGTTTAAATAAGTATTTCTTTATTTTTTATCACAACATTAATTAATTAATGTTGTTTTTTCTATTTTCTTTATGTTTGATATTGATTCATCCACCCTTTATTTTTCAATGTGAATTGATTTATTTAACATACCTATTTTTAGAGGAATATAATTAGTGTATATTGAAAGATATCAAATTTGTTCAAAATTCCATTTAAAAAAATATTAGGTAATAGGCCGAAGCCAATAAGGTGACTTGTGACCTCTCTTTCAAGAGCACAAGTTCTCCACCACTAGACCAACTCAGCTGTACAAAAAATATTATATTATTGTATATTGTAATTAATATTAAATTACTATTCAGGGACGATTATATTATTATGTTTTAATATATTATTTTTATTATTTTTTTAGATTTCCATTAAACCATTCAAAACTCAAAAGAAGCTTTTTATACTGAATTATTATTAATATACTAGTATAGATATCTCAAATACATCTATCTAAAAAGTAGAGAGATGTCAACTAGAGCTATTTTATTTAGATTTAAATTATTTTATTTCACTTAATTTTTTTACATTTAAATTTTAAAACTCCCTACAATTATTTTAAAACATAATTTAAAAAAAAAATTAATAAATTATTTTAAAAAAATATTTAATATTATTAATGTTGATCGAGGCATTCTACAATGGATACAAGGGATGGAGTGTAATGGCATGAATGTGTAAATGTTAATAGAAACTCATACCATTTATCTTAAGTTTGGCAACCATTTAATATTAATATTAACTAGTTTAAATATCTTAAATACATCTATCTAAAATATGTCGAGATATATCAGTCTCAAAGTACCTAGAGACTAATATCTCTCAATGTATTTTGGATAGATGTATTTAAGATATCTAAACTAGTAGTATCTACAACATGGAATTTAAAGTATTTATTTATCACCTTTTTATTTAATTAAAGCATTATTATTCTTTGCAAATCGTGATGCCTATCATATTCATTCACATATGCAATAGAAATTCATAATGAATGAGACATGTCATCTTTTAAACAAAAAAATTAATCTCAATGTTAATAGAAGAGTTTACTTAAATAATGTATACATTACATAAAAATATTATGTTTCCAAAGATTTCTTTCTTCATTCACTTTCGTTTTGGTGAGTTGCTTTCTTCTCTTCATTTTTTCATAAAGATCGTATGAAAATGGTGGTAATATTCTAATTCCATCCAAGGCATTAACATGTGATATCCTAAAGGCCCATCACACACATGCCACCTTTTTAACATCCTATAATTTAGGCCTATCCCCTTAAGCCACATACATCATAGTTAGGCGTATAGATCATCTTAAGCCACATACATCCTATAATTTAGGCATATCCCCTTAAACCACATACATCCTAATTAGGCCTATAGATCATCTTAAGCCACATACATCCTAATTAGACCTATAGATCATCTTAAGCCACATACATCCTAATTAGGCCAATTGCTTTAAGTCATGTGTCTTAAATGATTAATTACAAAATTTGTACATGCTAAATTTGAAATTCCTAGTCTAAGTACATGAAATTAACTAATTACAACCATACGAGCCTCTTAACATACTATTACGATAATTCCCCTTTTAACATACTAGGACCTATTAACTATATATATTATAAAATTTCATATATTAAATAGCATGTAATAGGTCCTATTAACTATATATTCAATTTATTAAACTTAATTATGATCAAATTTAATTTAATTTCGACCATGTCCCCTTAAGACACATATAATTAGGAAATGCACGTACATCCTATAATTTAGGCCTGTCCCCTTAAGCCACATACACCCTATAATTTGTAGATGCTAAATTTGAAATTCCTATTCTAAGTACATGAAATTAACTAATTACAACCATACAGGCCTCTTAACATACTATTACGATAATTCCCCTTTTAACATACTAGGACCTATTAACTATATATATATATATATTATTAAATGTCATATATTAAATAGCATGTAATAGGTCCTATTAACTATATATTCAATTTATTAAACTTAATTATGATCAAATTTAATTTAATTTTGACCATGTCCCCTTAAGACACATGTAATTAGGAAATGCACGTACATCCTATAGTTTAGGTCTATCCCCTTAAGCCACATAAATCCTATAATTTGTAGATGCTAAATTTGAAATTCCTATTCTAAGTACATGAAATTAACTAATTACAACCATACGGGCCTCTTAACATACTATTACGACAATTCCCCTTTTAACATACTAGGACCTATTAACTAAATATATTATTAAATGCCATATATTAAATAGCATGTAATAAGTCCTATTAACTATATATTCAATTTATTAAACTTAATTTGATCAAATTAAATTTAATTTCGACCATGTCCCCTTAAGACACATGTAATTAGGAAATGCACGTACATCCTATAATTTAGGCCTATCCCCTTAAGCCACATACATCCTATAATTTGTAGATACTAAATTTGAAATTCCTATTCTAAGTACATGAAATTAACTAATTACAACAATACGGGCCTCTTAACATACTATTACGACAATTCCTCTTTTAACATACTAGGACCTATTAACTATATATATTATTAAACTTAATTAAATGATCAAATTTAATTTAATTTCGACCATGTCCCCTTAAGACACATGTAATTAGGAAATGCACGTACATCTTATAATTTAGGACTGTCCCCTTAAGCCACATACATCCTATAAAATTCATATTCTAAGTACATGAAATTAACTAATTACAACCATACGGGCGTCTTAACATACTATTATGATAATTACCCTTTTAACATACTAGGACCTATTAACTATATATATTATTAAATGTTATATATTAAATAGAATGTAATAGGTCCTATTAACTATATATTCAATTTATTAAACTTAATTATGATCAAATTTAATTTAATTTCGACCATGTCCCTTTAAGACACATGTAATTAGGAAATACACGTACATGAAATTATGAGTATGCCACTTGTCCTAGTTAGGCCAATCCCTTTAAGTCATGTGTCTTAAATGATTAATTACAAAATTTGTAGATGCTAAATTTAATTACGACCTATTTCGGCCTATCCCCTTAAGCCAAAATTATCCTATTTCTAGTTTGATCCCCTTAAGCCATGTGTCCTAACTTTAGGCCAATCCCCTTGAGTCATGTGTGTCACTTGATGATTAATTACATATGTATACAGGAAATTTTTTATCATTTATCATTTATATGTTCTTGATTTCATATGTATGTACATTAATTTTTTTATCATTTATCTATCTATAAAGCATGTATATGTATATATGTTTACAATGCATATACATGTAGATTGTACATGTTTTAAAATTATTTGTAATTTAAATTCATGTTTTAGTTTCAAAAGTTAGATTTTAAATTTTTATTTGATTTTTAATTAAATGTATGTGACATATATATATATATATATATATATATATATATATATATATATATATATATATATATATATATATATATATATATATATATATATATGCAGAGCTCATATTACATACACATCATCACATGGATGTGTTTGATATAGAATATTTTCTTAATGTAACAGGCCTCAACCCCCCCCTAGATGACCATGCCCATGGTGCAACACCTCCACCCCCATGTACACCCCCACCCCCTCCTCCACCTCCACCCCCACCCGATCATCATCCTCCACCTCCTGATTCTGCTAAGGGTCAATTTTGAGCCATTATTGATGAGAATGTTGTTTTCATATAGGGAAAAGTTAATGAGATCCTTAGAGCACCACATATATCCCTACACATGCACTGTTTTGCATCGAAGATGTAAAATGTTATTGATGCAGTTAGGTCTATAGATGCAGAGCTCGATTCACATCGAGCATGGAGAGAGGAGAGATGTCAGTTTTATCTGATGGCATCTCCTATAAGGATATTTTGAACCTAAGAATAGACAAATCTCACCTTGTTCCATATTTTTCAAACTCCACCATAGGTGAACCCATTCCACCGAAAAAATCCCGCATATCCATGGGGTGGTGTACACATCGAGGCATGGCTAATAATTTTTGGGATCAATGGTAGATGGTATTCGACACACCACAACATGCCAACTTAGAGTACCCTTTATACTTCTTGAGAAAATTATATGCAGAGTTTGTTTTGGGTTTAAAGCCCAATTATTTTGATATTAGAGCATTCCAGGGTGTTGGTGGTGGCATGCCACAGGATAGGTTGGGGGCATGTATTGACCCCAATAGACCTACCCGTTGCCAGGCCATTGTGGCTCCTATGCCTGTTATACCTATGACTATTCATGAGCGTTCTGTTATCTCCACATTGGACTCATTGACCACACTCATTGGTAGCCTTAGTCAACAAATAACTGATTTGTTGGACCGTGGCGACATTGACACTACTGAGGATGATGTTGACATGAGTACAGCTATTCCACATACATCGAAACCTCATTTTTGTATGAGTTTCCATCGACTATGCTATGGGCCTTGTGATGGTCCAGACCTTGGTTTGAGTTCACATCATGGTCCATCCTCTTCAGCTGCACGGGGAGCATCCACTGATCATGATAATATTGGTTCATATGTCAATTTTCTTTGTGTTGATGATCATCCCATAGATCATGATTTACGTGGTAAACAAGTATGGGGAGATCCAGTACATACATACAGTTTGCACTATACATATGTTTAAATTTACATAATTTATATAGATCTCTCTATATATATGTCTTCACTATTTACACATGTACATTTCTCCAACCCATGTTTGGGGCTACTATGACACCGACTTCCACATTGGATTATCCACTTGCCACTATGGTGAGTGCAACTCCTCCAACATCAGTTGTTGCAGATGAGTAGAGAGATTCAGTACGTTGACACTCTATCTTAATATATATATATATATATATATATATATATATATATATATATATATATATATATATATATATATATATATATATATATCTATATATATATATATTTAGAGATTTAATTAATTTTGTTCACCAAACTTGCATGATATTTTAAATAAATAAATAAACATCATACAATTGATTTAATATCTAGATTTAATTAATTTTGTTGTACAGGTGGACACGACCATCAGGATGAGTTTGCATTCAGATGGGCCATATGATCATCCTGATCCTCTTATTAGTTTTCTGCAAACATCGTCTACATTTCAGGTATTTATTGTTGATTTAAATTTAAAAAAATTGATACAAGTTTTAGAGTTTTTATTTAAAAATTAAATTAATTTGTATATATAATATATGTACACATGCGTGCATATAATTGACATGTGCAACTCTTTTTTAAATACCTTGTAGGATCTTGTTGATAGTGGAGTTTTTGTTGATTTCACCCATGATACAATGCGTATAGGAGATGATCTGAGTCAGGTACATGCGTATGAACATTAAAATTATCTCTAGTTGAAAATGAACATTTTAAATATAAATTTAATTTAAAATTCTATTTTAAATCATTGATCTTGATCTATATATATGTGTACATGTACTATATAGCATGAGATACCAGTGCTATGAACTGCCCCTATAGCACCTAGAGATGCAATGACCTTAGTGGAGTCTAGAGGATATGAGCCTACTCACATTGTACACGTACGTGCTACTGAACTTATAATTAAAATTTTTAAATTTTTTTTAAATATATATATATACATGAACATGAACTACAAAGAACTCTCACAAACTTTAACATTTTTGTCTTGTAGAGTGGATCTTCTCCTCTTCATCTGTGTGGCTTGAAGAGGAATCTAGAATGATTTAGGGCTTGTACAGTCATCTTCATTTTAGGGGCTAGATTTGTTACATGTTTCATGCAGTTTAATGACATTTGATCATTCTATCCCATGGGATTTGTTTATTTTGTGCACTTTGATTATATATTTTATTTTGAGCATGGACTTGATGTACATGTGTATACATGGACTTGTTTATTTTGCGCATACACATGGACTTGTTTATTTTGCACATCCACTTTGACTATATTTCATGTTGACCACATGTGGACTTGTTGAACATCACATATCTAGACTTGATATACATATATGCATGTGTATATATGCACATATACATATATGCATGTGTACATGTGGACTTGATTAGGACATTGATAACTCAATGATGAACAATAAGTACCAAATCGGTACTAAGAGGGGGGGGGTGAATCAGTACAGGCACAAATATCTTTCTCGAATTGATTTGACTACAAACACTGCAAATGTCTAATAGATAGTAACACCGGTCTAAAATAGAGTGCAACCGGTAAAGCTAAGAATGACTGTGACAAGAATTAACCGGTTAATCACTTAGCTTTCCACTCAACTTACTACTACACTTCCATTTCACCTTTATGCATGAATAGGTAATCTATCATCAGAAATAAAATAACAGCTAGCTCAACATGATTTACCTTCAGACACAAATCACTTAAATTGTCACATGAAAAATACTACACATGACACACAGATTTTTCATGTGGAAACCCAACTGGGAAAAACCACGGTGGCGATGAATGCCCACAAGCTACTTTTGAACACTTTAGAAGTCTGCTCTGTTAGGAGCCTAGTCCGGTCAAAGACTATTACAACAGGTTCTGCTAGGAACTGATCCTGTCAGAGATCACCTGGTTAAGGGAAGGCTAAATACCTGGTTAAGGGTTAAACCCTGTTAGAGGTTACCTTGTTAGAGGATTTCAAGAACTCAATGAGTTTGAGTCACCCTGTTAAAGGATTTACAAGAAGCTGATTAAAGATACCCGGTTAAGGGATTTTCCAACTATTGAAGTGGTTAAAGATCAATAGGTATTACAATGATCTAATAATAGCACTCAATGCCTAATGTAGATCTGCTTAACTACCTTCCTTCTGCACACACACTATGCAGGAATCAATCCTCTTATCTCATCTAGTCTGGCAAGAATCGTGTATCTCTACACTTAGATACACACACACCATTTTCCATCAACCTCAGCATGAAACACAACAACGACCTTATAGGAAATAGATAGGTCAGTAGCATAAACCCTAAACCCTAAAAATTTAGGTTAAACAATTCAAGCAGTTCAATCCTGGCCATTGAACACTTTGCATTTGAATGCAATGATCTTGAACAGATCTTGAGACATTCTCCATTGCTCGTTCTCCACCGCTTCATGGAAGCTATAACCCATCACGCGTTCTCCACCATTTGCAGGGACTTCGCACATTCTTGAGGTAGATAGGATCAATCTCCTTCATGCAAGATCCTTTACACACACAAGACTAACATGGCACCATGATCTGATTTTCATTTCAACTCTAACTCATCACACGATGTCATCAATTGAATCACACAGGCTTGGAACACTTCAACTAGAAACCCTTAAGCTAAGACTACCAACCAGTAGTCATACCATGTTAAGTCTTCATAGAGAACATTCCATATGCCGGTTCACATTTCATCATACCGGTTCTATTGGACAAACATACCCCTTCACCTATTGCTCAATATACTGGTTTATACCACTATACCGGTTCACTTTGCCAACTGTTTAGCTTCAATATACCTGTTCACTTCTTTGCACATATACTGGTTCACCACATTGTACCGGTTCACATTTCAACATATTGCTGGTTCACTCTCCAACATATTGACATCAATGACAACATAATATCATCATGTCAATAGACTCTGCACAAATTCCAACAATCTCCCCCTTTGGCATTGATGGAAATATACAAAGATCTCTCTTTCTACATCACATCTTCTACCCATTGCTGCGGATATATTCTTCGCTTCACATCTTCTCCCCCTTTGACAACAATGCCAAAGTGGAGGCACAAGCTATCCTGTTCCACCTATGTTGCTCCCCTTGAGGTGTAGCATCTTTCAACACATCAATCCAGAAAATATTTGGACACTGCAATACCTAACTAATGTGGAGTACATACTTTCAGTTTACCTCTTGAAGGAGAAACACCCCTAATTCACCTCTTAAATAAGTAAATGAAGCCTTTGGTAGAGGCTTGGTGAATATATCTACTAACTGCTCCTTACTGGAAACATGTTCTAGTACAACCTCCTTGTTCTGAACCTTTTCCCTCAAGAAATGATACTTGAGCTCAAAGTGCTTGGTTCTAGCATTCAAAACTGGATTCTTGGAAATGTTGACTGCACTTGTATTGTCATAGAATATGTTTACCAATTTAGATACATGAACTTTGAAGCCATTCAATACATGCTTCATCCAAATAGTCTGAGTATAGTTCATAAAGGCTGCAACATACTTCTCTTTTGCTGTAGACTAAGAAATACAACTCTACTTTTTACTCATCCATGAGACCAGTCTACCACCAAAAAAGAATGCACCACTGGTTGTGCTCTTCTGGTCATCTATATTATCAGCCCAACTAGCATCTATGAACACTTTCAGGTTGAAATCATTATTGTATCGATACCATCATCCATAGTCAATAGTTCCCTTCAGATATCTAAGAGTCTGCTTGACTACTACCTGTAGACGTATAAAAATGACCATATTCCTAAATGAATATTTTATGTTCATTTCCCTATTTAATTAAATCCAATTTAATTATATTATCCACATTCTTCTATTTTATTAAGTAAATTACTCAATTTATTTAAATAAAATTCACTATACCATTTAATGAATAAATCATTTTATTCAATTAAATCCCCCTAGCCACTTTTAATTAAATTCAAATTTAATTAAATAGTTATCCTAAATTGAATAAATCTAATTTATTTAATTTCCCCAAATTATAACCAAATTGAATTAAATCATTTAATTCAATTAAATCCTATTATCCCCCATCCACTTGCAAAATCCTAAACCCCTTCCTAATCCCTTCTAGAATCTTCTAAATTGCTTCTAATTAACCTAACCCTCCTCTAAACTTTGTCACATCCTTAAGCAAAGGGAAGTCACTTCTCAAATGGCCCAAAGTCTTGGATAACCATTAAAGGTTTTTCAACCTTCAACCACCAAAATCCTTAAAGTCTTTGAAAACCATTGAAGGCTTCCAACCTTCAACCACTTAATCCCCAAAGTCTCCAATAACCATTAATGGTTAATTCAAACATTTCCACATGGTTAAAACATTTGTTTTGACTCAACCTCTACCCAACCCAAAGGTCTCATCAGGCCATTAATGCTTTGACCATGATTATCTCTTAATCATTTGCACAAAGGTTTATCCTTGGATTAACTCTTAATCCAGTGGATAATCTTAATTTAGACTTGACCCTTAGCCTTTAGATAACCATGAGGTCTTCTCAGGCCTTTAATGCCTCCAACCTCTTCTTTCAACCCAATCTTGTGTTGACATTTGTCACCATTTTATTGGTGCCAATTGTGCACATGGATCCCCAACTTTCAAACTTGGCCTTTGATTGAAACTTTCAATCCTGACCATCCATTGCCCTGTTTGTGCTATAAATAGAGCTCCCATTCCTCCATTTTAAATAATCATCTTTCAAATTTGAAGCATTACACTTATGCTCAAATTCTTTCAAGCTTTCATTTCATATATGCTCATCATTTAGCCTCTTTTAGATCATAAATTAGACTAATATGCATGATTAGATTATTTTCTTTATCATTTTAGTTCAATCATAGACTAAATATAGTATGCTAGGATAGTATTCATACTAATCTCGTCATCTTATCATCTAGTTTATTGCATTTTAGCATCATATATAGCTTACAAAACATCTCATACTAAAATCAATCAAAAGCATATCTCGTTCTCATATTTACCATCCCTAAACCATTTTGCTCAGTAATCTGAGAGCAAAAATGTTGGTTTGAGGGACATTGTGAGATAGAGAACCATGGGACCCTCCTTGGGAAGCTGAGTAATACTACATTACTCCATAGCTTGCACCAAGAAGTCTTGTGTGTGTGTGGACTAGTATATAACAAGATTTTCACATTTTAAGTTTTATAAGCCCACTTTTCCCGCATACATTTATGGCGCTCACCGTAGGGCACGACCTCAAATAACAAATCGATTTTTGAAATTAATCATTTTTGCAGGTCCGCGGGAAACAGGAATCAGCGCATCAAAAACATATATTAGCGCATCCGCCTAACAGTTTAGTGCTTCTAGCCTACTGTTTAGCGCATGGGCTCTCTGTTTTAGCGTGTAAAGACCTTTTCTTAGCGCATGATTTGTATTAACAATTTTTCTTGTAGGTATCAACGCGGGCAAAACATAGAGTAGCGCATCAACTTAACAGATTAGTGCATCTGATCCCAATTTTAGCGCCTGTAATACATCATCCAGCGCTTAAAACCCAAACATTAGCGCATCAGATTTAAAATTTTCTTGCAGAACTGACCGCAGGAAAAAGAAAAACACAGAGTAGCACTTCAAATTCACAGGGTAGCGCATCCCAGTAACAGAATAGCGCATAGAAACATAATTATAGCGCATCTATATCTTATTGGAGCGCATACAGTTTGTTCTGTAACGCATCAAAAACAAAACAAAAAAAAAATTATTGTAACCAAATTGAAATTTTAGACTTGAAGAAGTCCCCCAAATCACCTGATATTTTATCTTTTTGTTTGCAAGATTCTAATGGTTTCTTGCAGGTAGAGTGAAGAATTTTATTTTTATGAAAAAAAATGATTTCTTTTGTTGACCTCCAAAATCAAAAATTTGCTTTGTTGACCATTTCCATTTTGATAGATCAGAAAATCTTTCGTTTAAAATTAAAAAGAACATCATATTTTTGTGGAGCAACATCTCTACATAGGTTAGCAAATCACTAAATTGGAGTCCTAAAAAGAATTTTTGTTTGCTTTGTTTCGAAAGTGGAAGGTATATGCTCTCCCATTAACTGGGTGATCAAAAATCCAGACCACTCTTACCGCTTTCAGTTATTTCAAAGCATTTACATCCTTTAGCAAGCCTGCCTTCCCGAGGAGTTGCAATCAACTCTTAAAGCTATTTATGGCCGGTGTGAAGGGAATGACTTAAGTGGGGAACGACTTTGATGCCAAGAATTCCAACCCACTATAATCAAATGTGGAAAGTGACGAAAGTCCTTTTCAACAGTTGCGCGTAGTGATTAGCCTTCTCCCAGTATCCTCGAGATACGTAAAGCCTTTGTTCTAAAGGTTGAGAAGCCTTCTGAGGGAGTTTATCACTGACGGTCGAACGGGAAGCCTGATTATGAACCATATAATTAGATACTTTGAGCCGAGTCAGTAACCAAACATTTGTAACATCATAGTGCAAGGGTGGGGAAGAATCCGCCCCCAAGATTACTCACCATATATCTCCCAAGATAACTACTCAATTGTGAAACAATTCACTTTGGGTTAACTTTTGGCAAAAGGCAAAAAATCGGGTGCCCTCTAGGGGTGACACGGCTGTTTGAGCTGATGGAGTATCGAGACTAGTGGGCTATGATGTTACTTATGACCTTTGAATAAAGAGTCTTTCTGAAGTGTCTTATTTGTATCCAAACCTGTTAAAACATTAGGGATTTGAACACATCCTTGCCAGAACATACAGTTTTTGTTAGATTAGGCAAAATGATTGTACTTTGTGTGCCGTGCTTACATTTGTTATTTTAGAAAATCATCCACACTTGAAAATTTCTCAACAAAATTCAAAATCCTCACAAAAATCACCCAAACGGAAAAATCAGGGCAGTCTAGCGCATAAGAGCAACATCTTAGCGCGTAGAACATTCAAATTAGCGCATCCAAAACACAAATTAGCGCATCCAAAATGCAAATTAGCGCGTGCAGTAAAAACAGTAGCATTTCATCCTCAGGAAAAAATAGTATATAATACTTTAGCGCATCCGAAAAATAGTCTAGCGCGTAGCAGTAACATCTTAGCGCGTAGGTGCCCAGAATTAGCGCATAAAACAAAATAGATAGCACGTGTCAAGCACAGTGTAGCGCGTAAGTTTACAAACAAATTCCACAACATTTTTAACAGACCTAATTTTAGCACGTGGCAGAAACATCTTAGCGCGTGGAATAGATATATTAGTGCATTCACAAAAACAGTTAGCACTTAGCAAGCCCAGTATAGCGCGTAGCTTTTTCAAACAAAGTTAACGGCAATTTCAAACAGCCTGAATTTTAGCGCGTGAACGAAACAGCTTAGCGCGTTGAAGCCTAATTTCAGCACACAAAGCCGGACAGTTAGCGCATGTAAAACCTAGGATAGCGCATTAACTTTTCAACTGTTAAACCATTATTTTCCAAAAAATCAAATTTTAGCACGTATCTAGGGGTAGATTAGCACGTGTGCTTAGTATTTTAGCGCATCAGAGAAATTCAGTAGCGCATGTAAACTTTGTTTTAGCGCGTGATCCAAAATCAAAAAATAGAGAGTTAAAACTGAAATTTTTTTGAAAATTTTAAAAATATTTTAAAAGACTTTTTTATCAAAAATCATCTTTTATCAAACTAGAGTGACAAAAACAAACCGTTAAAAACTTTTCTCAAGCTAAATTTGTGTCAAACAAAGTTGTTAGAATCTAAAACAAATCGAGCAATAGAGGACGTCTCTCCTATCATAATCCAAAAAAATTTCATCATTAGTATCAATCAAATCCTTAAACATCTTACGGATTTTTATCTCACAAACACTTGTCTAAAATTTTCAAATTGTCAAATCTAGTTTCTAGATCGGGGAACTTTTTATCCATATCATTTGGCACACTTTGTCATGAAGGGGCATCTAAACCTTCATTCTGATAAAGTAAGATTTGAAATTTTCAAAACAAGCATCAACTAAATCCAAACAAATCAAAGGAAATCATTGATCACTCATGCATGACTAATCCCCTTATTCTGAGAAGAAAGAACTTCTATTGTAACATCACGTTGAAGAAACAACAACCTAGGTTTTCCAAATTCATCAAGCGAAATAAGTTTTTATACATCAATTGTCAACTCTTCAAATCTCATTGGGTATTTCTTCATCACATCAAACGTTATATCCAAAACAAATCTAGCGAATTTGACAAAGAACCCCTGAAAACAAGAGCATACTGTCAAAAGTCTGCTTTTAATCAAAAGATAAACCGTGGAGGAAAGATCAATCCAGCATTCTTGCCCGACGAGTGCATCACATATAACACATCTCGACCAGAACCACCAACGCCCGAGCAACACATCAAAGAGGACTTTGTTCCTTTCATCACTGAAAGTTTCTATTAAAATGCCTATCACTCGCTCTCAAAGAAACAAACAAAGCGAGACACCCGCAGAATCAAGTATGAATCGCAGATTATCAAATCCTTTTGAAGTTCCATCCTCAAAAGAGCCTGAAATTACTGACGCAATTCTGTAGGAATGTCAAGAAAATCCTTCATTCCAAAAACTCATCGAAAAACTCATGGAAAATGACAGAAAAATATCTACTCATGCTTACGCGAGTAAAGGCGTTAAACTTCCTGAAGATTTCGACGCAAATGTCTTTCAAACCGGGTCTCAACAATATACATATCAAGAACAACAAAGAGAAGAAGAAACTCGCATACCCGAGCAACATATTCCAGAACAACATATACCAGAGATGCGAATACCTGAATTCGAAACTCCAGAACAACACATACCATTTACTACACCTTTTCAGTTAAGAACAACTACAAGGGAAGAACTCTTCCCTCGACAAAATAATGCGCCCTTGGTTGCTCTTACTCAATAAATGCAAATATTGCAAAGACAAATACAAGATATGCAACAAGGGACAACAGTGCGGTATTCTATAAACGAAATCTGTCCTTATCCATTTGACAGAAGATTAAACATGGTACCTTTTCCTCCAAACTCAGACTTTCCCAAATTTGATAAATATGATGGGAAAAGTGATCCTCGGGATCATGTTCGAGAATTTTGCACCATGAGTCTTGAATTTGCTCATGATGACACTTATCTAATGAGGTTGTTCCCAAGAAGCCTGAGAGGACAAACAATGAAATGGTTATCCAAAATTACACCACCTGTCAGATCATTTGACGAATTGGTTAACAAATTCATCACCCACTATTCTTACAACATCCAACATGCCATAACCATGCTAGATGTTTGCAACACCAAACAAAAGAACAATGAAACATTCATGTTTTTCCTTCAGCATTGGCGACGCATCGTATCAAGATATCCTCGAGATATTCCTGAAAAAGAGAAAATGGAAATCTTCATTGATAACTTAAATGGTGAAATGAGTTACAGACTCAAACCTCAATGCATACCATCTTTTGCCAAATTGATTGAAAATGGCATTCAAGTAGAGGAAGCCTGTGTCAAAAAGGGAACACTCAAGTTCTACAAGGAAGGAACAAACTCATCAAACTACAATAACCACAACAAGGCCAATCTTGACAAATCTCAATTTTGGACGCGAAACAAAAACGAAGGCAACAATGAATCATATGATCCCAAATCTAAACAACCAGTGCTTGCATTATCAGGAAATACTCAAAATGTGAAAAATCCTAAAAATGCTACTCCTAATGCTAACACATATGCACCAAACAATGCTCAAGGACAACTCAAAACCAACAACGCCAACGATAATCAAAGCAAAAACCTGATTCCAGGGCCTAACAACAATTCACGCAACAACACTAACAATTTCCCAAAACGTATCTTCACACCACTAGGCCAATCATTAGAATCTACATTCAGAAAACTGCTGGCAAACAAGATTCTTTCTTTGCCTCCAATCAACAATTATGAACCCCCAATCAAACCACCTTGGTGGAATGATTCACACTATTGTGATTTCCATCGCAACAAGGGTCATAGAACAAACGAGTGCATGAGATTGAAACACATAATCCAGGACATGATTGATCGAGGTGACTTAACGGTGGATGGTCTCAAAACAAATAATGATCACGAAGCCTTCAAAAATCCTCTCCCAAATTATAACAAAGATGGTGCATCAACTTCAAATGATACACGCGGAGCTCGTATTAATCACATCTACAACAACACAGTCAACCACATATCAGCTGAAGACCATCAAGTCAATGTCATAACCATTCGAGATAGGCATGATCATGAATCTATCAATGTAACAACCTAGACTTAGAAATATGTCTTGAAGGGACATACTGCACCTCCAACTATCACACCAAAGATCCAATACGACTTGGTTAACCAACTACGCAAGACTCCAGCTCAGATATCTATCCTAGAATTGTTGAAACTATCCCCAAAACACAAAGACATATTAGAGCAAGCGCTAATGGAGACAAATGTACCTCAAAATCTGGATACAGACAGATTTCAAGCCATGGTCGCCCATATGACAGAATCTCATAACCTCACCTTCTCAGAGCATGATAATACTTCGTTAAGTCATCCGCATAATACTCCTCTACATATTGCAGTCATTGTTTGTAAACACCGAGTAAAAAGAGTCTTAATAGATGGAGGAGCCGGACTTAATATATGCACTTTAAAGCTTATCCGTGCACCAGGCTTCTCAGAAGAATCTATTGATCCTTATAAAAAGATTACCATAAAAGCATATGATGATGAGGAAAGGTCCTCTAAAGGAACAATGATATTACCTATTCAAGTAGGACCAGTACAAAAGGATACTATATGTCAAGTCTTAGATATTGATCTTACCTATAATATCTTGTTGGGATGACCTTGGATACATGAAATGCAAGCAGTACCTTCTACATATCACCAGTGTGTCAAGTTTCCTTATGATGGACAGGAAATCTCCATATCAGCTGATCACAATCCATTTCAACATTGCAACGCAATGGGGGTAGCCCAAGACAGTTTGGTTCCTTATAACAGAGAAAAGCAGCGGTCTTCGACATCTGATCTACCAACAGCAAAATACAACTCCTTATGGGGAGACTTCAAACAGAAAATGCAAATCAAAGACCAGGGCATGGGCGAATATTCTATGGAGCCTTTATGTTTGACCAGATTGCCAACATCACCTAGATCACATGGTTTACCTACTATATCAACACATCTGGCAACTCAGCCCATCACTAAATTTGATGGTACCTTCATCCAATTGGGTACTCTAGCACATGAATCAAAAGATAAAGACATTCTTAGCTGGCTATACAAAGATGAAGAAGAAGCTAATAGAGCAGCTGCTTTGGACATTGTTCTACCAACGCACCTATATGGAAAGGGCTACCTGATCATGAAACAAATGGGATATGGCAGTAAAGGACCTATTGGGAAACGCAAGGAAGGAGTCACTGAACCTATAGATCTTCCTTCACAACCTAGTAGAAATAAAGCAGGAATAGGTTCTAAATTTACCTTCCTATTAAAATGATCGCCACACATAAATGCAAAACCTCAATAGAAGGAAAAGAAGAAGTACAAGGAAGAATCCTGGCAGGAAGCACTCTTTGAATCAGCAGAAACAATCCACAAGGCACGAGAACATCAAGATCAGAAGTTGCATCAGGGAAAGCTTTTCAAACATAAGAAGGCCATATCTGCAGCCGTGGCTCATATTCACACACCCATGGCTCAAAAACAAATCATGTCATCATAAGAAACCATCATTCCTCCCTGAGGAAGCACAATCTATGAGCAAATCTAGACCATGGAAGATGGATCGGATACAGAATCAACACAAAATATCAAAAAAGTGTCCATCATCAAAGATTTGTTTTCACCATACAACATACCTGTTTGTAGCACAGATAGAATTTGGGATGATGCCTATGAGACAGATTTCAATGAATATGAATGGGGTACCTACTCTGATACTACTACAAATATCCCAGATGATATTGAGTTCATATCCATTTCTCAAGAAGAACATAACGCAGAAGATAGACCTCTTGAATTTGGACCACAACATATCTATGACATTCAGGAAAGCGAACAGAAATATTACGAACAAGTCTATGTAGAAGATGATACCATCAAAGACCTCAATGAAACCCTAGACTTCTTTAAAACCAAGACACATCACGATGAAAACTCTATCCTAACACTTACAGTAGCCGAACTTGACCCGCCCAATGATTCCTTACCGCTTGTCTTCCCTGATCTCATCGACTGGAATGAACCTGAGACCCATGATATACCAATTTTCCCAGATGATGAATCTATTATCCATTACCTATGTACTGTAAATCCTGAAACAGGCTCTACCAATGAACAAAATGATGATGTTTGTCCATCAGGGGGTGCCAAGTCTCTCAGTCGCAAAAATGAATCAAATAAAGAATCTAATGCTGAAAACCAGTCAATGACAGCTCTAGATCCCAAAAAAGTAAAAATAAAGGACGCATTTGAGGGTGAAAACCTTTTTAAGGCACCTAACGATGGGAGACTTGACACTCTTCATGAACATTTTCATGAGTGATCACCCATATTGATTGAGCCCACTCAATCAATCAACATTGGTACCACAGAAGCAGCCAGAAACATTCACCTTGCAGAATCTCTGACAGAGGAGGAAAGATCGACATTCATCATCTTCTTTAAAGGACAACAAATTAACTTTGCCTGGTCATATGCTGATATGCCTGGAGTTGATCCACACTTAATCATGCATCACTTGTCCATCTCTATAGGAGTCAAGCCAGTCAAGCAAAAGCTATGAAAGATGAATCCACAGGTGGCACTCATGGTCAAAACTGAATTAAAGAAATTATTAGATGTCGGATTCATCCAACCTATTGACTATGCCGAATGGATTTCCAACATTGTTCTAGTGTCAAAACCAGATGGTAGTATCAAAATATGCACCGACTTCAGGGATGTCAATAAAGCTTGTCCAAAGGATGACTTTCCTCTACCAAGTATTGATATAATTGTAGACCTCACAGTAGGCCATGCAATGCTATCATTAATGGACGGTTTCTCAGGCTATAATCAAATCAAAATAGCTCCTGAAGATCAAGACAAAACAACATTCACCTGTCCTTGGGGAACGTACTGTTGGAATGTTATGCCTTTTGGCTTAAAAAATGCAGGAGCAACTTATCAAAGAGCAATGACAACCATATTCCATGATATGATGCACACATTTATGGAAGACTATGTGGATGATTTACTAGCAAAATCCTTCACCAGAGCTAAACATCTCAGCATCTTAACAAAGATCTTTGATCGATTACAAAAATTCCAAGTCTGACTCAACCCTAAGAAGTGTGTCTTCAGGGTTACATCAGGCAAGTTACTAGGCTACATAGTCTCAGCTAAGGGTATTGAAGTTGATCCAGCAAAGGTACAAGCCATCATGGACATGCCACCACCAAAGAATATCAGTCAACTTAGATCTCTACAAGGATGACTTCAATCAATCAGGCGATTCATCGCTCAACTAGCAGATAAAAGTCTGCCCTTTAACCACTTGCTACACAAAAATGTACCGTTCAGATGGGAGACTAAGTGTATAGAATCTTTTTACCAAATTAAACAGTACCTGATGAATCCACCGGTTCTAGTACCACCAGTTGCAGGAAAGCCTCTTATACTATATATCTCAACAACAGATATTTCACTGGGGGCACTATTGGCACAAGAAAATCAACAGGGAAAGGAACGCGCCATATATTACATTAGTTGAACATTGAATGGCTATGAGCTCAACTATACATTCATTGAAAGGGCTTGCCTAACAGTGGTTTTTGCATCTCAAAAGTTCTGACATTATATGCTAGCACACACCATAAAGCTAGTAGCAAAAATTGATCCTCTCAAGTATCTACTCAGCAAGGCAGCTCTCACAGGCCGATTAGCTAAATGGGTCATGATTCTTAGTGAATTTGACATCCACTACACAGAACGACAAGCCATCAAAGGATAAGCAATTGCAGATCAGCTGGCTGAAGCACCGCTACTAGGAAAACACACCATGGACATCAAATTTTCAGACAGGGACATTTTTGCTCTTTCATCCAAACAATGGACCCTATATTTTGATGGATCCTATACACAACATGGTTCAGGGGCTAGCATTCTATTCATCACTCCTGAAGGACACACTATGCCAAGATCATACAGGCTTATGTTTCCCTATACAAATAATGTGGCTGAATATGAAGCATTGGTCATAGGCATCAAAATGGCCGTCGAATGGAAAATCACAGAGTTAAAAGTCTATGGAGACTCACAACTGGTCATCAATCAAAACAACAACTATCAGACAAAGGATGACAAGTTACTACCCTACAAACGGATGGTGGATGACTTCAAACAATATTTTGTACACATCACTTTTGAACAAATACCAAGGTTGAACAACAAAGCAGTCGATGCAATGGCTACGATCGCTTCATTACTACAAATTCTAGAACAACAGAGTCATTATGAGTTCTTGGTAGAGCAACTGTTCTCCCCCACCTATGACCACTCTGAATCCCAGGTTATATATGCCTTGACCGGTTCAAATTCTCTGTTATATGGACCAATATACGACTACCTCAAGCATAATTTCTTACCTATTGACCAATCCCGTAACCAAAAACGTAACTTTATCCGACAAGCTGTCCGTTACACCCTTACTGCTGATACCTTATATCGTCGAGGTCTAGATGGTACTCTTCTTCATTGTCTTGATCGTAATGATTCTGATTTGGCTTTACACGAGCTTCATGAAGGTATTTGTGGTACACATTCTAGTGGCACTACTCTTGCTAAAAAGTTTCTACAAATGGGATACTACTAGCCTACAATAGAGAAAGACTCATATCATTTCACCAAGAAATGTCCTAAATGCCAGATCCATGGCAATCTAATACATGCCCCAGCACAGGAACTGCAACCATTCACCACATCCTGGCCCTTTTGTCAGTGGGGACTAGACCTGGTTGGAAAAATTCATCCTTCATCTTCAAATGGACACAAGTTCATTATAACTACCACAGAATACTTTACCAAATAGATAGAAGCAGTTCCCATGACCACAGTGACCGGGAAACAAATTGCCTCTTTTATCCTAAATTATCTGATTTGCAGATATGGTATTCCAAGTTCAATCGTCACAGATAATGGATGACCTTTCAAAAACCAAGATGTACAGGAACTATGTGAAAAATTCAAAATCCAACATCAGTTTTCTACACCATACTACCCACAGGGAAATGGTCAAGCAGAAGCATCTAACAAGACAATCCTAAAAATACTCAAGAAAATAGTGAATGATGCAGGCAAAGATTGGCATGTACAACTTAATCCAGCACTTTGGGCATACAGGACCAGCATCCGCACACCTACAGGAGCAACACCATATTCATTGGTATATGGATCAGAGGCTATTTTACCCTTGGAGGTAGAAATTCCATCTCTTAGAGTCTCTTTGACAGATTTAATCCCCGATGAAGAGTATCAAGTTAACCAACTGCAAGAACTGGAACTATTAGATGAAAGACACCAACATGCTTATACTCATCTCAAAGCATATCAGCAACGCATGTGCAGGAGCTACAATCACAAGGTCATTCCTCGTAACTTCAAGGTTGGTGATCTAGTCCTCAAAGAAAATCCAAGAAATCAGCAAGATAGAGAAAAAAAAGGGAAATTTGAACCTAACTGGTTGAGTCCCTATGTCATCATATCAGTCTATGGATCGGGTGCCTATCAGCTAACAAATTCTGAAGGAGATGTGCTTGATGATCCAACTAATAACATTCATTTGAAGAAGTACTATACTTAAGGTAGCCTAGTGCATGGAAAAAGCCAAAAACAAACAAAAAAATCAAAAAATCCAAGAAAAAGCAAAAATACAAAGTACAATAAAAACAAATGGTGAAAACCTGGTAAACAGGCGCCCTTGTGAAAGACTGGCTCTTTTATTTATATCCATGCCATTTTTTCCATCAAAAGACTATCGGCCATCGCCCAACACTTAGCATATATCCATTCAGGACATACTTAGCGTAGTCACTATCCTGAGTTATCCATCTATATCTATTCTCTTATCGCATTCCACCATGGCTTGGAAATCACTGTACATAATCATATCTAGAGGTACACTCAGCTAGGGGCATTAAATTGTTCAAACACTTGCAAACATTCAAGACATTACAACTATTGCAAAACTCAGACACATGACATCCAACAAACACAACTACGCTTCATCGTAACAACCAAAACAAAAACAATACACAAGAATCTCAAGGATGGATGATTTTCTGAAGAACTAAATGTTGCATTATCGCATAAAAAGTCTTGATTATTTTGCATTTTGAACTTTTTCATTGTTGGAATCTTCTCCTTCTCTCATAAAAAGCTTCAAAGCTAGAGATCATGAGGAACTTCCAATATTTTCTTAGTCTTCTGTCTAGGAGGCGATCCCTTGTATTGTGTGAATATTTGCCTCGAGACATGATACATTACATATCACTGAAGGCCTGATTCCATTTCATGCATATAAATGATCTACTCTTGTCTGTTTACGCAATACGCACTCAGGTCGTCATGGTTCAATTATACCTTGACGCTTGTGCTATCTTGCAAAATCAAATATCATGTAAATTTTACTCAGGTCATTATGGTTAAATTATACCATTATGCTTGTATAAATTTTTAACATATCCAAAATCAAAAAATGCTCCATGATGATATTTACAAAGAAAGCAAACAAATGGTTATATCAGATGGCAAATACAGAATGAGAGATGCTCCAATAACAATTAGTTGCATATCATTTTACAATTAGTTGTACATCATTTTATAATTGTAAGGAAGTTAAGTAGCGGAAACAACTTCCTACACTAACCTTGAGAGGAGGGTAATGCAAAACTTTTTTCAGATCATTACAACAGTTATAGAAAATAGAAATAGAAATAATAGCAATCATACCACAACACAGTGATTTATGTGGGGAAAACCCTTTCGGGAGAAAAACCCCACCCTCCAAAAGCAGCTCAATATTTTATTCAGCAATAAAAAATAGATTACAACATACTTGCAGAGCAAGCTCTTCGCAGGAGTATCACTAATCAGAGATTCAGAGGCAACTCAATAGCCATAGGACTCTTACACACAACCTCTATCTCACACACTTCATAAATAGGAGATACAATACAAGAAACCGTCAAACGGTATTACAAAACAATGGGCTAAAACCACCCAATAAAGTGTAGCTGACCTTATCTCCTTTCTAGATTCCCTATAACATGTTAAAGCACACATCAACACATGTCGCTCCCTTTTACCGCTCATTTATGTATCCGATACAAAATTATTTTTCCTAATTCAGGAGTACAAACTTCCGGAGGCCATAACTTGAGAACCGGGTGTCCGATTGACGAACCGTTTGAAGTGCTGGAAAGCTCGCGAAGTGCTCTATCACCTCGTAACCGCTTCGCCAGTTACGACCACTTTTTAGGGCATTTCAGAGCCTCTAAAGTCCCCAAAATTAAGTTTAAATATTTTATTGCACCCCTCTAAGACGAAAACTTTAATATCTTCAAAACTAGCAGTGACCTTGCGACGAAACTTTACCGGAATGCTTATCTAGCCAACCAGAAGCTTCAGGGAGAGTTTTGCACCATTTCGTGCTCAAATAAAAAACTTACTATAAATAGTAACCTCACATAAATGCAAGGTTGAGACACCATTTTTCCCAACAAATCTCCCACTTGTCGAACACCTTGCAGGAGCGGAAGGGAATGTCAACACAATGAATCAATTGCTAGGGGCCATAAGGCCCATAGACTCTGAACACCATCTAAACTTCTCTGTGCTCACAGCCTTAGTTAAAGCATTTGCAACATTCATCAAAGTTTCCACCTTAACCAGCTTCACCCTACCATCTTCAACCACATCTCTAACAAAATGATACTGAACATCAATATGTTTGGTCCGGGCATGAAATGTCGGGTTCTTAGCTAGGCTAATTGCACTCTGACTGTCACAGTAAACTGTCACTGTACCTTGTTTTATTCCAATATCCGAACATAGTCTCTTAAGCCAAATGGCCTCTTTGCAAGCATGATTAGCTACCATATACTCTGCTTCAGTAGTGGATAAAGCAACCATAGCCTGTCGCTTACTCATCCAACTAATTGCACCACCAAACAAAGTAAACACATAAGCACTGGTGGATCTTCTGCTATCAATATCACCTGCCCAATCTGAATCCACATAACCATGGATATCAAGGGAAGTCATGTCTCCAACTGAATTACCATGATAACACAAAGAATACTTTGAAGTACCCTTCAAATATCTGAAGACTCTTTTGACAGCATCCTAATGAACTCTACCAGGATTAGACATATATCTAGAAAGTACTCCCATTGCTTGGGCAATGTCTGGTCTAGTACAGACCATAGAATACATCAAACTTCCAACTGCACTCTGGTAAGGCACTCTGCTCATGTCTTCCATCTCCAATGGGGATGTAGGACAATCTGAAATAGATAGTTTCATTCCAACTGTAAAAGGAACACTTAATGGTCTAGAATTCTGCATGTTGAACCTCTGTAACACTGAATTCACATACTTACTCTGGCCTAGCCATAGCTTTCTGTTCACCCTATCTCTTCTAATTTCCATCCCAAGAATGTGCTTTGCTGCACCAAGATCTTTCATTTCAAATTTAGCAGTGAGCTGAGACTTCAGTTCTGAAATCATACCTTTCCCTTTACCAATGAATAACATATCATCAACATACAATGCAATGAATAAGAAATGATCACCATAAGATTTATAATAAACACAGTGATCTGATTTAGAACGTTCAAATCCCAAACTCAACACATATGTATCAAATTTCTGGTACCACATCCTAGGACTTTGTTTGAGGTCATACAAAGATTTCTTCAATTTACAGACCAAATTACTTTTGCCTTTCACCACATAGTGCTCCGGTTGTGTCATATAAATATCTTCCTCCAAATCACCATGAAGGAAAGCAGTTTTCACATCCATTTGCTCAACCTCTAAATCATAAGCAGTAGCAATAGAAAGCAAAAATCTAATGGATGTCATTTTTGCAACAGGAGAAAATATCTCACCGTAATCAACACCCTCAACCTGAGAGTAGCCTTTTGCAACCAATCTTGCTTTATACTTCTCAATGCTTCCATCTGAACCAATCTTTTTCTTGAACACCCATTTACAACCAACAGGTTTTCATCCTTCAGGCAATGGTACAAGATCCCATGTATCATTCTTTTTTAAAGCTGCCATTTCTTACTCCATAGCAATCTTCCAAGATTCTGCATCATTCATACCTAATGCCTCTTCTACAGATTTAGGTTCATCCACACTAGTATTCAG
Organism: Cryptomeria japonica; assembly: GCF_030272615.1. Classification (NCBI taxonomy): domain Eukaryota; kingdom Viridiplantae; phylum Streptophyta; class Pinopsida; order Cupressales; family Cupressaceae; genus Cryptomeria; species Cryptomeria japonica. Next base: position 54,840,090 of record NC_081408.1, read on the forward strand.
AGCAAAAATACATCTCCAATCATCAGGTGAATACCTTTCAGGTGGTTGTCTATGTCTTGTAGACCTTTGAACAAGCTGAGTTGGAGGTTCTTCCTCCTCTTCTGAAGATTCAGAGCTAGATGAGCTCTCCTCAAATTCTTGCCTATATAGGGGTCTCGATTCAACTCTTTCAGGTGTAGAAGGAAGTTGAATCACATCTTCTTTTTTAGTCTCTTCTGGCTGCAATGTAATAGAAGGAGACTTAATTTCTCTAAAAATAACACTTCTACCGTGAATTACCTTTTGTGCAACAGGGTCCCAAAGCTTGTATCCTTTCACACCATAACTATACCCGATGAAGATACATTTCACAGCCTTGTTCTCCAACTTTGTTCGTTTCTCCTTTGGCACATGTGCATATGCCTTGCAACCAAAAACTCTAAGATGTCTCAATGAAGGCTTGTGACCTAACCATGCTTCCATAGGCATTTTATCAACAAGAGCTGATGTAGGAGACCTGTTAATCAAGTAGCAAGCAGTGGCAACAGCCTCAGCCCAAAACTTTTGTTCGAGACCAGCACCACTCAACATACTCCTAGCCTTCTCCATCAGTGTCCTATTCATTCTTTCTGCAACTCCATTCTGTTGTGGAGAATACGGAGTTGTCTTCTACCTATTAATTCCACAGTCTTTACAGAATCTATCAAAATCATTAGAGCAAAACTCACCACCATTATCAGTTCTCAAACATTTTATTTTCTTTCCAATCTGCAACTCAACCATTGCTTTAAATTCTTTAAAACGACTAAAAACTTCAGATTTACTCTTTAGAAAATATACCCATGTCCTTCTACTAAAATCATCAATAAACGAAACATAATATGTGGATTTTCCAATCGAAGAGACATCTACTGGACCAAACACATCAGAATGGATAAGATCCAAAACACCACAAGTTTTATGAGAACTCGAGTAAAACTGAACACAGTTTTGTTTTCCATAAATGCAATGCTCACAGAAATCAAAGTCAAGATTACAATCATTCAAACCTTTAACAAGGTTTTTATTTTTCAAGGTCCTTAGACCCTTTTCTCCAATGTGGCCAAGTCTCTGGTGCCATAACATAGTCTTCTCTGCAGGTAACTTTGCTTCAGACGAAAGAGCACCCTTAGGTACCCAAAAACCATTTCCATCTGCTGAAGGTGAAACCTTCAAATGTTCCAGTGAAGTATCCATAGATTTACCTTTTACAGAAGTGCTATTACACTCAACAGTGTATGCTTCAAGCTTATACAAAGTGTCAAACCTGACACCTCTAGCAACTACCATAGCACTCTTAATCATCTTACATCCTGTTTCAGAAAAGACTACCTGCACACCTGCATCTATTAGTTTGCTCACAGATAATAGGTTTCGTTTTAATCCAGGGATATGCAACACACCATTAATCCTTTTTATTCTACCATCAGAAAACCTGATTCTAACTTTACCTCGACCAACAATGTCTAGAGGTGAATCATCACCCAAGTACACCTTACCTCCATTAAATCCTTCATATTCAGAAAACCAATTTCTATTGGAAGTCATATGAAAAGATGCACCTGAGTCAATTAGCCAGGTATCATTACCTGCATGAGTCGCCAAAGCCACAATAAATGCATCGCCATCTTCCTTGTCGGACTCAGAATCAGAATCGAACTTTTTCTTTTTCTTCTTCTTTTCTTCTTTGCAGTCCTTACGGATGTGACCTGGTTTACCGCAATTCCAGCAAATGACTTTGGACTTTCCAGGAGATTTTGATCTCCCTTTGGATTTGGACTTGTCGCGCTTCTCATTCTTCTTGCCTTTCTCCTCAGGTATTTCACAAACGGTTAGGGCTTCCTTTGAACTGATGGATACCTTCCTTCGCATCTCTTCACCAAGTAGGGCATCCACCACGTCTTCAGATTTCAAAACAACAGAAGTACTACTGATAGCCATAACAAGAGAATCCCACGAATCAGGCAAAGAGCAAAGCAAGATCTGACATTTCTCCTCCTCGTCCATCTTAACACTGACAGATACTAATTGAGCCACCAACATATTGAATGCTTCCAAGTGGTCTGCAATTCATCCACCCTCTTCCATCTTTAAGGAATACAATTTCTTTCTTAAGAAAATTTGATTTAATAAAGATTTCACTTGATACATCTCACCAAGCTTAGTCCATAGCTTCTTTGCAGAGTTTTCTTCATGGACATTGATTAGAACAGAGTCTACCAGGCACAGTCTGATTAGACCCTTGGCTTTTCGGTCCATAACATCATACTGAGCTGCCGCAGCAGGATCTGAGGGCCTTTGGACATTCACATCAACAGCATCCCAAAGATCTCGATCTATTAGCAAATCTTCCATCTTCAGCTTCCACATCTCAAAATTACTTCCATTAAATTTCTCCACCTCTATTCTCCCTGACGAACTCGCCATCTGAATATTCCTGCAACAAGATCAAAAAGTGTCTTCTGCACAAGCTCCCACTCAAATATGGATTAGTTCAAAAAACCTAACTGCCCACAATTGAAACCAAAGGTGATCAGGCTCTGATACCACTTGTAAGGAAGTTAAGTAGCAGAAACAACTTCCTACACTAACCTTGAGAGGAGGGTAATGCAAAACTTTTTTCAAATCATTACAACAGTTACAGAAAATAGAAATAGATATAATAGCAATCATACCACAACACAGTGATTTATGTGGGGAAAACCCTTTCAGGAGAAAAACCCCACCCTCCAAAAGCAGCTCAATATTTTATTCAGCAATCAAAAATAGATTACAACATACTTGTAGAGAAAGCTCTTCGCAGGAGTATCACTAATCAGACATTCAGAGGCAACTCAATAGCCATAGGACTCTTACACACAACCTCTATCTCACACACCTCATAAATAGGAGATACAATACAAGAAACCGTCAAACGGTATTACAAAACTATGGGCTAAAACCACCCAATAAAGTGTAGCCGACCTTATCTCCCTTCTAGATTCCCTATGACATGTTAAAGCACACATCAACACATGTCGCTCCCTTTTACCACTCATTTATGTATCTGATACAAAATTATTTTTCCTATTTCAGGAGTACAAACTTTCGGAGGGCATAACTTGAGAACCGAGTGTCCGATTGACGAACCGTTTGAAGCGTCGGAAAGCTCACAAAGTGCTCTATCACCTCGTAACCGCTTTGCCGATTACGGCCACTTTTCAGGGCATTTCAGAGCCTCTAAAGTCCCCAAAATTAAGTTTAAATATTTTATTGCACCCCTCCAAGATGAAAACTTTAATATCTTCAAAACTAGCTGTGACCTTACGATGAAACTTTACCGGAATGCTTATCTAGCCAACCAGAAGCTTCAGGGAGAGTTTCGCACCATTTCGTGCTCAAATGAAAAACTTACTATAAATAGTAACCTCACATAAATGCAAGGTTGAGACACCATTTTTCCCAACAAATCTCCCACTTGTCGAACACCTTGCAGGAGTGGAAGGGAATGTCAACACAATGAATCAATTGCTAGGGGCCATAAGGCCCATAGACTCTGAACACCATCTGAACTTCTCTATGCTCACAACCTTAGTTAAAGCATCTGCAACATTCATCAAAGTTTCCACCTTAACCAGCTTCACCCTACCATCTTCGACCATATCTCTAACAAAATGATACTGAACATCAATATGTTTGGTCCGGGCATGAAATGTCGGGTTCTTAGCTAGGCTAATTGCACTCTGACTGTCATAGTAAACTGTCATTGTACCTTGTTTTATTCCAATATCCAAACACAGTCTCTTAAGCCAAATGGCCTCTTTACAAGCATGAGTAGATGTCATATACTCTGCTTCAGTAGTAGATAAAGCAACCACAGCCTGTCGCTTACTCATCCAACTAATTGCACCACCAAACAAAGTAAACACATAAGCACTGGTGGATCTTCTGCTATCAATATCACCTGCCCAATCTGAATCCACATAACCATGGATATCAAGGGAAGTGATGTCTCCAACTGAATTACCATGATAACACAAAGAATACTCTGAAGTACCCTTCAAATATCTGAAGACTCTTTTGACTGCATCCCAATGAACTCTACCAGGATTAGACATATATCTAGAAAGTACTCCTACTGCTTGGGCAATGTCTGGTCTAGTACAGACCATAGCATACATCAAGCTTCTAACCATTAGTTGCACATCATTTTACAATTAGTTGCATATCATTTTATATCATTCATTACATATCATTTTGCATCATTATTACATCATTTTACATCATATCATATTACAATTCGTTGCATACATCTCATTTTTAAGATACATCTCACAAGCATATAAAAGCATACATCCTGCATCAAACATTACATCATCTATGTAAACATTACATCATAATATGAAAAGGAAGTAGCACACATAAACATGCATCCATATACACATCACATGATCAAAAATGGTGCCATCCATATATATATCTCAAAATGGTCCAAATGTATAAAAAATGTCAAAACTGTGTCCAGTACAAAGAACACAATGCTCAAAAATACAACAGAGACCATGTCTCTCAAGTATGACTATCCCTGATGGAGATGGTCTAGCTCCAGATGCACTCGCCCCTGGATCTCCAGGAGGGTCCTGTCTCGCTCCAGATACACTCGCCCCTAGATCTCTAGGAGGGTCCTGTCTCGCCAGCCCCATCACACCTCGGCTCTCAGATCGTGTCCTAGTGGTTCGAGATCGACTCGATCTCAACTGTGCAAAACTCTCTACTCGCCAATCTCTGGGTACTGTAGCCTCATAATTCCACCTATAATACTCCACCTCCTGCACTTTATGTGTCAGCTCTCTAAGGGTGTCTCTCAATGGACCACCCGCCACTGCTCTCTGCACAATCGCCAACGCCTCCTTCGCTCGACCCCGCCGCTCTATCTCAGTATCTCTCTCAGTAGTCAACTGCGAGATCTGTCGTTGATATGTCAAAATCTATGCCTATAGCTGTTGAATGGTAATCTGCAGGGTCTGGATCTATGCATCCTCCACATGACCTAGCACTCGAACCCGTAGCGGTACCTATGCTGGAGCCACCCCTCCCACTCGGCCTGTCCTAGGTACTGGAGGTGGGAGTATATCTACCCTCCTCCTCTATGCTGGTCTTCCCACCTCCTCCTCACCCCCCACTGTAGCTAGCACCTCTGTCACTCTCCCCTCTCTCCCAGCTCCGATAGCCAATCCTCCTCTCCCCCTCTCAATCCTCCCCTGCCGTACCGCTCTCTCCACACCTCTACCACCCCGCCTCCCTCTGGCTCCTCTACCTCCTCCATCATCTCTGTCATCTCCATCATCTCCCCCCTCCTCACCATCTGAGTCAAACACTGGCCTCATCTCCTCTGGATCTGAGATCCTCGCCACTACTCTTGTAGCAAACAAACGGGCGAACTCATCTATCATCCCCGCATCTTGTATCTCTGGGGCATAATCCTAGATCTGTCCTGCCAGCCTTGTAAACTCCTCTATAGCAATGGCACTATCAATTGTCAGCCCCTAATCGGCCACATCCTGCTATCGCCGTGCATACAAACATGCTCCCTGAGGAATCCCCTGCTGTCGCCCGAACTGTTGCAAAACTTGGGTCACCAAAAACCGCTCAATGATGAACGGGGTCCTCCCAATCAGATAACTAGTCATAAATACAAAAGGCATCTCTATCCCATCCTCCGCCCATACCTCGCAACCTGTATACGGTCTCTAGGTGACCGTATCAATATCATCAAACACCCTCCTCCAATGCTCTAGTTTGCCCAGCTTACGCTGGACAACTAGACCTCTATATCCATAGGCATATGCTGCACCTATGGGCCTGTCTCTATTTGTTAGTGGCCTCGCTGCTGGAATATGCTCCCAGCACCATACCTGTAATAATGTCACGCCAACTGATAAGCTACCGTAACTGAGGTATACTACCTCATGCAGGCTCCTGCAAAGATGGGCCAGCATCGCTGACCCCCATGAAAATATCCGGCGCTATGTGACCATCTGCTCCAACACCAGCCCCCATCCCACTGAAAATCCCTTTGACCTACGATCAGGACAAAGCAATCCCCCAATGAATCCTGCCAATACAGATGGCAGCGGTGCATAATCTAAATCCATAAACTCCTGCCAGGGGATCTCATATCCACAGACAGTCTCATCATGAAATATGTGGCGCAGTGCCTCTATGCTGCCCTCCTCTGACTGCTCGTAGGGTAGCAGTGCCCCTACCACAGGAATGTGCAAAATCCGGTAGCAATCCTTCGGTGTCACTATCATCTCTCCAGTGGCAAAATGAAAGGTGTTCGTGTCGCTATGCCACCTCTCTGCCAACGCTGTCAAAAGTCCTCGGTTCACAGTGAATTGAGGCATATCTAGAAGAGAGGTCAATCCACATCTCTCTATGATGTCCAAATCTGCCTGTGACAGATGTGGTATCAGCATCCATGGTCTCGGGAATCTCTCCTTCGACTGCACAATACCCAATCGCTCCTGTCAACAAACCAAACATATCCAATATCAGTTCCCACATCAGAACAAAGATATCAAAATCAAACTTACATCAACAACATGAAATAATTTGCTCATCTACAATCAAAGTTCAAAATCCTATCATTTCATATCAACTTGTAAAACAAATCAAGTTTTCAAAAACCATATCAAAACTTGTAAAACAACTCAAGTACCAAAATCACATAAACTTGTAAAACAACTCAAGTTTCCCACCCATATCAACTTGAAAAACAACTCAAGTTTCCAACCCATATCGGCTTGTAAAACAACTCAGGCTTTCATACACATTGAACTTGAAACAGACCATGCAAATACATCATATTCTGATCAATACAACAGCTTGATATCTATACATAACTTGAAAAATTGCACATCAAAACAAGTTATACAAATACTCATCTTGGATAAATTCATCAAAACACGACAGGCAAACAAAAGCAAATTTTCAACTCAGCCAAAACTGAATTTTTTTTTGGATGTGCTAAAACAGACCTTCAATGCCCTAAAACACCCCCACGCGCTAGGTTGTTTGTCCTATGTGCTATTCTATCTAACCTATGCACTAGATACACTCTACGCGCTAAACTTTTCACCCAATGTGCTACCTAACCCATCCCCTGTGCTAGACTATGCCTACGTGCTAATCTACCCTTCCTAAGCGCTACCCTTTTAGCCCTATGCGCTAGGTTATTCCTACGTACTAAACCCCTTTCCCTATGCGAACCCCAGTGGCTCCTATGCACTAGGTCATACCTACGTGCTAACTTGTTGACGCGATGCACTACCAAACGTAATACATGCGCTGTTCTACGTGCATGCGCTAACCTAAAAGTCCTATGTGCTAACCTACATTTTCGGATGCGACCCCTAATTTTAAACCTGATGCGCTACTCTACACTTCGTATGCACTAAACTAAGCCTTAAACGCACTAAACTAAAATATCCGAACTTTGAAAATCAAAAAACGCCTAAAAATGACAAAATAAAAAATCCAAAAGGGGTCAAAAACGTTGACTTACTGGTGGTCCACGCGCTGCAGGTCTCCGATATCTCCGAACGTGCTCGAAACGGTGTCTGTGATAAGGAATAGGCATTTTCTCTCCAGAGCAAATTCTCCTTCTTCAAAGTCAACAAAGCACAAATGAACCTAATTTGACCCGTTTTCCCCTTTTATAAGAGGAAAATGAAATTAGGGTTAGCCAACTAGACCTGTAATATGGTCGCGGTCTCCCCTATACCAAAACAGTTGTAACTTATCGGGAGAAGAATCAATCTGTACACTTTTTACATGCACGAAATCATAAACATCATACAAACTTCATCAATTTAAATCAATTTTTTTTCAAAAAAATTGATTCATCTCCCGAGGGGGCATCACCATCAAATCTCAAATCTGGGGCATCATCATCAAATATCGAATCTGGGGCATCACATCAAATCTGGGGCACGACTAGAAAATCAAAAGAGCGACACAAAAATTGCATTTAATCATAAATCATGATAGGACATCATTTTCTTTGAAATAACATGTGCACACATGTCACTTCAAAGAGGGGCAAAATGTAGACGTATAAAAATGACCATATTCCTAAATGAATATTTTATGTTCATTTCCCTATTTAATTAAATCCAATTTAATTAAATTATCCACATTCTTCTATTTTATTAAGTAAATTACTCAGTTTATTTAAATAAAATTCACTATACCATTTAATGAATAAATCATTTTATTCAATTAAATCCCCCTAGCCACTTTTAATTAAATTCAAATTTAATTAAATAGTTATCCTAAATTGAATAAATCTAATTTATTTAATTTCTCCAAATTATAACCAAATTGAATTAAATCATTTAATTCAATTAAATCCTATTATCCCCCATCCATTTGCAAAATCCCAAACCCCTTCCTAATCCCTTCTAGAATCTTCTAAATCGCTTCTAATTAACCTAACCCTCCTCTAAACTTTGTCACATCCCTAAGCAAAGGGAAGTCACTTCTCAAATGGCCCAAAGTCTTGGATAACCATTAAAGGTTTTTCAACCTTCAACCACCAAAATCCTTAAAGTCTTTGAAAACCATTGAAGGCTTCCAACCTTCAACCACTTAATCCCCAAAGTCTCCAATAACTATTAATGGTTAATTCAAACCTTCCCACATGGTTAAAACATTTGTTTTGACTCAACCTCTATCCAACCCAAAGGTCTCATCAGGCCATTAATGCTTTGACCATGATTATCTCTTAATCATTTGCACAAAGGTTTATCCTTGGATTAACTCTTAATCCAGTGGATAATCTTAATTTAGACTTGACCCTTAGCCTTTAGATAACCATGAGGTCTTCTCAAGCCTTTAATGCCTCCAACTTCTTTTTTCAACCCAATCCTATGTTGACATTTGTCACCATTTCATTGGTGCCAATTGTGCACATGGATCCCCAACTTTCAAACTTGGCCCTTGATTGAAACTTTCAATCCTGACCATCCATTGCCCTGTTTGTGCTATAAATAGAGCTCCCATTCCTCTATTTTAAACAATCATCTTTCAAATTCGAAGCATTACACTTATGCTCAAATTCTTTCAAGCTTTCATTTCATATATGCTCATCATTTAGCCTCTTTTAGATCATAAATTAGACTAATATGCATGCTTAGATTATTTTCTTTATCATTTTAGTTCAATCATAGACTAAGTATAGTATGCTAGGATAGTATTCATACTAATCTCATCATCTTATCATCTAGTTTATTGCATTTTAGCATCATACATAGCTTACAACACATCTCATATTAAAATCAATCAAAAGCATATCTCGTTCTCATATTTGCCATCCCTAAACCATTTTGCTCAGTAATCTGAGAGAAAAAACGTTGGTTTGAGGGACATTGTGAGATAGAGAACCATGGGACCCTCCTTGGGAAGCTGAGTAATACTACGTTACTCCATAGCTTGCACCAAGAAGTCCTCTGTGTGTGTGTGGACTAGTATATAACAAGATTTTCACATTTTAAGTTTTATAAGCCCACTTTTCTCGCATACACTACCAAGTGGGATTCTCTCAGGCTTTGCTGAAACCTAGCGGTAATACCCACTGCACGTGCAATGTCTGGTCTACTATGCACTACATAATGCAACTTACCAATCATTGATCAGTAATCCTTATCAGTTACCATCACTGAGTCATCTTCTTTTGATATCTTACACCATTGGTGTACCAACCGGTTTACTATCTTCCATGCCAAAGGTCTTCAACACCTCTTTGACATACTTGGACTGAGTAATAAAGATTCCATCTTTCATTTGTTGAATCTACAGTCCAATGGAGAACTTAATCTCCCCTATGAGTGACATTTCAAACTCCTTTTTCATCTCATCAGGAAATTCATGACTCATCTTGTCATCACCTCCAAAGATGATGTCATCAATAAATACTTCATAGATCAGAATCTGATCTCCTTCTGATTTCAAGTAGATATTGCTATCTTAACTTGTTCTTTCAAATCCAATCTTCACAAGATGGGAGTAAAATTGTTCATACCATGCTCTAGGTGCCTGCTTTAGTCCATACAAGGCTTTATGTAGCCTACACACCATGTCACTGTCTTCTGATAGGGCAAACCCATCTGATTGCTCTATATACACCTCCTCTTCAAGTATTCCATTTAGGAATGTATATTTTACATCCATTTGGTATACCTTGAATCCTTTAAAAGCTTCATATGCAAGAAGCATACGAACTCCTTCCAATCTGGCTACTGGGGCAAAGGTCTCTCCATAGTTTTCTCCTTCTTCTTGAGCATATCCTTTACATACTAGTCTGACTTTGTTCCTTACCACTGTGCCATCCTCATTCAGCTTGTTTCTGAAAACCCATTTGGTACCAATGACATTTTTATGCTCTGGTCTGGGTACCAAAGACCATGTACCATTCTTCTCTATCTAGTCAAGTTCCTCCTCCATTGCCTTGATCCAGTCTTCATCTTTATGTGCCTCTTTGAATGATTTAGGCTCAAATTTAGAGATCATATAATAATTTTCTTTGACCTTTCTTCTTGTAAGGATTCCTGCATCCTTATCTCCTATGATCTACTTTGGATCATGATTTAGTTTGACATATCGAGGAATGCTCTTGAATGATTCCTCCTACTTTTCTTCTTCATTCTCATCTTCATTAGTATCAGTATCTACCAGTGTGGGAACACTGTTACTGGTACTTGGGTGATTAGCAACCAATTCCCACAAAGTTACTATTGGTTCATCTCTTACTTGCTTACTGTCGGTTTCCTCAGGTTTTCCAGATTTTTTATCAACTCTAACATTGATGCTTTCAACAATTCTTTGAGTCCTATTGTTGAAACATTTGAGAGCTTTGCTATTGGTGGAATATCTTAGGAATATTCCTTCATCACATTTTGCATTGAACTTGCTCTGATGTTCACTCCTCTTGATATAACATTTGCTACCAAACATTCTAAAGTAGCTTACCACTGGTGTCTTACTAGTCCAATACTCATAAGGAGTCTTATCCTTTCCTTTCTTGATGAGTACCTAGTTCATTGTGTATACTGCAGTGCTCACCACTTCTCTCCAAAAGGTGTGAGCAACTTTTCCTTGGATCAACATGGTTCTAGCTACTTCAACCATAGTCCAGTTGTTTCTCTCTACTAAGCCATTTTGTTGTGCAGTCTAGGGGGCAGATAGTTGCCTCTTGATGTCATTCTCTTCACAGTATTTGTTGAATTCACCTAAGGTGAACTCTCCTCCTTGATCAGTTCTAAGGAATTTGATTCTTCTACCACTTTCCTTTTCTAATAGTTCTGTGAAAGCTTTGAATTCTCCAAAAGCTTCAGACTTATCTTTCAAGAATGTGACCCTCATCATTCTTGAGCAGTCATCAGTCAGAATCATGAAATACCTATCTCCCTACACACTCCTAGTTTTCATAGGACCACACAAATCAGTATGCACAAGATCAAGTAAATTGTCTATTGTGAAAGATTTACCTTTGAAAGTTGAGGAAGACATTTTCCCCAGTTGACATTCTCTGCACAAAGGATTTTCCGGTTTTCTCAGCACCAACAATCCTCTGACTGCCTTGGTCTTACTGGCCTTTGCAATGTTATAAAAGTTTATATGGCATAGTCTCCTATGCCATATCCAACTATCATCAAATTTATCCATAAGACATGTACTTACATTTGCATTCAGCTGAAATAAGTTACCTTTGGTCTGCTTATCGATGGCCATCAATTCACCATTCTTTCCTTTGATTTTGTACACTCCATTTTTGAATTCCAGAATAAGTCCACTATCATTCCATTGGGCAATGCTCAATAGATTATGTCTGAGACCTTCCACCCAATACACATTGTCAGCATTGCTCTTTCCATTCAGAGAGATGTACCCTCTTCCTTTAACCATACATGGTGCATCATTACCAAAATGAACCACACCACCATCATATTCTTTCAAAGATAGAAACTTGCTTTGGTCACCAGTCATATGGTGAGAACAACCACTATCAATAATCCACTCATTGGAATTATCAAAGTAGGAGACAAGATCCTTCTTTTCTGACACATCTTCCTTTACTGCAACAAACACAATATCTTCATTCTCTTCATCTTCTAATTCCTCATCTGTGAAACCTTCATCAACTGCAACAAAACAGTTTCATCGGTTTCCTCCTTTGAATTTCTTGAACCTCTCCAGTTTGTCCTTGTTGTCACCATTAGGATAGTTTATAGCAATATGTCCTATCCGATTACAAGAAAAGCATTTCAAGGGGAGCTTACCTTTGTATTTATCAATTCCTTTAGGAAGTTTCCTGGCAAGAAGAGCTTCAAATTCCATTAGGATCTCCTCATCATCCATTTCTCTACTCTTTCTTGGTTCACCACTGGTGCATGCTTCTTTTTCTTTTCTGGATGGTAAAGTAGAAGCTTTAAAAGCCGATTCAGTCTTTTGAACACTGCCATCAAAACTATTTAGCTCATAGGCTGTCAATTTTGCAATGATGGAGTCTAGGGATACCTTAGTCTTGTCTATTGACCTCAACTCCTAAATAGCAACAACCCTTATTGCATGGACTGGTAATAAGGATCTCAGAACTTTTCTTACCACAGTGGAATCTTCCATTTTACCACCCACACTCTTGATATCTCCAACAACAGTTTTGATTCTTATTCCATACTATTGAATGGTCTCTCCTTCAACCATCTGCATGTCTTCAAACTTCCCTCTAAGGATTTCTTCCTTACCTTGTTTTACATGCTCATCACCACCATAGATACTCTCAAGAGTGTCCCATACTTCTTTGGGATTATCTTTATCCTGGACATCAATAAACTCAATGTCAGATAAGCTACTGATTAGGGCTTCCATGACTTGCCCATTCTCTTGTATTTCTCTCTTTTGATCATCGGTGAGAGTACCGGTAGGAATAACAAAAGCATTCTCAACATAGATCCAGTGTTGAGCACCCATGCTTCTGATGTAATCTTCACTCCATCCTTTCATATTTTGAAGTTGTCTCTGTTGAACTTTGGACCTTCCCTCTTCATCATTACAATAGGTTCTTTCCCTCAAGTGGTTAAGCTTACAACATAGAGGACTTGGAGGATGCTCTGATACCAATTGATAACTCAATGATGAACAATAAGTACCAAACCGATACTGAGAGGGGGGGGGTGAATCAGTACAGGCACAAATATCTTTCTCGAACTAGTTTGATTGCAAACACTGCAAATGTCTAACAAACAGTAATACTAGTTTGAAACAGAGTGCAACCGGTAAAGCTAAGAATGACTGTGACAAGCATTAACTGGTTAATCACTTAGCTTTCCACTCAACTTACTACTACACTTCCATTTCACCTTTATGCATGAATAGGTAATCTATCATCAGAAATAAAATAATAGCCAGCTCAACATGATTTACCTTTAGACACAAATCACTTAAATCATCACATAAAAAATACTACACATGACACACAAATTTTTCACGTGGAAACCCAATTGGGAAAAAACACGGTGGGGATGAATACCCACAAGCTACTTTTGAACTCTTTAGAAGTCTACTCTATTAGGAGCCTAGTCTGGTTAAAGACTATTACAACAAGTTCTGCTAGGAATCGATCCTGTCAGAGATCACCTGGCTAAGGGATGGCTAAATACTCGGTTAAGGGTTCAACCCTATTAGAGGTTACCTTGTTAGAGGATTTCAAGAACTCAATGAGTTTGAGTCACCTTATTAAAGGATTTATAGAAAGCTGATTAAAGCTACTTAGTTAAGGGATTTTCCAACTATTGAAGTGGTTAAAGATCAATAGGTATTACAATGATCTGATAATAGCACTCAATGCCTAATGTAGATCCACTTAAGTACCTTCCTTTTGCACACACACTACGCAAGAATCAATCCTCTTATCTCATCTGGTCTGGCAAGAATCACGTATCTCTACACTTAGATACACACACACCATTTTCCAGCAACCTTAGTATGAAACAAAACAACGACCTTATAGGAAACAGATAGGTCAGTAGCATAAACCCTAAACATTTAGGTTAAACAATTAAGGCGGTTCAATCCTAGCCATTGAAAACTTTGCATTTGAATGCAATGGTCTAGAATAGATCTCAAGACATTCTCCATTTCTTGTTCTCTACCGCTTCATGGAAGCTATAACCCATCATGTGTTCTCCACCATTTACAGGGACTTTGCACATTCCCAAGGTAGATAGGATCAATCTCCTTCATGCAAGATTCTTTATGTGCACAAGACTGACATGGCACCATGATCTAATTGTCATTTCAATTCTAACTCATCACATGATGTCATCAGTTGAATCACATAGGCTTGGAACACTTCAACCGGAAACCCTTAAGATAAGACTACCAACCGGTAGTCATACCATGTTAAGTGTTCATAGAAAACATTCCATATGTCGGTTCACATTTCATCATACCGATTCTATTGGACAAACATACCAATTCACCTATTGCTCAATATACCAGTTTATACCACTATACTGGTTCACTTTGCCAACTGTTTAGCTTCAATATACCTGTTCACTTCTTTGCATATATACTGGTTCACCACATTGTACTGGTTCACATTTCATCATATTGCCGGTTCACTCTCCAACATATTGACATCAATGACAACATAATATCATCATGTCAACATACTCTACACAAATGCCAATAGATATGACTCAGCTTAAGGGGATGGGTGTACAATTGGGACATGTGGCTTAAGGGGATCAAACTAGAAATAGGACATGTGGCTTAAAAGAGGATCATTTGAACTAAATTATAGGACATGGCTTAAGGGGAAATTAATTGATTAGGACATGACTCGACTTAAGGGGATGGGTGTACAATTGGGACATGTGGCTGTAGACGTCTAAAAATGGTCAACGCTTGCGGAGTCATACTTGAACATTTGTGCATTGCCTTATTTTAGGGTTTTTGCGTCGCATTAACATTTCTCCTATGAGTCGCACTTGGTCTTTATCATTTGCAAGCATCGAGTCCTTCTTCTACATTCTTCATTTATCTCACTTTTGAATTTGGTCTTGTTGACAACAATCTTCAGTCATGATTTTGGCTCAATCTTATCCTGTCGCATCAATGTGCATGCTCATTTGTCATCATTTTGGACATCGTCAATCCTAATTAGGGTTTTATCCTCTTATCAATCTTGTCATCTTGCGATCGATTTTTCATTAATCATTGTCGTTTTCAATCTTATCATCATGTGATTGATTTGTCATCGATCGTGGTCATTTTCAATCTTGTTGTTTTGCAATCTATTTTGTCATCGATCCTTGTCCTCTTGTCAACTTTGTCATTTTGTGATCGATTTGTCATCAATCATTGTCCTTCTCAATCATGTCAATTTGGATCAATTTGTCATTTGTTCCTCATCAATTGGCACATTTGTCAATCAAATCATTTATTAGCATTGGTCTTTTATCAAGTCAGAATCATGATCAAATCGATCCTTCAATCAGGACCTAATTGTCATTCTTGCATTTTCTAATACATGTTCTAGGGTTTCATGATTTATTTATTTAACCTTGTTTGTCATTTCTCCCTCTAGGTTAAATAATTTATTTATTTATCCTAAGTCTTCTTGTCACAATTAAATGTTTATTTAATTGGCTAACTAATTCCTCCCTTTTTGTGAATTAATTAATAAATGAAAAATTGTTAATTAATTCACTTAATTCCTAATTTCCTCATTTTCTAATTTTCCTAATTCCTAATTTCCTCATTTTCTAATTTTCTAATTTCTAATTCATCTAATTCTCAATTCTCTCCTATTTTTCTCCTAATTTCATGGGAATGACATAGCAAATTTGTCATAATTTGTCATAATTGACAATCAATCAATTTTGACATAGCAATTTGTCATAATTGTCAATCAATCAATTTCGCATAGAAAGTGTCAATTTGTCATAATTTGTCATATTTGTCATTCTTGATTTGAAATTTCCATTCGAAACAAATTCATGCTAATCTTGTCTTTTCTCCAATTTGTCTATAAATTGGATGAATTTCTTCAATCAAGGCCCCTGGTCGAATCAATCACGCTTCTGGTACCCTTATGTTGTCGTCTTGTCTTGTCAATTTTGCTTTCATCTCATGCTTATGCACTTGAAGGTGAGATCTACAAAACAAAAGCTATATGAAGGAGAAAGAAGGACAATGGAGCCACATGAAGGAGACATCTGCATTTGGTTTGCTTAGTTTTCAATCTTGAATGTCTTGTTTTCATGTTTTCATTGAATGTAATTAGGATTGTTATCATTGCAATTGAGTTTTCATGATTGAACTAGGCTATTTTTTATGTTGCTTTGATGATTTCTAGATTCCTATCTACATTAATTGGTGAACCCAACATGAACTAACCCCTTAACCATGATTTTGAGTGCCTTTGAGATGATTTGCAGGTGAAAAACCCAAGAAACAGGGTAATGCAGGGCTCTCTGAGAACTTCTGTGCCTGTGTAGGAGCAATCTGTGCCTGTGTCAAGTATTTTGTGCCTATGTCAAAGACTTCTATGCCTATGTCAAAGGGATCTGTGTCTATGTTACATCATTCTGTGCTTGTGTTACTGCATTCTGTGCCTGTGTGAGACATTCTGCACCTGTGTAAGGCCAAAAACAGAGGTAAAAAGCAGTATTTTTACTTGCAAATTGATTTGTTTTGCATTCTGTTTCTGCTTTTTGGTTTTTCTTTGGTACTAATTCTCTTTGTAGCACCTTGGCATTATGCACGACAAAGACAACAAATCAAACTACTAACACATTTTATGCAGGTTCGATAGTCAAAGACTAAACAAATTAAACTTCTGACTTGGTGATTTTGCAGGTTGCCTTATACTCCAACTAAACCTTGTGTTTGTAATTCATAATTAGGCACCTAGTATGTTTGCTAAGTAGAATGGAATGAACATGTGTTTACTTTGTTTGTCAAGTTTGACATTGGAGTAGGAAAGTATGCTCTCATCCTTCTTAGGGTGATCAGAAATCCAGATCTTCGATACCATTCTCATGGCTCGGATTGTTTGTTGCCTTTAGAGGGCCTGCCTTCCCAACCATTTTCTTTCTTTGGCAAGCAAGTGACAATCGTGAGAAGGGAACGACCCAAAGTGAGCATAGCCAGAGTACCCTGGCATTCTAACTCACTATAAATAAATACCTGATGGGCGAAAGCTTTGAAGGAAGGGTTACGTGGGAATTGTAGTTACTTGGGAAGTGATGACCCTTGGACTCTTTCTCATATCAACATCTAAGTAGGGCCTCACGGTCTAAATTATGCTTGTGCAACTACATTTGTTTGGTATCTTGGTGGGCTTAATGTCTCAATCACACTTGCGTGACACCAAGGAGTAACGCTTAACAGAAATCCTTACTAAACACCTTGTATTTAGAGGCCAAAAATCCTTCTAGTTTCTTGAGAAGGACAAATTTGAATACTCGGAAGAGATACTAAGTTTGCCATGGGGAGATTTCCATGGGGACTGATGCTTGGCTGCCTAGAGAAGTGAGTGTCGTGGAGGGGAGCCCATGGGGTCAAGCATCTATGTATTCTCCTTGAATCTCATAATGAGTCTACCTCTCAAGTACCTACTGCCCTTGCCTACCATAAGAAATGTGTGAATGAGCATGATTGTCTTGAGTCTAAGTTAAAATATCTTGTCTTCTTTGCTTGTCAAAAGTTGAGTTGTATCTCATTTCAAAAACAAGACAAATTGATTCAAAAAAAGGTTAAACACAAGAGTATTTCATCCAACAAAGATCAAAACACCTTCAAACATGGTTGTCAAACATTTTTCAAAATCTTGTCTCAACATTCATGTCACTTGGATTTAGGTTCATCCTAGGTTTGCATTTTGTAAAGACATTGTCAACTACCAAGGTTAAGTTTCACCTAGGTCATACTCCTTTGCATATCAATAAGAGTCATCCATTTGCATGTGTCCTATGGTATTAGAGTAATACCATTTCATAATTCAACCTTAGGTTTTGCCTTAGGTTGACATTGTCATACATTTGCATTTGCATCTTTGTCCTTATAACATTACGTCACATTTGCATACCCTAGGTCTCTTCATCAAGCTTAGGTCATTATCATATCATATTAGGGTCATTTGCATAGTAATTGTCCCTTTGCATATAGTGTCAAAACTAGTTTTTGTCATACTTGAGTAATCCAAATCTTTGATAAACCCTAAGTCATTGTTAGGAAGTCTAGACCTCATCAAACTTTTGTCTTTTTGTCATCAATGTCATTTGGTCAAACCTAGCTTAGTATCCAAGCATATAGGGGAGACATTGTCATTTTGTCCTTTTGTCACTTGGTCCTTTTGTCCTTTGAGGTCTAGACATCATTTCAATTTCCTAAGGGTCTCATTTCTTAGAATTGCATTCATGAGTTTGTCAAAATCTTGAAAAAACAACCAAAAACATAGGTTGCATTCTTGCCATAGATTGCATTTTCGTCTATTTAGTTTGCATTTAGTTGCATATCACACATCATCCTTTAAAAATTCCAAAAAAATATTGCATTGCATAGTGACATGTCTATTGAAACAAGGTTCCAAGCACCAATGATGCAACAAAGTTTGATGTATCAACTGACAATGCAATCGAATTCTAATCCAAGGCAATCACAATTATATCCAACCCAACAACAAGGCAATATCGGTCAAACTTTTTACAATGAAACAAGTCTCCAAATACAGAAACTAGAGGAGAAACTAGCTCAAGAAGAGGAGATATTGGAACAAAGAGTGAAAAACATTGAGAAGAATAGATCACAAATGTCCAAAATGTTTCAAAAATTTCTAGGTCAAAATCCAAAGATTGAGCCAATTGATGTAAAAGCTCTTAACAAACAATCAGACATACCAACTCTCCTCTCCCAAATAGAGATGATGAAACAATTTCAAAAAACAAGAACAAATTTCAATCAAGTCCCAGATCAAAATTCATTTGGTCAAATTTCATTCAATCAAATCTCGAATCAACAACATATACAACCAACACAACCAATGGTTCAATTTCAACAATATGTCCAACCAACTATACAATGTCCACAAATAGTTCAACCAATGGTGGAATATCAATGTTAACAACTACAACCAAACATTCAAAAACAAAGGTTACAGTGCACACCAACCCAAGTTTCAAACATGTCAGAACAATTCAACCAAGTCCAATATCAAAACATGACATCAGACCAGAACCAACTCCTTGCCAAACAAGTTCAAATTCTAGATACAACTATGTCAAAACCTCGAAAGAAAGGTGGCTTTATTGCAATGATCTTAAGGAAACTACCAAGTGAGTTCTTTGAGGATGATCAAGATAATACAATTATGTCTAGCAATGCCTCATCCCCCCACAAACAAATTGACTCTCCAGTGGCATCTATCCCTACACCTTTAGAAGTTTTAGAAGAACCTTCTATATTGTCCTCATCAAACAATACACCCAAGGATGCAATTATCCAGGGGCTATCCATAATTGATTGCCACCTTAATCCAATTCATGATGCACATCCTTGTCATATTTCAGAAATACAAGACCCAATGCCACCATGCACTTTATTGCCATTACCTGTTTTAGAGGACCCCATTCGAAGTCCCTCTTCCTCATGTTCAAGCATTGATTCCTTGCCAGAATCCATCACAAATGTTCAAAGTGCATTTCCTTCATGCCAAAACATTGATTCCTTGTCAGAATCCCCCATGCATATCCAAAGTCCAACCCCATGTCAAGAGGATAATTTAGAGCATGAAGAAATGTGTCTTAAAATAGATCAAGATGAAGATCCCAAAACCTTATCATCCCATCCAATTGTTGACCAGGACCCCATGTTCCCAGACACTCACAATGATTCCCCTATTCTTGTCCATCCTATCAAAAGTCCTATTGACACTCCATTCCCTGAGCAAGATCAGGATATCCCAGTCCATCCAATCCCAAATGATCCCCTTCCATTTCATGAAAAAAATGTCCTTTAAAATCCCATTGACATTCCACTTCCTAAGAAAGATCAAGATATCCCTTCCATCTTTTTTGATGATTCCATTAAAATTCAAGAGCAAAGCACCTTTAAAGAGGAATCCAATGATCTTCCTCCTTGTCAAGATCAAAGTATCCTTCCAAATTCATTTCCAACACAAGACCCTATCATTCCTTTAGATCCTCCACAAGATCCAATTGTTCCTCCATCTCCATGTCCTAATCCAGCATATCCACTCCAAGATCGCATTTCTTTTAATGATCCCATTATTTCTCCCATTCCATCTCTTGAAGAGCCCATCATTGAACCATGTCCACTACACAATCCTAGTCCCCCTCATGATTCTAATGTGTCAGTGCAAGATGTTCATGAACCCTTGACATTAACAATGGGTTCTTCCTCTTTGGTGCAATCTGATCCATTTCAAGATCTCATTATTTCTCTCATATCATATTTACCTCATAATGGACTCGCGTCTTCTTCCCAAAGAAAAGAGTATCCTACAAGTCAAGATATTCATAAAGGCAAAGGAATAGATCTCCATAAGCAATAATCCCTTCATGTCAAAGAAGACCTTCAGGGTCATGTCTACACAACTCACTCTCAAGATGTTGGTACCCCTACTAAATCCAACATCCTTTCAAAATCAAAACATACACCTTCCCCATCATCCCTTCCATCCATCTTAGGTCCTTATATCCCTTTGTCCTCTATGCAAGGTCAGAAAAGGCACACATCCTTGAGTAAATTTCATCAATCCAAAAGAACTCCGTTTCATTCATATCCATCCATGCATTCCTTTCCTCCTCCAAGCAATTTGGATGCCAAGTATAAATGTCATAAGTCTAGCAATCCACATGTATTCAAGGATCAACATGTCCAATCTAATCAACATGTCAAAGCAAAGAAAAATATGATCCAAAAAGAAAAGGAAAAATCCAAAAGGTCACAAAGGCCCATTGCTCAAAAACAAAAGTCAAAATATATATGGGTTCCTAAATCCCTTGTGCAAGCAATGCACTACAAGGAACCATAAAAGCATGAAAAATCAAAAACCATGTGGATCCCTAAGCAGCTTCTTGAAGCACAAAAGGAAAAATCCAACTTGGCATCCAAAATTGCTATTCCTCCATCCAAACCTCTCAAATTTGTTCCTCCATCACCTTCTTCATCTGTTTTGGGCCCTTATGTCCCAAAATCCATAGCCTTTCCTTCCTCAAAATCTCAATATCCAAAATACATTTTTCCTCCATCAGTTCATCACCCCTCAAGGTGTGTGCCAATGTCGATCTTGCCTTCATTTCTATCCACTCAAGCCCAGTTCTTCCAATACCCTATCCATTATCCAATGCATATTTTCCATCCTTTGATCCCTTTGATCCCATCCTTTGCATAAATCCTTGCCTTAATTTCATCTCTTTTTCCATGTCCTTATCCTACCAACATCTTTGAGCATACTTTTAAAGGTCATGGTCCATTTTTTTTTCAAGGCTACTATCCAAAAAAAAAAGACACTTGAGTCCTTCTTCCATCCCCTATCATATGTCCATCTTCTATTGAAAAAGTGAAAAATCAAAAAAAAAAAAAGACAAGAAAAAAAGTAAAGCAAAAATAATTCATCCACTGGTGAAAACCTGGCAAACAGGCACCTTGGGAAAGTACCATGATGAAAACCTAGCAAATAGGCATCATGTGTAATCTATAAACTTCTTGCATACCGTACTTGGGGATAGGTTTTATCCTATCACATCCTTTTGTCCTTCATTGTTCCATTATCCTATTGAACCCCTGTCATTACCCTTCATATCCTATTGTCCCTCATGTCCATTTTCCCTTTCCACCTTTGATCTTGACAAGGCTAAGGATCATCATGAGCATCATGCATCTTGTTTGCAGCTTTTAGTCCATCATAGCTTTTGGGCTTTATCCATTTGCTTATTATAACTTTTCATCCATATTCCCTAGCTTATTGCAACTTTCTGCCACTATCCCTTAGCCTACCCTGACCTTCAGTCCATGTCCCTTATCCATTCTTGGTCTTGCTTATCCTATCCATATCTTATCACTATCCATACACTCTTTTTCATTCCTTGATCTTGATCTGACATAAGGACGCAAAATTTAAACATGGTTTCAAAAACCTCTTGACATATCCCTCATGCCATGTTCCTGCTTTACATTGTCATATCCAGTCTCTTGTCCCATCACACAATAGCCCTTGAAAATTGCATCTGTATTGTCTCCATGATAAAAGGCCTTTGTCTTCCCTCTATCCACCAACATTTTAGAAAGCCTATTTATTCACCTGTCATATTCCTTGCCTTGCTAGACACTGGGGGCAAAATCATAAAAAATTGAAAAATGTCCTGAAATAACTCGAAAAAAAATTGAAAAAAGTCCTGAAATAATCCATAAAAATTGAAAAAGTCCTGAAATAATCCATAAAAATTGAAAAATGTCCTGAAATAATCCAAAAAAAAAAAATTTGAAAAATGTCCTCAAAAAATTACAAAAAAAATCAAATAAAGTCCTAAAAATAATCAAAAAAAAAAAAAAAAGAAAAATGTCCTGAACAAATCATAAAAATTGAAAAAAATGTCCTAAAAAAAACTCCCTAAAAAGTCAAATAAAAGTCCTGAAAAAATGAACAAAAAAATTTCAAAACATTAAAATCAAAAAACATATCCCCTTTGTGCATAAGACAGATCACTGAGCATCCCTCCAACGACACGCAATCACACACTACGCTTTACTGAAATCATGCATTAACAGATGAACTATTCAGCCAAGCATTCAAACTGATCAACATTGTCTTCTCAATCGAACATCAACATCAATATCATTTGACCTTGTCACTACTATCATGGGTCTTATATAGGGTGTGGTATACTTGAAACCAGACTGTGTCCTGTCTTAGACAGGGTACCACATGTCCTAAAACTAGACAGCATGATCATCCTATCAACACTTTCAACTTTTGACAATGCAGATCAAGATGTTTGTTTGACTTGTTGGAATTAGCGAGTCTTATCATTTATTGATTTATCTTCGATCATGTTCCTATGTTGCTCGATGATGTCACTGAGTGATTTAGAGTGACTGGAATGGTTCATGGTCCCTTTCTTTTTTGTTGTGATTGCTGTTTGTGGAATGTTTGTTACAAAACTGGGGCAACTATATCATTGGGTGTCTGTGATAAGTACGTTCACTTTGTGAACACCGCACATACCTCGACCCTTGATGTATGCACCCTAGGATTCTTCACTCATTCCTTGTGTGCGATGTGTTTGTCTTTTACAAAAAGGGTTGCATTTCAGCTCTAGCCTTCAATGCCATGATGCTACGCATCCATTTTTCTACATTAAAATAAAGGTTCTCACCTACAAAGTGCATTAGTGAAAGCAAGTTTTTCTTCACCTCTAACTATCCTCTGTCTCATTTCTTCTTAGTAACATTTCTTCCGTCAGTTTGGGTAGTCAGTTCAGTCTAGTTCTCTGATCTCCACATACATATGCTACATCCTGCATCCATTTGGTTAGTACATTTGCATTACATCAAGCATCACATCAAACATTTTATCCATTTCACATCAAAATATATCCATACATGTTCCATAGTAAATAGTGCACACGCCATCCATACATGGAAAATAACATAAGTCATAACACATTACATCCCATCATATCAATGCATACCATATCATATATCACAATAATATCGGAGTACAAAATTGGACTGTCTATCCTAAGTATGGCCCGCATGCTGACTATATAATATCACACTACATAATGTCACCTGTCTGTCATAAGGAGCAGGTGCCTCTATCATTGGGTGCTCCCTCTGTCCTCCTCATCCCTACCTTGTCTCACGGATGATGTCCCTCCTGTCCCAAGTCTTGGCTGTGGTGGTCTCATAGGTCCACTCACCCCCATACTGCTCAATGACCTCCAAGAGCCTGTCCTGCTCTCTGTCCTCGATCGTGCTCGATATGATGATGCTCTCTACTCTAGTGGAACTGCACTCTCATATAGTGTCCTCTAATGGCATATCTCCTCTCTGGTCTCTAGCAACATCTGTGCCATCTCCCGTGCACTAGCGTCCCTAATCGACCCAATATACTCAGTGACTCTTTGTTCTTCTCGTTGTGCCTGGGCTATTGCTGTATCTCGAGCCACTGTAAGTCTAGCTATCTCCACTCTAAATTGATCCTTCTTTGTCCTCAAGATGGCATTTTGTCTCTCTAATGTCATAATGTGATCATGCTGACTCGCTATGGTAGCCCTACACATCTCCATCTCCTCTATCCTAGCCATCTCTGGCTCTATGGGTATATCCTGCAATGACTCTTGATCGGCTAAGTCTAGCTCATAATCATCATCCCCCTCATCATCTCCATCCTCATCATTGCCCTCATCCTCATCATCACCCTCATCCTCCTCATCCTCATCATCTCCCTCCTCCTCTCTAGCAAGTGGGAAGTCCTCCTGTCTCCTCAGTACCGGAATATCATTATCTGTTAATGGCATTGGCCATCGTCGTGCAAACCATCTCTCATACTCCTCTGTCATCCCGATGTCCACCACATCTAATCTCCAATCCCACTATCTCCATTGTAGCTATGTGAAATTGACATAGGCTATGTGTGGCTGAATCATCCTCCCCCACTGACTTGTCTCTCTATGAGATCGGGAAAAGTGTGCAGTCCCTCTAGGTACATCCTACCTCTCTCCAAACTGTCATCTGACTCTCTCTGGCAGGTACATCTCAATCACTCTCTGGCAATTCACTAGTCACCCAATCAAGTATCTCTCCTATCTACAATACAGTAGCTCATCACTATCATCTGAACATCCAGGGCAATCAAGATATGGCCTCCATGTGAACTCTCTCAATCTGTCTAGCTCATGTTGCTAATACAATATGTATCCAAAAGGACCCTGTCTCAGTGCTCCCCCATAGCAATACACATATGGTTGGTGTGGTAATACCTATCTCTCTGCAATCGGTCGACATATGGCTATGTGCTCAAATGCCCATACCTATAACAATGTGACTCCACAGCTCAAAGTCTGAACTCCCTGATATGCTATCTGATGTAACTGAAAATATAGCATAGCAAGTACACATGGTCCCCATGCATACACTATACCCTCTATCGCCATCCACTCTAGTACTCTTCCCCATCCAATAGAGAATCCATTTCCTCATCTGTCCCCTACTAGTAGGCATGCTATAACCACGACTATCACTACATATCGTTGATCATACTCTGATGCCATGGTCTCCTAGCCAATCTCCCTCTCTACGATATCCAAATCATCTGTGTCACACTCAAATAATCTACACAACATGTCTCTCCCTATCACCTAGTCATACTCTATCATCTCTCCATGAATCAGATTGCGGAGGATACACCATACATCCTCTAGTGTCACCATCGCCTCTCCAGTCATCAGATGGAAAGAGGAGGTCTCCGAATGCCATTGCTCTACCAATGTGGTAAGCAGTCCTATGTTTTCCCTAATCTTAGGCATGAATGTGATATAGTATATCCAAACTCCTACTAATGTATCTCTGTCTGTGCTCCTGAGTCTATGTCGTAACATGAAGCAGTCAGGTTGGTTCTCCCACGTGATCAATGGATACTGTCAACTCTGCATCACAATTGGGGCACATTTTGTTAGTTTTAGGGTTAGCTCCTATGGGTTGCATTTCTTTGTTTCATGTCCAAATCAGGTTGTTTCTCATCTATTTTGACCTATCCTATTCTTATCTCCCCTTTTCGGATCATTCACATTCTATTTTTGGCCAAAATTGAGTTCCTAATGCACAACTGCACCTGTGTGCTAGGTCTTGTGCCTGTTTAGCAACAACTTGCAACTGTGTACCCTACACAAGTGCAGGATACCCTACACAAGCACATGATGCACTCACACAAGTGCAGAAGTTAGTTTCTGCATCCCCTGTGGGCCCCACAATGTTCCACAAGTGATCAAAATTCATAAAATTGACAATGTGGGTTTTTGAGATACATACCACTGCTCCCTTGTCATTCGATCATCTGTATGTGCATACACATTCTCTGAGGTGATCTGCCATTGGAATGTTCGCCATCTCTCTACAAGTGTCTTTTTCCAAAGCAACAAATTCTCCTCTTTGGCTAGTGCAAATGAACAATTTTCACTCTCTTTGTCTCATTTATAGATCCTTGTCAGTGCATAGATGGACATGCTCCCTCTCCATCTTATGCTAGTTGTGGTCTTTTGCACCATCAATTGCTTTTCCTTTGTGTCTCTGATCTCCGATTGTCAATCCGTTCGATCCTATCATTTTCTATCACTTTTATCGATCAATTGGCCTCTTTTCTGGATGTTTCCAGCCAATTCCTCGAGGGGGCATGCATATGTCATTGTCAGTGTCTGGGGCATTTTCAGTATTGTTCTTTCAAACAACACTTAGAATCGCATTGTCTCAAAGAGGGGCAAAATGTAGACGTCTAAAAATGGTCAACGCTTGCGGAGTCATACTTGAACATTTGTGCATTGCCTTATTTAAGGGTTTTTGTGTTGCATTAACATTTCTCCTATGATTCGCACTTGGTCTTTATCATTTGTGAGCATTGAGTCCTTCTACATTCTTCATTTATCTCACTTTTGAATTTGGTCTTGTCGACAACAATCTTCAGTCATGATTTTGGCTCAATCTTATCCTGTCACATCAATGTGCGTGCTCATTTGTCATCATTTTGGACATCATCAATCCTAATTAGGGTTTTGTCCTCTTATCAATCTTGTCATCTTGTGATCGATTTGTGATTGATCATTGTCATTTTCAATCTTATCATCATGCGATCGATTTGTCATCGATCGTTGTCATTTTCAATCTTGTCGTCTTGCGATTAATTTGTCATTGATCATGGTCATTTTCAATCTTGTCGTTTTGCAATCTATTTTGTCATCGATCCTTGTCCTCTTGTCAACTTTGTCATTTTGTGATCGATTTGTCATCAATCGTTGTCCTTCTCAATCATGTCAATTTGGATCAATTTGTCATTTGTTCCTCATCAATTGGCACATTTTCCAATCAAATCATTTATTAGCATTGGTCTTTTATCAAGTCAGAATCATGATCAAATCGATCCTTCAATCAGGACCTAATTGTCATTCTTGCATTTTCTAATTCATGTTCTAGGGTTTCATGATTTATTTATTTAACCTTGTTTGTCATTTCTCCCTCTAGGTTGAATAATTTATTTATTTATCCTAAGTCTTCTTGTCACAATTAAATGTTTATTTAATTGGCTAACTAATTCCTCCCTTTTTGTGAATTAATTAATAAATGAAAAATTGTTAATTAATTCACTTAATTCCTAATTTCCTCATTTTCTAATTTTCCTAATTCCTAATTTCCTCATTTTCTAATTTTCTAATTTCTAATTCATCTAATTCTCAATTCTCTCCTATTTTTCTCCTAATTTCATGGGAATGACATAGCAAATTTGTCATAATTTGTCATAATTGACAATCAATCAATTTTGACATAGCAATTTGTCATAATTGTCAATCAATCAATTTCGCATAGAAAGTGTCAATTTGTCATAATTTGTCATATTTGTCATTCTTGATTTGAAATTTCCATTCGAATCAAATTCATGCTAATCTTGTCTTTTCTCCAATTTGTCTATAAATTGGATGAATTTCTTCAATCAAGGCCCCTGGTCGAATCAATCACGCTTCTAATACCCTTATGATGTTGTCTTGTCTTGTCAATTTTGCTTTCATCTCATGCTTATGCACTTGAAGGTGAGATCCACAAAACAAAAGCTATTTGAAGGAGAAAGAAGGACAATGGAGCCACATGAAGGAGACATCTACATTTGGTTTGCTTAGTTTTCAATCTTGAATGTCTTGTTTTCATGTTTTCATTGAATGTAATTAGGATTGTTATCATTGCAATTGAGTTTTTGTGATTGAACTAGGCTATTGTTTATGTTGCTTTGATGATTTCCAGAGTCCTATCTATAGTGGGTTAAGGGGATCAAGTTAGAAATAGGACATGTGGCTTAAAAGATGATCATTTGAACTAAATTATAGGACATGGCTTAAGGGGAAATTAATTGATTAGGACATGACTCGGCTTAAGGGGATGGGTGTACATTTGGGACATGTGGCTTAAGGAGGTCAAACTAGAAATAGGACATGTGGCTTAAAAGAGGATCATTTGAACTAAATTATAGGACATGGTTTAAGGGGGAATTAATTGATTAGGACATGACTCAGCTTAAGGGGATGTGTGTACAATTGGGACATGTGGCTTAAGGGGATGAAACTAGAAATAAGACATGTGGCTTAAAAGAAGATCATTTGAACTAAATTATAGGACATGGCTTCAGGGGAAATTAATTGATTAGGATATGACTTGGCTTAAGGGGATGGGTGTACAATTGGGACATGTGGCTTAAGGGGATCAAACTAGAAATAGGACATGTGGCTTAAGGGAATCAAAATAGACATGGCTTAAGGGGACAAAAAAAATTAGAATCTAGATGGAAGTACAAAATAGTCAAGTTCACATTTTAAATGAATTATGAAAACCTATATATATTTTAAAAGCAATTTATATCAATTTAAATCATTTCAAGACATGTAATTTTAAAAACAAGTATACGTACTTGTATATATTAAATACTTATTCCATTACATGTACCACAATCAAGTGTAAGAGCTCTCAATAAGGGGATGGACCTATATATATCAAAAAATAATATTTAAACCATCTACATGATCAAATGGTATGTAATAAAAAGGAATTATATATTTAATATATATATATATATACATGTACATAAATTTAATTTATACATACCTCTTTATTTAAATACTTATTCCATTATACCATCTGCATCCTCTCTTTTTTCCAAAGCATCTATAATTGTGTCGTGATCTTCCATAGAAATTGTCCAAAACTTTTTATTAGTAGGTCTGCCGCGATATCTCACTAGTTGTATATTTGTTGTAACAATCAAATGTGAGTAGTGTATTATCTTCTTATGTGTTTCTTAATCTTCAAAAGCGGGTGAACCATTCTTTCTTGTCAAATATTTCCTTAGCCAAGTTCCAACAACTACCACTAGTTGGATAATGAAAACCATCGTCATCTTTTCGAGGATTAACTAGTTTGTGTTTAGTCTCAACACATCAAGCCAACCAATATTATGTTTCCTCTTCATTGTCCTCAGGTGCAACAACGACATACACATGTCCTAGACAAACAAAAAATTAATAAATTATCCAAATTTAGAATTAAAAAAATACCATTTTTAATTTACACTAACTATAAAAAAGTTTGAAACTAATTTTATTAAATGGCCAACAAAATAATAAAAAATGATTACCTTTCTGTACAAGGTTTGAAACACGATCATAATCATCTGATGCAAACAGTTCATCATTATCTTCAATTGTGTTAATCTGATCTTATGCTTGAGTAGGAGTCAATGATCTTTGACTCCAATCTACAACCCATTCAGTATTCTCACATACATCATAATCACCTCAAATACAAAACTGACAAAAACATGCAAGTTCCCTTATCCATATAGTCCATGTGCTTGCATTTGAACTCTTAAATGAATGCCATTTTTTGGATCCGCTAATTATCTCACAATCAAGTTTCGACACAATGTTTTCCTCATCAACTAACCAAAAGAATTGTTGAATTGTAGAGTTCACACTTGATCCAGTAGATAAGGTTGTTTTTCACCAATCTACAATTGGACATGCATCTTTAAATTTTAATTTATCTTCAAATTTTAATTGCTCTCTAGCAAGAATTCTTTTAACACATGCACCAGCTCCATCATGTTCTCCTTTACCATGTCCAGCTTCAAAAAAACTCCATATATGTTGGATATTGTATTCCTTGTGAGCCCTTCTTAAAGAATAAAACATTTGAGCATTCTTCAATTGTCCAGTACAATTATCTTACCATATAAGATGTTTAGTCATCTGGATTCTTCTTTCTCTTATATTTCTATACAATATGCTGAAACAATATTGAACAAACTTTGACGAGTGCATCCTATTATCACTCACATAGAAATGATACTCCCTTAGGATTTTTCTATCATCCTCTGTGTTATCATATGCGTGTCTATAAACAATATGAACAAAAATAGCAACTTGAGTGGAATTGTAACATTGAGATTGAATTTCTTATTGTGGTTTAAGAGTATAGTTTTCTACAAATTCCACCACTGATAGTATACTTCCAACTGGAAATATATTTCTACATGTGCAAAATTGAGAATCAAGCCATTTAGCATGTGGAGAGTGTGTCACATATTTTGGTACAATCTCACTTTTAAATTCTGACATGAATGCATGTACACTAACCTTCTCTGTGATTAAATCAACACGCTTTCCTGTTTTCCCATTCTTTAAGGGATACTCTTTTAGGTCCTGGAGACAACTGAGAGGGGGGGGGTGTGAATCAGTTGTTAACTAAATTCAAACCAAAAACAATTTAACCAACTTATTGCTTAATACCGGTAAACTAGTTAATTATGCCGATAGACAGTGTTAATAGTTAATTGCTATACTGGTAAAGATTAATGCATGAAACATAAACACAAAGTCATCTACAACACATAACAAAAATATTTGTAAGTGGAAACCCTGTAAGGGGAAAAACCATGGTGGGAAACCTTACCCACAATCAGATGATACTACTGTAGATAGTAAGTGTACATAAATGGGGTCTGGACATGCAGAAAGGCTGATAGTCTAGAGCTCACTGCTCAATCACAAAATGGGACTCACACTGACTATAGTTGGATGGTTAAATCCAATAAGAATGTACTGCACAAGATAGCATCTTCATATGCTGGATTCAGTACTAGTGTAATGCTGTTATGCTTTCACAAAAACCTAACTTCACCTTCAAAATGATGTCTTCGTGTATAACTTTGCTTAATCTCACATATACCTTCACACAATTCTTTTTCACATTCCACATTCGATCTTACAAATAAGATCTTACATTTATACCATAACCTAAGTGTAAAGCGAAAAATCGAACCCCAGGTGTTCCCCCCACTCCAAGGAGAGAGAAAGGAGGTCACTAGGGTTGACGGTTTTCACTTAGGAGAGACTTTACATTCAAAAGAGGGGTTGAAACTCACAAGATCCAATCCCACACAATGCAAGATTAAATTCTAAATGAGTTTCAAGGGTTGAGACAGCAAGGATACCCTCTTTTGTAAAGAATGTAGATAGAAGGATTGAACTAGGAGTGTATGTGAAAGTAAGAAAGATTAGCTTGTAGACAGAAATAGAAACATAGGATGAAGTTGTGGACCTGAAATTAGTAGTAAAATGTCAAGACGATGCTGTCCTACAAATTTGAGTGAAAGTTGATGGGACGATGGCACCTGGAGTGCACACCATCCTCCGAAAAATCCGCGAAATGAAGGGGGATCTGTTCATCTTTGCACAAAGATTCTAGATCTTCAATTATAGCCATGTACCTGCAACCTACACATAGAAAAGAGAGGATGATTGGGGGGTTAGGGATTAGGGGTTTGCCTTTAGGTCAAACCCTGGTTTTGGAATTAACCAAGAAATGAGAATGTTGTAAATGTAAATGTTTGTAATGTAAATAAGTACTAATACCTTGTTGTAAGAATGTTTGTATTCTTACATGCGAAGGTGTAATGATGTTGTATGTTGTGTGTTATAAGTGATCTCCTCTTCAATGGTTGAATCCTTGTCTTGAATGCAACACCTAGCCTTGAATGGAGACCTAGAATGCTCAATTGCTTGTAGGAATGCTTGGATGCTTGAATGTCTTAATGTTTGCCTATCACTTCCGCCTCTTGTACACATATGTTTTTCCCTCCTCTTTTTGTGAGGGGAAATGTAGTTTATATACTTGTCAATTAGGGTTAGGAGACTGATTTTTCCAACCTTAGGCCGACCTAGAAACATTATTTTCCAAATTGCAAACTTGAAGACCTGATGCCCCATAAGAGACCGGGCCCAAAATAGGGCTAGGGACTAGGGTGTTGGGCACCATGGTCCCACCTCCCAGGATAGTAGGGTGCAAGGAGGATCAGGCCAAGGTGCAGAAAAGATGTAGTTTTTGATGTCATAAATAGGTTTCGGGGTCTTCATTCAGGTTCAACGTTGCGCTGCCATTGTGAAGACCCAAATGTAGTCGAAATTGCAAGTGTTGCAATTTTAGGATGCTACATTTAGCCCCCACTTTAGCGGGAGTATAAGCGTGCGCCCATACTTCCAATAAAGTACAAGGAAACAACATTGAAAGACTTTCACCACATCAAGGAGGCAAGATACACCAAGCCCCCAATGGACTAAGGATCTTACGACTTCGATTGACAAAGTAAAAGGGAAGATCACGAGGGAGAACCATGACTGTCAGTAGTAAGGTTCCCTCACTATGAGTCATGCAAGAAAAATACCAAAAATTTTCAAAGCAAAGCTAAGTTCACTAAGAAATTTTTAAGTATCCTGAAGAGATATGGACGGAGTGTATGCCCCCTATGTTAAAGTGATTGTACATGCCTCATTGGGGGTGATTGCTTTAAGGTAGTGATACACATAAGAAATCAGAAGGGAAAGGAACACGTTATTGCAAAGATTTAGCCCCCAAGTGTGAGATAAACCCAAGGATAATAGACACAAAACACAAAGCACAAGGTGACTTCACTTTCCTTGGGGTTAGTATGCTATATGATAATTCATGTATATCATCTATATGTATGCATAATTGTTCTTCATTCCCCAATCAAGGAAGGTCACCTAGAAGAAGGGAACACATGTGTCTTTTGAGTCAACATGAGAGAGACCAAAAGAGATCTCAATGCTTTGCATCATCCTCAAGTAGACAACACCAAGGACAACAAATAGAAGAATGAGAATAACACATAGAAGAAGTAACAAAAGAGATCAAGAGAGGAGAAGAGAGTCTGCTATGCTAATGAACTAGTCTAGCATGTCATCCACCCCTCGATCTTCCTGATCAATATTTCAGGAAGGCAGGAAACACGCTAGAGGATAAACATCCAACACAACAGATGGAGCTATCACAAGATCCAAACAAGGGCTATGTTCATGTTCCAAGCCACGTTGTTCTTGTCTAGGAGCTAGGATAAGTGCTTTAGAAAATTCGTTAGATAAATGGTTATCAATATCAACATATTCATATTCACTATCAGAAGCAAGAGAAGTAACATTTTCATCATGAATAACATTTTCATCTATATCATCATCAAGATTTATAAAAATAGGATCTTTAACTCACACAGGATCAAAACCATCATGCATCTTATGCTTAGGAGATTTTGGCTCAATTTTCGGCTGAGGAGAAAGTGGAATAATGCTAGCTGAAGGTGTTTTTGGGAATAGAAGCAGCTGCACAAGCTCTAAGACGACGCTTTTGTCAACATTCACGCACAGAATGATTTCGTCTAGTCTTAGTAGGAAGTTGAGAAGATTGAGGACGAGGAATGTTCTCATCCTTATCACTTGGGTGTTTAGGTTGTGGTCTCTTAGGTTGGATAATAGGAGAAGAGGAAGGTCTCTTCTCTTTATAAGAGGAAGGAGGAGGAACTGCTCCATATAAAGGAGGAATATTTGGTTTAGGAAGGAGACCAAGTCCATAATGACGAGGAGGTATAGGTCTACTTTTAGAAAGTTTATTAGCCATAGACATAGTCACATCCATAGGAATGGGTTGGGAATCTTCGTGAGGAAAGACATTAGTTTTATCTTTCAAAGGAAGAACTTCCTTCTCAAGAATGATAGGAATATCAAGTTTGGGTGTTTGAGGTTCACTTAGAGATAGGATCATATCTTTTTTCCACTTTTGATAAGATTTGAAAAGATGATCACTTCGTGGTGGAAGAGATTGGAATTATTTAGGCCAAAAATAATCAATAGGAACGCTAGAAGTTCTTTCAGCTGGTTTAAAGAGACTATGATTGACAGTAACAACTTCACCATTATGGGGAAATTTCAAACACTTGTGAATAGGAGAAGCAATAGCTTTCATGGAAGATAGCCAAGGATAGCCTAGCTTCACACGAAATTGTTCAGATGATGGAATAATAGCAAAGCTCACATCAAGGGATTTGTTATGGACCTCAATAGGTAATGTAATAGAACCAATTGTAAGAGAAGAAAATGCATCAAATAATTTCACAATCACATTTGTTTTGTCATAGATCACTTGATTCAATTGCAAAGTAAAAAGAAATTCTTCAGTAATGACATTAACCATGCAAGAAGGATCAATAAGCACTCCATGGAAAGGTGTATTCTTGACTTTTGCAACTATATATAAAGGACCATCAGGTGCCCTGATAGTTTCACTAGAATCAAATGTGATGGAAGGTTCTTCAGGAATTTTCTACTACTCTACAAAGTTAATCACATTCGGAGTCATAGACACAAGACCATCAAGTGAGAAAGAGGAATCATTAGTCTCAATCACATTAGGGGTATGAGAAGGTAATGGATCAATAAAAATATTAAGATTTTGGTTAGGAAGAGCTACAGATGTGTTGCCTTTATCATTCACACCTGAAACAGAGATAGTATTATTATCAATCAAATCTTGAATTGTTCCTTTTAAAGAAAAACATTTTTCAGTATCAGCCCAGGTTGACGATGCAATTGACAAAAAGATTTGTTATCAAAATAGGGTGAATTCACCTTTGCAGGATCTATTTGCTTTATAGGAGGGAGAGTAAGCACATTTTGTTCCAATAACTTATTCATAATACTATGCAATGATTCATTCAAAGGAGTAAACTTTCTTTCTTTCTTGAAAAACTTAGAAATAGGAGGCACACTTGATGCTGCATTCACATTGTTGTTGATGATGTTTTCATTTAACTTAATGAGCTCTCTATTCGGTTTAAACTTCCCAAATGGTTGTTGACTACTATCACCCTTATCACTCAGAGCCATAGGATTTGCCTGTTCCATTTGACTCACAGTCAGTTGAGAATTGTGAAGAGTTGCACACAACTGTTGGAAAGAAGTAAACTTAGAAAACAAAAGTTTTTCTCTAATATCTTTTTGTAAATTAGAAATAAAGATTCTTTGAAAATCATTTTCAAGTACTGGAAAAGAAATTTGAGCACACAAATGCTTATATCTACCAATGAAATCAATCACTTTTTCTTTAACACTTTGTTTACAATGCATTAAATCAATCAAAGTAACTTTAGGACTTATATTGTTTTGAAATTGTTGAATAAAAGCATTTGCAAGTTGTTGGAAAGAAGTAATAGAATAGGAGCAATACCATTGTAGAGCCTTATCTCTTAATGTTCTAATAAACAATTTTGCAAGCAACCTTTGGTCATGAGCAAAATCAGTACATATTGTTTGAAAGGTCTTAACATGTGTTAGAGGATCACCTTTACCATTATAAAGCTCCAACTGTGGGATTTCAACATGCTTAGGAGGGATAGCTTGAACAATGTCAAGAGAAAGTGGGCTTGCAGCATCAAATGTGGGCACACTAAACTTAGATTGATTCATAGAGGCAATTTGTTGCTGTAAAGAAGAGATAGTTTGTGCAAGATTGTTAATGGTCGCTTCAGTCGAAGAGTTCATATTAGACATGTTAGATTGTGATGGAGGTATTATGTTATTGAAAGAAGGTATTGATTGAGAGTAAGGTGGCAGGACACTATGATAGTTAGTCATAGGAGATGATTGGAAAGAAGGAACAATACAAGGAGGAATGGAATGGTTGAATGAATTTCCCCCTTGCATCATGTTCATTTGTGGAGATGTAATA
Source organism: Cryptomeria japonica (assembly GCF_030272615.1). Lineage (NCBI taxonomy): Eukaryota > Viridiplantae > Streptophyta > Pinopsida > Cupressales > Cupressaceae > Cryptomeria > Cryptomeria japonica. The sequence continues at coordinate 54,876,009 of NC_081408.1, forward strand.
GGGACACTCATTGAAGGAATGAATGAAGAAGTCAAATTGAATGAAGGAAGAGGGTTGATTGAAGGGGAAGGATTGCACCCATGACTGGTGATCATAGGTGGAATGTTTTGTATTGAAGTAGTCATTATGTTTGATGTAAAAGTAGGTATACTAGCAATAGAAGTTGTCAAAGGGATAGAATGATTGACTTGAGTAGGAGGTTGTGTATAACCTAAAGTTTCAGCACAACTCTTCATAGGCATCACATTCGAATCCATGATGTGTGCAATACTATGCAAAATATCAATTCCATTCTTATCACTTTGTACCATATGTTTTAGACCCTCAATTAATGAAAGAGCTTGACTGTCGGGGTATTCTTGAGACATCCATTACTGAAAATCATCAAATTGGTTGTCCAATTCCAAAAGTTGTTCTACAAAAACCTCAAGGAGAGCTTCTTCATCATTAGGAGGATTAGAGGAATTACCCGTGTCCTCGTTAAAAAGGCCATTCAAATTAGGTTCCATCTCCTCGGTAATTAAACCTTGGAAAGACTTAATTCTAAGGCTTCATCTAATGGGAATAGTGTAAGTAGGGCTTATTGTTGTAAAACTCATGCACTAGAGAGAGAGAAGATTTTGAATTTTAAAAATAAAGTTGGCAAAATTGAACAATGAGATAATGATTATCCAATTTGAACTTGGTGAAGGAAGAGGGAAACACAACTTCCAAGAAAGGTAGGCATAATTGAAAATTAGGGCCAAGGGGGTAGCACTTTAATTTTAATTGTTATCTTGAAAATTGAAATCTTGAATTTTGAATTTATTTTCTAATTTAGAGGTAGAAAATTTCAATAAAATCAGCCAATCTCCTAGATTTAAGCTGTTAAATGCAATCATGACAATCTCCCGAAATTTCAAAAAAAATGTCAGGGACCGTGGCGAACGGAGTGCACACGGTCCTCGCAACTTTTTTTGAAATTTTCAGGGATGAAAGTTATGATGATTTTAAAGCTAATCTGAAAAAATTGAGTGATTTTACGATCTGTAGATAGGCCAAATTAAAGTTGAAATCTCAAAATTGAACCCTACCAAGATTGTTGAAAAATGCAAAATTTGAATTTTGAAAAAGAGAGGGAAACTGAAATTTTGAATTTTATGATTTTAGAGGGAATACTAAAAGCAATGCAAGCTTTGAAATTTAAAAGTTGACTCAATTTCATGCAGAATTCAATTTTGAAAGCAGAAATCAAAGTTGTTGCAATCAAACACTTAATTTCAAAAGTCACAAATTGCAAAAATTTGAATAAAGCATTGAAACTTTGAATGAATGCCCACACACTTTTCAGATTTAGGATAGTAAGAAACATAATTTTGACACAAAATTTCAATTTCAACAATTTTTGAATGATTAGAAGCCTTAATCCAAGCAATCACTAGACCAACTTTGACTTTAATTTTGAAAGTGTTAGAATTGATGAAATCAGCCAAGATTCTGGATTCTAGCAGAAAAATACAATAAGATCTAGCTCCCGAAATTTCAGAAAAAATGTCGAGGACAATGGTGCTCGGGGTGCACGCAGTCCTCGCAACTTTTTTCAAAATTTTTAGGGATGAAAGATATTATGATTTTGTTGCGGAATCCAAAATTACAGTCGATTTGGAGGTGTTCTGATCAGTGAAATCATTGGTCAAAGGTTGAATCAAGAGGGTTTTAAAAATTAGGGTTTTGACACTTAACCACTTAATTTTCAGAATTAAGGCACAAATATGAATTGATAATTTGCAATAGAAGGGTAGATCTGAAACAAGCATTAATAATTAAACATTTCACAAGCTCAATTACTAAAAAGAAAATTTAGGGTTTTTATGCAATTAACCTCTAAAATTTTCAAAAGATCAAACATGGAAATGTAATCCAGGAAGCCAATTTTTTATATCTAACCATGAATAATCAGAATTAGGATGTTCACGTCAGGTTCACCAAAATGTAAAGCGGAAAATTGAACCCCAGGTGTTCCCCCCACTCCAAGGAGAGAGAAAGGAGGTCACTAGGGTTGACGGTTTTCACTTAGGAGAGACTTTACATTCAAAAGAGGGGTTGAAACTCACAAGATCCAATCCCACACAATGCAAGATTGAATTCTAAATGAGTTTCAAGGGTTGAGATAGCAAGGATACCCTCTTTTGTAAAGAATGTAGATAGAAGGATTGAACTAGGAGTGTATGTGAAAGTAAAAAAGATTAGCTTGCAAACAAAAATAGAAATATAGGATGAAGCTGCAGATTTGAAATTAGCAATAAAATGTTGAGACGATGCTGTCCTACAAATTTGAGTGAAAGTTGACAAGACGATGGCACCCGGAGTGCACACGATCCTCTGAAAAATCCGCAAAACAAAGGGGGATCTATTCATCTCTGCACAAGGATTCCAGATCTTCAATTACAGCCGCATACCTGCAACCTACACCTAGAAAAGAGAGGATGATTGGGGGGTTAGGGATTTGGGGTTTGCCTTTAGGTCAAACCCCAGTTTTGGAATTAACCAAGAAATGAGAATGTTGTAAATGTAAATGTTTGTAATGTAAACAAGTACTGATACCTTGTTGTAAGAATGTTTGTATTCTTACATGTGAAGGCGTAATGATGTTGTATGTTGTGTGTTTTAAGTGATCTCCTCTTCAATGGTTGAATCCTTGTCTTGAATGCAACACCTAGCCTTGAATGGAGACCTAGAATGCTCAATTGCTTGCAAGAATGCTTGAATGCTTGAATGTCTTAATGTTTGCCTATTGCTTCCGCCTCTTGTACACATATGTTTTTCCCTCCTCTTTTTGTGAGGGGAAATTTAGTTTATATACTTGTCAATTAGGGTTAGGAGACTGATTTTTCTGACCTTAGGCCGACCTAGAAACATTATTTTCCAAATTGCAAACTTGAAGACCCGATGCCCCATAAGAGACCGAGCCCAAAATAGGGCCAGGGACCAGGGCACTGGGCGCCATGGTCCTGAAGGACCAGGGCACTAGGCACAATGGTCCTAAAGGACTAGGGTGCTAGGCGCCATGGTCCCACCTCTCGGGATAGCAGGGTGCAAGGAGGATCAGGCCAAGGTGCAGAAAAGATGCAATTTTTGGTGTCCTAAATAGGTTTTGGGGTCTCCATTCAGGTTCAACATTGCGCTGCCATCGTGAAGACCCAAATGCAGTCGAAATTTCAAGTGTCACAATTTTAGAACGCTACACTAAGACCAATTTTAGTAGGTCGGCTCTACAAGATATTACAATAAAAACATTTTACAAACAATATAATACCTGATGCAATAACCGATTAAACATGTCAGCTTAATGCATTTACAACAATATTTAATCATCTCCATAGTGTGCCATGTTGATCTGGAAAAGATAAACCTGCCTGTGTAACCCTAGGTAACCTTGGACCTATTTGCTGGTAAAAGCAAATATGAAAATGTGAATATACTGATGAACAAAACTCTAGGACAAGATGTCAAAATGATGTCTTCGATATCACCAGGTGTCTTCCACATAATTCTGACTTTTGGTGATCATTATATTCTGTCAGTGAACCATATACTTGTAACTATGCAATAGTTACTTGCTTGCCGGTGAATGTTGTTGGATCTCCAAAGTGCTAGTGTTTTAGTAGGTGTTGACATCAATGACAAAACCATACCAAAATACCAATAATATCCCCTTTTGGCATTGATGACAACACAAAATGGAAAAACCATCAAAGTGCCAAAATAGAAATGCCAAATACCAACAACCAACAATCTCTCTTAAACAACAATCTCTCCCCCTGGGAGCAACATGTGTTATCCAAAGTTTTTCAATGCCAATCTCTCCTTAAAAGGATAATATGTTTTTCCATAGATGCCTCTCCCCCTTTGACATCAAATGCCAAAGTTACAATAATAAAATCAAGTTCATATACAAAATACCAATCAATTCAATATACTAACTACTCCCCCTAAGAAGTAGCTTCCTCATCAAAGACCGGAGTAAAAGATTTGTCTGTTAATTCTGCTGGTTGATGACAATCAACAAGTGTCTAAGTCTCTACTGGTGGTGGTATGACTCCAAGCTGATCTCTAAGATATTCAAAAGTATCCTTAGGCAAAGGTTTTGTGAAAATATCTGCAAGTTGTTCTTTAGTGTTCACATAAACCAGTTTTATCTCCTTTTCTTCAACTTTTTCCCTTAGAAAATTCAGTTTGATAGAAACATGTTTTGTTTTAGAATGTAATACCGGATTCTTAGATATATCAATTGTTGTAGTGTTATCACAATATATTGTAATAGGTTCCTTGCATTTTACCTTTATGTCTTTCAACATTTGTTTAAGCCATAGTACCTGTGTACAGTTAGTTGTTGCTGCAACATATTCTGATTCTGTTGTTGATAAAGATGAACAACTTTGTTTCTTACTCAATCAAGAAACTAATCTTTTTCCAAGAAAGAATGCTCCACCAGTGGTGCTTTTTCTATCATCCACATCTCCTACCCAATTTGCATCTATGTATGCACATAGGTCAAACTTTTCATCTCTAGGATACCATAATCCAAGATTTGCAGTGCCTTGTAAGTATTGGAAAATCTTTTTTACTGCTGATTCATGATTTTCTCTAGGATTACTTTGAAATCTTGAAACAATACATACTGCATTCATAATATCAGGTTTGGTTTGTGTCAAATACAGTAAACCTCCTATCATAGATTTGTATCTAGTTGGATTAATAGGTGTAGATTTATCCCTTTGAGATAATTTGTCATTTATAGTCATAGGTGTGCTTACTAGTTTAGAGTTCTCCATCCCAAATTTATTTAGTAACTCTTTCAAGTATTTGGATTGACTCAAAAATATACCTTTGTCAGTCTGTGAAATCTGTAATCCTAAAAAGAATTTTGTTTCTCCAATCATAGACATTTCAAATTCTTGCTGCATTTTAATAGAAAATTCTTTACATAATCCATCTTCTCCTCCAAAGATTATATCATCAATGAATACTTCTATTATCAAGATGTCATCACTAGTTATTTTGTAATCTAAATTGTTGTCTACATTTCCTTTAGTAAAACCAATCTTAAAAAGATACTTATCCAATCTTACATACCAAGCTCTTGGGGCTTGTTTCAGTCCATACAAAGCTTTTCTTAACCTACAAACCATATCATTGTCATCTGTCAAATAAAATCCATCAGGTTGTTCAATATAGACTTCCTCTTTAAGATCTCCATTAAAAAATGCACATTTAATATCCATTTGATAAACTTTGTAGTTCTTGTGAGCTGCAAAATCCAAGAATAATCTGACTACCTCAATTCTAGCTACCGGTGCAAAGGTTTCATTGTAATCAACTCCTTCTTTCTGAGAATATCCCTTACACACTAGTCTTGCTTTATTTCTGACAACCTTACCATCTTCATTAAGTTTGTTTCTAAATACCCATTTGGTTCCAATTAAATTTTTATCTTTAGGTCAGGGAACTAATGTCCAAGTATTATTTTTCTCAATTTGTTCTAATTCTTCTTCCATAGCTTTAATCCAAAATTTATCTTCACATGCCTCATTAATAGATGATGGTTCAATTTGAGAAATAAGACATACCTCTTCATTTGCAAATCTTCCTCTTGTCATAACTCCTTTAAATTTGTTTCCAATTATCTAATCTTCAGAATGATTCAATTTTACATACCAGGGTGTCTTGGTTTGTTGTTGTTCTTCAATTACTATGGAATCCTCAGATGGTACCAGGGTAACTAGATCTTCATTCTGTACTGGTGGATTTAGTGTAGGTTCATTTGTCACAATGCGGTTGCTGGTTTAGAGTCTATATACCTTGAAGTTCCTCTGAATTGTTCATCAATCTTTACATTTGTACTCTCAACAATTTTCTGCAATCTCTTGTTAAAACATCTATATGCCTCAGGCTCTTAGATGAATAACCAAGAAATATTCCTTCATCACTTCTAGGATCAAATTTTCCAATATACTCATCTCTTCTAATATAACATTTACTTCTAAAAATTCTAAAATACTTAAGAGTAGGAGCATTACCAGACCATAGTTCATGAGGGGTCTTATCGGTTTCACCTTTGATGTGAACTTTGTTGAATGTATAGACCGTTGTGCTGACTGCTTCTCTCCAATATATCCAATATAAATGTGGTAAATTTTCTTCAGATAACATACTTCTTGCTACATCCAAGATAGTTTTGTTTTTCTTTTCAACAACTCCATTTTGCTATGGTGTCTGAGGTGCTGATAGCTGTCTTCTAATTCCATTTACTTCACATAATGTATTAAAGTCTTTGGATGTGAATTCACCTCCTTGATCTGATCTTAAACATTTGATTTTCTTATCGGTTTCATTTTCAACCATTGCTTTGAACAGTTTGAACTTTCCAAGTGCTTCTAATTTTTCTCTACGAAAAGTAACCCAACACATTCTAGAATAATCATCAATAATTAGCATGAATTATCTATCACCTTGTAAGCTTTTAGTTCTAGCTGGACCACATAAATCAGTGTGAATCAAATCAAGAGCATTATTAGATTTTTCTAGAATACTTTTGAAACTAGCTCTAACTTGCTTTCCAAATTGACATTCCTTACATATTGTATTCTGAGGTTTCACAATTTTAGGTAGATCTCTAACTACCCTAGAAGTACTGATCTTTACCATGCAATCAAAGTTTACATGACAGAGTCTCTTATGCCATAACCAACTTTCATCTATATGTGCAATCAAGCATGCCTTTTCACTGTTATTCAAATGAAAGATATTACCTCTATTCTGATTACCGGTTGCAATTTCTAAACCAGTTCTATTCATGATTTTGCATTTTCCATTCTTAAATTGTAACTGAAATCCTTTCTCAACCAATTGACCAACACTTAAAAGATTATGCTTTAATCCTTCAACATAGTAGACATTGTTAGTGTTATGCTTACCGTTAAGAGATATTGTACCCTTACCTTTGATTGAATAGGCTTTGTCATCTCCAAATCTTACTAAACCTCCACTGTATTCTTGAAAGTTCAAGAATTTACCTTTGTCTCCTGTCATATGATGTGAGCATCCTGAGTCAATGATCCATTCATCCTTTACTTCAACTTTAGCTGCTAGGGCTTGTTCTACTGGTTGAATAGTAGGTGCTAATCGATCTTCTATTATAGCAACAAAAACCCATCCACTGTCTACCGGATCCTCATCAGAATCATCAGTCACACCTTCATCAGCAATGTAACAAGATTTGTCTTTGTTCTTCTTAAATCTGTATCTCTGATATTTAGGATTAGGCTTGTATGTTCTTCTAGCTTCTTCTCTTAGTCTAGCATGTCTATCAGGGCATCTTGAAGCCATATGACCAATCTTATTTTAGTTAAAACATTTAAAGGGTGCTTTACCTTCATACTTACTTCCAATTGGACCTTTAGGGATTTTCCTTGCAAATAGTGCTTCAAGTTCTTCAAGTTCTTCATTCTCCTTCCTAGTTTCTTCAAGTTCTCTTGCATAAAAGGATTTCCAATCTGATTTGTCAAATGATGGAGAAAATGATGTTGATGCTTTAAAGGCTAAATCTATCTTTATAGTAGAAACAGGACCAAATTCCTCAATTTCAAAAGTTGAAAGTTTTCCAATCAATGTATCCCTAGTTACTGATGTATTAGGCATTGTTCTCAACTCATTTATAGCAGTAACCTTCATTTTATATGCCAGTGGCAATCCTCTTAAATTTTTTGAAATAATTTCATCCTCACTTAAGGTTCCTCCACAACATTTAATACCCAAAACAATTTCATTTACTCTTTCCATAAAAGCAGAAATCCTTTCATCTTCTTCCATTTTCAGATGTTCATACCTGACTCGGAAGCTTTCAAGTTTTGCAATTTTTGATTGTGGAATCTCCTTCATTCAGTGTTTCCAAATGATACCAAATAGCTTTAGCAGTAGACCTATCTGATAATCCCATGATTTGTTGATCTGATAAAGCACTTAAAAGTGCTTCTCTTGCTTTGCAATCATTTTCCTCATCTTTAGCCAAGGTAGTTGGACTGGGCTGACCAGCTACAGCAGTAGTGTAACCTTTCTTTGTAACTTCCCAGATGTCTTTACCAATGCAATTCAGATGTGTCTCCATTCTGATCTTCCATATGCCATAGTTGGTTCCATCAAGTTTAGGACTGTCCTTCTTGAAATAATTAGTAGACATTGGATCTCCTCAAGTTGTTAAACTTTCGCAAAAAGAGGACTAAGCTTTGATACCAATTTTTAGGTCCCACAGACAACTGAGAGGGGGGTGAATCAGTTGTTAACTAAATTCAAACCAAAAACAACTTAACCAACTTAATGCTTAATACTGGTAAACTAGTTAAGTATGTCGGTAGACAGTGTTAATAGTTAATTGCTATACCGGTAAAGATTAATGCACGAAACATAAACACAAATTCATCCATAACACATAACACCAATATTTGTACGTGGAAACCCTGTAAGGGGAAAAACCACGGTGGGAAACCTTACCCACAATCAGATGATATTACTGCAGATAGTAAGTGTACATAAATGGGGTTTGCACATGCAGAAAGGCCAACAGCCTAAAGCTCACTACTTAATCACAAAATGGGACTCACACTAACTACAGTTGGATGGTTAAATCCAATAAGAATGTACTGCACAAGATAGCATCTTCATATGCTAGATTCAGTACCGATGTAATGCTGATATGCTTTCACTAAAAACTAACTCCACCTTCAAAATGATGTCTTCGTGTATAGCTCTGGTTAATCTCACATATACCTTCACACAATTCTTTTTTACATTCCACATTCGATCTTACAAATAAGATCTTACATTTATACCATAACCTAAGACCAATTTTAGTAGGTCGACTCTACAAGATATTACAATAAAAACATTTTACAAACAATATAATATCTGATGCAATAACTAATTAAACATGTCGGCTTAATGCATTTACAACAATAATTAATCATCTCCATAGTGTGCCATGCTGATCTGGAAAAGATAAACCTGTCGGTGTAACCCTAGGTAACCCTGGACCTATTTGCCGGTAAAAGAAAATATGCAAATATGAATATACCGATGAACAAAACTCTAGGACAAGATGTCCAAATGATCTCTTTGATATCACCAAGTGTCTTCCACATAATTCTGAGTGTCGGTGATCATTATATCCTACCAGTGAACCATATACCAGTAACTGTGCAATAGTTACTTGCTTGCCGGTGAATGTTGTTGGATATGCAAAGTGCTAGTGTTTTAGTAGGTGTTTACATCAATGACAAAACCATACCAAAATACCAACATACTCAACATTCTTAAATCTTCTAACTTCCACTAGTTGTTGTCCAAAATCAATTTCACTACTCTCATGCATGCATTCTACTAGTGATGAAAAATTGCCACAACTAGAACATTTTCCAGAGATACATGAATGTAAATAAAATAATTGCCCATTAGTTCTTTGACAAAATAAACTTGCTACAAATTCCTTGATTGATTCAAGTGGCATATCAATACCACATTCCTAGATAAGCATGTTACTATGCAAAACACAACGTATGTATTCGAAAACATCATAATAGTAATGAAATTGCATGTGCATTTTAAAAAAATAGGAGACTATTTTCTTATTAATTTTCACATACTAGGGCTTGCATTTTTTAAATGATCTTTGACTTATAGTAATATTACCAGGTAACAAAACTTCATCCAAAAAATTTCTATAAAATTCAGTTTGAGTTGTCTCTAATAGGTGTTTTGGATGAGGGTCATGAATTTTACACCCCACTCTCCTCTTTAGAACATCGCTAGCATTAGATGATACCCTTGTATTATCATGCCAAAAATTTTCAACCAAAGATTTCACTTCAATATTCAATTTCATATCTGACCTGCGAAGTCTACCACTAAAACTCAAACTTTGGTTGATTGTATCACTTTCAATACTTTCTCTTCTTTTAGCTGCTCTAACTAGTGTTTTAGGATGCATCTTTAAAATTCCACTAATGTTGCTTACCATCCTTTTATTCAAGGTTGCTTTATTCACTATGGTAGTTGTTATAGCTCATCGCGTTGCATTCTTATCTTTAGATTGACTTGTTGTACCAATAGATTCAATGACATTTGCAATAGTAGACATAGCATGATTAACAGATTCATCTTTTTTTGATGGTTTCACATAGATTCCTATTTTTTTCATCACTTTTCTCATTTTCCACATTCTCATCAATTGCATCATAAGTTGACATTGAATTGCAAGTTTTTTTTGATAAAAAAATTCTTTGTATATTCTATTGCCATATGTTCTTATCTGTCTCCAAGAAATCTTACCAAGAAGATTATCTAGAACCTTTTTTTCAATTTTTATAAAAAAGTTTCCTCGATCTTCAACAATTGGAGGATTTTCATTTTCACCATGTTCAAAAGGATTTTCACTTTCAACATTCAAAATAATTTCATCTTTACCAACATGAAGGTTTTCATTTTCATGGACAATTCTATCAATCTCAACATTGGTATATCTAGCTTCTACTAAATCATCAATATGAATATCACCTATAATCAAATTATCCATGTCTTCCAGAGAAGGATTTGAAGATGTACCTGTATAATTTGAAGATGTACCTAGATTTGAGGATGTTGTACTTGGAATATTCTTCATAATTATTTCATTCACATTGACATCATCCATAATTGCATCATCTACGTCCATCTGATCCCCCAAGGCATCATCTTGAATGTTTGTCTCTTCCATTATTGTGGATCCAGAAGCATCAAGATTATTCATTTGCCGAATCCTCATTCTTCTATCCCTTTAATGTTTGGCCTCCTTCTCTCTTTCTTCTTGAATTTCCTCAACGGTCAATTTCCTGCTTTGTTTCTTCTTCTGACGTTGTTTAGACCCCATGACTAAAATCTTATGCAATAAATGCCACCTTCAAAAAATGAATCTAAAATTGCAACAAATAGCATCCAAAGAACAACTAAATCATAATATATCATGTAAAAACTTGCACATTTGAAGACATATTTTATTATGTTAAATGATCACTTATTTATACAATTTTGAAAAAAAAATTAATGAAAAACAAAACGGGATCCCATTTTCAACACGGGATCCCATTTTAATTCAAAACAGGATCTCGTGTTATTTTTTATTTTTAAATAATTTGCAATTTAGAACGGGATCTCGTTTTCAATACGAGATCATGTTTTAGATACGACATCTCGTTTGTAAAAAAAAGTTTTTGGGGCCCGCTTGTAGGTTCGAAATTAGGCTTGGAAAATGGTTTGGAAAGCCAAACCTGAGGCTTGGAACTGGTTTGACCTGCAACTTCAAGCCCAAATCAAGCTTCATACAAAAAAATGACTTAAAAAATATATCTAAACACCTAATTTTCAGAATTTTTTTAAACAACAAAAACCCATTATAGTACACACTGTCTAGATTCCAAATATAGATTTTTTTAAGAGAATGGATCAATATTTTTAATTTTAAAATAATTTCTGATGAAAGAGATCCATAAACTTGAAATAACATGGTTTTAAAAAAATTTAATAACTTTTTTGTCTTTAAGTTTTTTGAAAAAAAAATTATATGGCATCAAACTACAGACAAATCTATACAGTTTTTTTTTAATTTTTTTTTTCGTTAAGTTTAGGTCAAATTATGCTTTTCGTACACTCGGGTTTTTCAAAACAGTGATTATGCCAATTAAAAAATAACAAAAAAAATATATAAGGAAAAAAATTACAAAAAAATATCCTCATCAAAGGTGAGTGAGTTATAGATCTTTTCCCAAAAGGATAAAGAAAAATACTTTCATTTAGGTCAAATTATGCTTGTCGTACACGAGCATGGTATGGTCCTAAAAAGTAACTTTTAAACTATAGGTTTTACTAATGTCTATTCAAACTTTATTTTTAAGATCTGGGTATTAAAATAAATTACATATTTGGAAAGTATACTTTGAGCACTACATTTTCTATTACTGAATTTTTTCAAATATCATTCTTTAAGTGCCTCAAATATTTAGGTCAAATGGGATGAAATTGAAAAAAAAGGGAAAAAACTTCCACTTTTTGGCCAAAAAGTGGACACAACTTCTTACAGGCACCTGAATAGTTGAGATTGATTGATGGAGATCAATATTGAGGATGAAGGGGAAGAATAAAATGAATTAAAATTTCCTTTTAAGGAACTTGAATGGACAAGCCCATGTTCTTGTGCAAGAAGCCCATATGCTTGTGTAAGAAGCCCATGTGCTTGATGTGATGGGAAGAGTTGACTTGATTAAGTGTGTACACATGGTTAGTGAAGTAGGTTAGGTAGAGATTAGGATTAGAATTAGGATGAAATGGGAAAAGTAGGAGGATGCAAGTGGATGAGGGAAAAATAGGATTTTTTTAAAACATTTTAATTCAAAATTGGATGAAAGTGGGGATGGGGATTTAATTAAATAAACAAGGGTATTTATTTATAGTGAGTTAGAATGCCAAGGTACTCTGGCTATGCTCACTTTGGGTCATTCCCTTCTCACGATTGTCACTTGCTTGCAAAAGAAAGCAAATGGTTGGGAAGGTAGGCCCTCTAAAGGTAACAAACAATCCGAGCCATGAGAATGGTATCGAATATCTGGATTTCTGATCACCCTAAGAAGGATGAGAGCATACTCTCCTACTCCAATGTCAAACTCAACAATCAAAGCAAACACACATTCATTCCATCCTATTTAGCAATCATACTAGATGCCTAATTATGAATTACAAACACAACGTTTAGTTGGAGTACAAGGCAACCTTCAAAATCACCAAGTCAAAAGTTTGATTTGTTTGATCTTTGACTAGCGAACCTGCATAAAATGCATTAGTAGTTTCATCTTTGCCTTTGCCATGCGTAATGCCAAGGTGCTGCACAGAGGATTAGTACCAAAGAAAACCAGAATACAAGAACAGAATGCAAATTTATTTATTTATTTATTTTACACAAGCGCAAATTGCCATAACACAGGCGCATAACCCATCAAGTTGTGCCTGTGTTACATAAATTTGTGCCTGTGTACCTTACACAGGCATAGAAGTCTTTGACATCGGCACAAAACTCTTTGACACAAGAGTAGAAGTGTCCAGAAAGCTCTGAGTTGTCTTATTTCTTGGGTTTTTCACCTGCAAATCATCTCAAAAGCACTCAAAAGCATGGTTAGGGGGTTAGTTCACATCGGGTTCACTAATTAATGTAGATAGGAAATTCAAAAATCATCAAAGCAAATCAATATTAGTCTAGCTCAATCACGAAAACTAAAATGCAGTGATAACAATCCTAAAAACACTCAATAAAGACATGAAAACAAGACATCAATTCAAACGCAAACCATTGCAAACTTGAATGTCTCCTTCATGTGGCTCCATTGTCCTTCTTTCTCCTTCAAATAGCTTTGTTTGTGGATCTCACCTACTAGTGCATAAGCATGATGTGAAAGCAAGTAGACAAGATGATAGCGCAAGAATACTCGAAGCGTGATTGATTTGACCAGGGACCTTGATTGAAGAAATTCATCCAATTTATAGACAAATTGCAGAGAAGATCAGATTAGCATGAAAGTGATTCGAATGGAAATTCAAATCAGGAATAGCAAAATTATGACAAGTGTATGACAAATTACTATGCAAGGATTTATGACAATTTATGACAATTTATGACAAATTGCTATGCAAGGATTTATGACAAGATTTTGAAATAGAAATAGACATTTAGGAATTTAGGAGAAATTAGAAAATTAGGTTAGAAATGATGACTTGGAAATTAGGAAATTGATGAAAATTAGGTAAATTAATTAATAATTTCTCATTCACTAATTAATTTACAAAAATAGGAGGAATTAATTAGCCAATTAAATAAATATTTAATTGTGACAAGAAGACTTAGGATAAATAAATAAATTATTAATCCTAGAGGGAAAATGACAAACAAGATTAAATGAATAAATCATAAAACCCTAGAAGATGAATTAGAAATGCAAGGACGACAATTAGGTCTTGATGTAAGATTGATTTGATGTTGATTCAATCATGATTTTGAATTGATAAATGACCAATGCTGATAAGTGATTTGATTGATAAATGCACCAATTGATGAGGAACAATGACTAATTGATCCAAATTGACATGATTGAGAAGGATGACGATCGATGTCAAATCGATCGTAAAATGACAAAAATGACAACGATCGATGACAAAATAGATTGCAAAATGACAAGATTGAAAATGACCACGATCGATGACAAATCGATCGCAAGATGACAAAAATGACAATGATCGATGACAAATCGATCACAAAATGACAAGATTGATAAGAGGATAACGATCGATGACAAATCGATCACAAAATGACAAGATTGATAATGACCACGATTGGTGACAAATCGATTGCAAGATGACAAGATTGATAAGAGGACAAAACCCTAATTCCATCATCGATTAGGATTGACAATGTCCAAAACATGACAAATGAGCACGAACATTGATGCGATAGGATAAGATTGACCAAAATCATGACTGAAGATTGTTGTCAACAAGACCAGATTCGAAAGCGAGATAAATGAAGAATGCAGAAGAAGGACTCAATTTTTGTAAATGATAAAGACCAAGTACACAACATAGGAGAAATGTTAATGTGACGCAAAAACCCTAAAATAAGGCAATGTGTCAATGCTAAAGTATGACTCTGCAAGCGTTAACCAGTTTTAGACGTCTACATTTTGCCCCTCTTTGAGACAATGTGATTTCAAGCATTGTTTCAAAGAACAATAATGAAAATGCCCCAGACACTGACAATGACACATGCATGCCCCCTCGAGGAATTCACCAGAAACATCTAGAAAAGAGGCCAATTGATCGATAAGAATGATAGAAAATGATAGGAGCAAACAGAATGAAAATCAGAGATTGAATACACGAATGACAAGCAATTGAAGGTGCAAAAGACCGCGATCAACATGAGATGGAGAGAGTGCACATCCATCTATGCACTGACAAAGATCTATAAATGAGACAAAGAGAGTGAAAAGTGCTCATTTGCACTAGCCAAAGAGGAGGATTTGTTGCTCTGGAAAAGGACACTTGCAGAGAGATGGTGAGCATTCCAATGGTAGATCACCTTGGGAAATGTGTACACACCTACAGATGACCAGACGACGTGGGAGTAGCGGTATGTATCTCAAAAACCTATATTGTCAATTTGATGAATTTTGATCACTTGCGGGACATTGCGGGGCCCACAGGGAGTGCAGAAACTGACTTCTGCGCCTGTGTGAGAACATCTTGCACTTGTGTAGTGTATTCTGCACTTGTGTAGGGTACACAGGCACAGTTCAATGCAACACAGGTGTAGGACTTATCACACAAGTGCAGTTGTGCATTGGGAACCCTATTTTGGTCCAAAACAGCATGCGAATGATCCGAAAAGGGGGGATAAGAATAGGATAGGTCAAAATAGAGTAGAAATACCCTAATTTGGACATGAAACAAGGAAATGCAGCCTGTAGGAGCAAACCCTAAAATTGACAAAATGTGCCCCAATTGTGATGCAGAGTCGACAATATCCATTGATCACACGGGAGAACCGTCCTGACTACTTCATGTTATGACATAGACTCAGAAGCATGGATAGAGATACATTAGCAGGACTTGGAATATACTACATCACATTCATGCTTGAGATTAGGGCAAACACAGGACTGCTTACCGCATTGGCAGAGCAATGGCATTCAGAGACTTCCTCTTTCCATTTGGCGACTAGAGAGGTGACTGTGACACTAGAGGATGTATGGTCCATCCTCCGCATTCTGATTCATGGGGAGATGATAGAGTATGACCTAGTGACAGAGAGAGATGCATTGTGCAGATTATTTTAGTGCAACATAGATGAGTTGGATATTGTAGAGAGGGAGATTGGCTGGGAGACCATGGCATCAGAGTATGATCGATGATATGTAGTGATAGCCGTGGTTATAGCATGCCTACTAGCAGGGGACAGATGAGGAAATGGATTCCCTATTGGATATTGAAGAGTACTAGAATGGATGGCAACAAAAGGTACAGTGTATGCATGGGGATCATGTGTACTTGCTATGCTATATTTTCAGTTACATCAGATAGCATATCAGGGAGTTCAGACTTTGAGCTGAGTCACATTGTTATAGGTATGGGAATTTAAGCACATAGCCATATGTTGACCGATTGCAGAGAGACAGGTATTACCACACTGACCATATGTGTACTATTATGGGGGAGCACTGAGACAAGGTCCGTTTGGATACATATTATATTGGCGACATGAGCTAGATAGATTGAGAGAGTTCACATGGAGGCCATATCTTGATTGCCCTGAATGGTTAGATGATAGTGATGAGCTATCATATTGTAGATAGGACAGGTACCTGATTAGGTGACCAGTGAATCACTAGAGAGTGATTGAGATGTACCTGCCAGAGAGAGTCAAATGACAGTTTGGAGAGAGGCAAGATGTACCTAGAGGGACTGCACACTTTGCCCGATCTCATAGAGAGACGAGTCAGTGGAGGAGGATGATTCAGCCACACATAGCATATCCCAATTTCACATAGCTACAGTGGAGATAGTGGGATTGGAGATTAGATGTGGTGGATGTCAGGATGACAAAGGAGTATGAGCGATGGTTTGCATGATGACGGCCAGTGCCATTGACTAATCCTGATATTCCAGTACCTAGGAGACAGGAGGACTTCCCACTTGCTGGAGAGGAGGAGGGAGATGATGAGGATGAGGAGGATGAGGGTGGTGATGAGGATGAGGGGGATGACAATGATAGAGATGATGAGGGGGATGACAATTATGAGCTAGATTCAGGCAATTAGGAGTCATTGCAAGATATACCCATAGAGCCAGAGACAGCTAGGATAGAGGAGATGGAGATGTGCAGGGCTACCATAGCGAGTCAGCATGATCATATTGCAACATTAGAGAGATAGAATGCCATCTTGAGGATGGAGCAGGATCAGTTCAGAGCGAAGATAGCCAGCTTAATAGCGGCTCAAGATATAGCAATAGCTCAGGCACAACAAGAAGAACAGAGAGTCATTGAGTACATTGGGTCAATTAGGGATGTCAGTGCATGTGAGATGGCATAGATGTTGGTAGAGATCGGAGAGGAGATATGCCATTGGAGGACACTATATGAGAGTGCAGTTCCACCAGAGCAGAGAGCAGCTTCATATCGGGCACGATCGAGGACAGAGAGCAAGGCACGTTCTCGGAGGTTAGTGAGCAGCATGGGAGTGAGTGGACCTATGAGACCACCACAGCTAGGACCTGGGGGGACATCATCTGTGAGACATGGCAGAGATGAGGAGGACAAAGGGAGCACCTAGTGACAGAGGCACATGCTCCTTATTTATGTAGTGTGATATTATATAGTTAGCCTGCAGGCCATACTTAGGATAGACAGTCCAATTTTGTACTCCGATAGTATTTTGGTATATGATATGATATGCATCGATATGATGGGATGCAATGTGTTATGACTTATAGTTATTTTTCTATGTATGGATGACTTATGCATTGTTGATGTACCATTGTGGAACATGTATGGATATATTTTTATGTGTTTTTTATGCATTTATAATATGAAATGGATAAAATGCTTGATGTGATGCTCGATGTAATGCAAATGTACTAACCAATGAATGCAAGATGCAACTTATGTGTTTGGGGAAATCAGAGCACTAGATCGAACTAACTATCCAAACTGATGGAAGAAATGTTAGTAAGAAGAAATGAGACAAAGGACAGTTAGAGATGAAAAAACTTGCTTTCAGTAATGCACTTTGTAGGTGAGAACCTTTATTTTAATGTAGCAAAATGGATGCATAGCATCATGGCATTGAAGGCTAGAGATGAAATGCAACCCTTTTTGCAAAAGATAGACACATTGCAGACAAACAACAATCACAACAACAAAAAAAAAGGGACCATGAACCATCCCGGTCACTCTAAATCACTCAATGACATCATCAAGCAACATAGGAACATGATCGAAGCCAAAGATAAATCAATAAAAAGATAAGATGCACAAATTCAACCAAGTCAAACAAACATCTTGATCTTCATTGTCAAAAGTTGAAAGTGTTGATAGGATGATCATGTTGTCTGGTTTCAAGACATGTGGTACCCCATCTAAGATAGGACACAGTCTAGTTTCAAGTATACCACACCCTATATAAGACCCATGATAGTGTGCGAAGGACAAATGATATTGGTGGTGACGTTCGATTGATATGACAATTTTAATCAGTTTGAATGTCTGGTTTGATCGAAAAAGTTCATCTGTTTATGCATGATTTCATTAAAGCACAATGTGTGATTAATTGTCATTGGATGTATGCTCAGTGATCTGTCTATGCACAAAGGGATCATTTATTGCAAAATGCATGTTTTTGGATTTTAATGTTTTGAAATTTTTTTTTTTCATTTTTTTCAGGACTTTATTTGACTTTTTAGGGATTTTTTTCAGGACATTATTTAATTTTTTTGGATTTTTTCAGGACATTATTCAATTTTTTTGGATTATTTCAGGACATTTTTCAATTTTTTTTTGGATTATTTCAGGACATTTTTCAATTTTTTTAAATTATTTCGGGACATTTTTCAATTTTTTTTATTATTTCAGGACATTTTTCATTTTTTATGATTTTGCCCCCAGTGTCTAGCAAGGCAAGGAATATGATAGGCTTGCTAAAATGTTGGTGGATAGAGGGAAGACAAAGGCCTTTTATCATGGAGACAATGTGGATGCAATTTTCAAGGGCTATGGTGTGATGGGACAAGAGACTGGATATGACAATGTAAAGCAGGAACATGGCATGAGGGACATGTCAAGAGGTTTTGATAAACATGTTTTAAATTTTGTGTCCTTATGTCAGATCAAGATCAAGGAATGAAAAAGAGTGTATGGATAGTGATAAGATATGGATAGGATAAGCAAGACCAAGAATGGATAAGGGACATGGACTGAAGGTCGGGATAGGATACAGGATAGTGGCAAAAAGTTGCAATAAGATAGGAATATGGATGAAAGGTTATAATAAGCAAATGGATAAAAACCAAAAGCTATGATGGACTAAAAGCTGCAAACAAGATGCATGATGCTCATGGAGATACTCAGCCTTGTCAAGATCAAAGGTGGAAAGGGAAACTGGACATGAGGGACAATAGGATATGAAGGGTAATGACATGGGTATGATAGGATAATGAAGGGCAATAGGATATGAGGAGGAAACCTGCCCCCAAGTGTGGTGTGCAAGAAGTTCATAAATTACACATGACACCTATTTGCTAGGTTTTCATCATGGTACTTTCCCAAGGCGCTTGTTTGCCAGGTTTTCACTAGTGGACGAATTATTTTTGATTTATTTTTTTCTTTCTTTTTTTTTTCTTTTTTTTCAATTTTTTTTTGTATTTTGACTTTTTCAATAGAAGATGGACACATGATAGGGGATGGAAGAAGGACTCAAGTGTCTTTTTTTTTGGATAGTAGCCTTGAAAAAAAATGGACCATGACCTTTAAAAGTATGCTCAAAGACGTTGGTAGGATAAGGACATGGAAAAAGAGATGAAACTAAGGCAAGGATCTATGTAAAGGATTGGATCAAAGGGATCGAAGGATGGAAAATATGCATTGGATAATGGATAGGGTATTGGAAGAATTGGGCTTCAGTGGATGGAAATGAAGGCAAGATCAACATTGGCACACACTTTGAGGGGTGATGGACTGATGGAGGAAAAATGTATTTTGGATATTGAGATTTGGATGGAGGAAAGGATAGTGATTTTGGGACATAAGGGCCCAAAATGGATGAAGAAGGTGATGGAGGAACAAATTTGAGAGGTTTGGATGGAGGAATAGCAACTTTGGATGCCAAGTTGGATGTTTCTTTAGGCTTTTGTGCTTCAAGGAGCCACTTAGGGATCCACATGGGTTTTGATTTTTCATGCTTTTGTGGTTCCTTAAAGTGCTTTGCTTGCACAAGGGATTTAGGAACCCATATATATTTTGACTTTGCTTTATTTTTCTCAGTGGGCCTTTGTGGCCTTTTGGATATTTCTTTTTCTTTATAGATCATATTGTTCTTTTTTTTGACATGTCGATTATATTGGACATGTTGATCCTTGAATACATGTGGATTGCTAGACTTATGACTTTTATACTTGGCATCCAAATTGCTTGGAGGGGGAAAGGAATGCATGGATGGACATGAATGAAATGGAGTTCTTTTGGATTGATGAAATTTACTCAAGGATGTGTGCCTTTTCTGACCTTTCATAGAGGATGAAGGGATATAAGGACCTAAGATGGATGGAAAGCATGATGGGGAAGGTGTATGTTTTGATTTTGATGGAGGGATACCAACGTCTTGAGAGTGAGTTGTGTAGACATGAGCCTTAAATTTTTCTTTGATATGGAGGGGTTCTTTCTCATGAAGGTCTACTCCTTTGCCTTTATGAACATCTTGACTTGTAGGATACTCTTTTCTTTGGGAACAAGATGCAAGTTCATTATGAGGTGGATATGATAGGAGAGAAATAATGAGATCTTGAAGTGGATCGGATTGCACCAAAGCGGAAGAACCCATTATGCATGTTGAGGGTTCATGAACATCTTGCACTGACATGTTAGAATCATGAGGGGGATTAGGATCATGAGGGGGACTAGGATTGTGTAGTGGACATGGCTCAATGACAAGCTCTTCAAGAGATGGAATGGGAGAAATAATGGTATCATCAAAAGAAATGCGATCTTGGAGTGTATATGGAGCATTAAAACAAGGAGATGGAGGAAAAAAAGGATCTTGTGGAGGATTTAAAGGAATAATTTGATCTTGACAAGGAGGAAGATAATTGGAATCCTCTTTAAAGGTTCTTTGCTCTTGACTTTTAATGGGATCATCAAAAAGGATGGAAGGGATATCTTGATCTTTCTTAGGAAGTGGAATGTCAATGGGATTTGAAAGGACATTGTGTTCTTGGATAGAATGGATAGGAATAATGGAATCATCATGAGTGTCTGGGAACATGGGATCTTGGTCAACAATTGGATGGGATGATAAGGTTTCAAGATCTTGATCTTGATCTTTTTTAAGACACGTTTCTTCATGCTCTAAATTATCCTCTTGACATGAGGTTGGACTTTGGATATGCATGGAGGATTCTGACAAGGAATCAATGATTTGGAATGAAGTGGATGGAATTTGAACATTTGTAATGGATTCTGGAAAGGAATCAATGCCTGAACATGAGGAAGAGGGACTTCAAATGGGCTCCTCTAAAATAGGTAATGGCAATAAAGTGCATGGTGGCATTGGGTCTTGTATTTCTGAAACATGACAAGGATGTGCATCATGAATTGGATTATCTTGGCAATAAATTATGGATAGCCCTTGGATAATTTCATCCTTGGGTGTATTGTTTGATGAGGACAATATGGAAGGTTCTTGTGAAACTTCTAGAGGTGTAGGGATAGATGCCACTGGAGAGTCAATTTGTTTATGGGGGGATGAGGCATTGCTAGACATAAGTGTATTATTTTGATCTTCCTCAAAGAACTCACTTGGTAATTTCCTTAAGATCATTGCAATAAAGCCACCTTTCTTTCAAGGTTTTTACATAGTTGTATCTAGAATTTGAACTTGTTTGGAAAGGAGTTGGTTCTGATCTGATGTCATGTTTTGATATTGGACTTGGTTCAATTATTCTGACATGTTTGAAACTTGGGTTGGTGTGTGCTGCAACCTTTGTTTTTGAATGTTTGGTTGTGGTTGTTTACATTGATATTCCACCATTGGTTGAACCATTTGTGGACATTGTATAGTTGGTTGGACATATTGTTAAAATTGGACCATTGGTTGTATTGGTTGTATATGTTGAACAATTGGTTGAACCATTGGTTGTATTGGTTGAAAATCTGATGGATAGTAAACACCTTCTTGTTCTTGTTGTGGAGGCACATAATGTTGAAATTGATGTTGTCTCCTTTCTTGAAATTGTTTCGTCATCTCTATTTGGGAGAGGAGAGTTGGTATGTCTGATTGTTCAAGAAGAGATCTTACATCAATTGGCTCAATCTTTGGATTTTGACCTGGAAATTTTTGAAACATTTTGGACATTTGTGATCTATTCTTCTGAATGTTTTTCATTCTTTGTTCCAATATCTCCTCTTCTTGAGCTAGTTTCTCCTCTAGTTTTTGTATTTGGACATTTACATCATCATGATAAGTTTGATCCAAGTTCTGAGACATGTAGAGATTGGATTGACATGATTTATTGCTCAATTGTGATGGCATGGCTTCGTAAGAAGGTTGAGACCTCATTTCAACAAACATGTCACTATGCAAATGCAATATTTTTGGAATTTTTTTTTTCAAGGATGATGTATGATATGAAACTAAATGCAAACTAAACAGATGGAAATGCAATCTATGGAAAGAATGCAACCTATGCTTTTGTTCTTTTTTCAAGATTTTGACAAACTTTTTGGAATGCAAATCTAAAAAAAGAGACCCTTAGGAAATTGAAATGATGTCTAGACCTCAAAGGACAAAAGGACCAAGTGACAAAAGGACAAAATGACAATGTCTCCCCTATATGCTTGGATACTAAGCTAGGTTTGACCAAATGACATTGATGAAAAAAAGACAAAAGTTTGATAAGGTCTAGACTTCCTAACAATGACTTAGGGTTTATCAAAGATTTGGATTACTCAAGTATGACAAAACATAGTTTTGACACTATATGCAAAGGGACAATTACTATGCAAATTATCCTAATATGATATGATAATGACCTAAGCTTAATGAAGAGACCTAGGGTATGTAAATGTGACCTAATGTTATGAGGACAAAGATGCAAATGCAAATGTATGACAATGTCAACCTAAGACAAAACCTAAGGTTGAATTATGAAATGGTATTGCTCTAATGCAAGAGGACACATGCAAATGGATGACCCTTATTGATATGAAAACGAGTATGACCTAGGTGAAACTTAACCTTGGTAGTTGACAATGAATTGGCAAAATGCAAACCTAGGATGAACCTAAATCTAAGTGACATGAATGTTGAGACAAGATTTTGGAAAATGTTTGACAACCATGTTTGAAGGTGTTTTGAACTTTTTTGAATGAAACACTCTTGTGTTTAACCTTGTTTTGAATCAATTTGCCTTGTTTTTGAAATGAGACACAACTCAACTTTTGACAAGCAAAGAAGACAAGATATTTTAACTTAGACTCAAGACAATCATGCTCATTCACACATTTCTTATGCATGGCAAGGGCAGTAGGTACTTGAGAGGTAGACTCGTTATGAGATTCAAGGAGAATACATAGATGCTTGACCCCACGGGTTCCCCTCCATGACACTCACTTCTCAGGGCAGCCAAGCATCAGTCCCCATGGAAATCTCCCCATGACGAACTTAGTATCTCTTCCAAGTATCTGAACTTGTCCTTCTCAAGCAACTAGAAGGATTTTTGGCCTCTAAATACAAGGTGTTTAGTAAGGATTTCTATTAAGAGTTACTCCTTGGTGTCACGCAAGCGTGATTGAGACATTAAGCCCACCAAGATACCAAAAAAATGTAGTCACTCAAGCATGATTTAGACCTTGAGGCCCTACTTAGATGTTGATATGAGAAAGAGTCCAAGGGTCATCACTTCCCAAGTAACTACAATTCCCACGTAACCCTTCCTTCAAAGCTTTCACCCATCAGGTATTTATTTATAGTGAGTTAGAATGCCAAGGTACTCTAGCTGTGCTCACTTTGGGTCATTCCCTTCTCATGATTGTCACTTGCTTGCAAAATAAAGCAAATGGTTGGGAAGGCAGGCCCTCTAAAGGTAACAAACAATCCGAGCCATGAGAATGGTATCGAAGATCTGGATTTCTGATCACCCTAAGAAGGATGAGAGCATACTCTCCCACTCCAATGTCAAACTCAACAATCAAAGCAAACACACATTCATTCCATCCTATTTAGCAATCATACTAGATGCCTAATTATGAATTACAAACACAATGTTTAGTTGGAGTACAAGGCAACCTGCAAAATCACCAAGTCAGAAGTTTGATTTGTTTGATCTTTGACTAGCGAACCTGCATAAAATTTGTTAGTAGTTTCATCTTTGTCTTTGCCATGCATAATGCCAAGGTTCTGCACAGAGGATTAGTACCAAAGAAAACCAAAATACAAGAACAGAATGAAAATTTATTTATTTATTTTTTTTTTTTACACAAGCGTAGATTGCCTTAACACAGGTGCAGAACCCATCAAGCTGTGCCTGGGTTGCATAAAGTTGTGCCTATGTACCTTACACAATCATAGAACACCTTACACAGGTGTAGAAGTCTTTGACATAGGCACAAAACTCTTTGACATAGGTGCAAAAGTGTCCAGAAAGCTTTGAGTTGTCCTATTTCTTGGGTTTTTCACCTACAAATCATCTCAAAAGCACTCAAAAGCATGGTTAGGGGGTTAGTTCACATCGGGTTCACTACTTAATGTAGATAGGACATTTGAAAATCATCAAAGCAAATCAATATTAGTCTAGCTCAATCACGAAAACTAAAATGCAGTGATAACAATCCTAAAAACACTCAATAAAGACATGAAAACAAGACATCAATTCAAACACAAACCATTGCAAACTTGAATGTCTCCTTCATGTGGCTCCATTTTCCTTCTTTCTCCTTCAAATAGCTTTGTTTGTGGATCTCACCTACTAGTGCATAAGCATGATGTGAAAGCAAGTAGACAAGATGATAGCACAAGAATACTCGAAGCGTGATTGATTCGACCAGGGACCTTGATTGAAGAAATTCATCCAATTTATAGACAAATTGGAGAGAAGATCAAATTAGCATGAAAGTGATTCGAATGGAAATTCAAATCAGGAATAGAAAAATTATAACAAGTTTATGACAAATTGCTATGCAAGGATTTATGACAATTTATGACAATTTATGACAAATTGCTATGCAAGGATTTATGATAAGATTTTGAAATAGAAATATGCATTTAGGAATTTAGGAGAAATTAGAAAATTAGGTTAGAAATGATGACTTGGAAATTAGGAAATTGATGAAAATTAGGTAAATTAATTAATAATTTCTCATTCACTAATTAATTTACAAAAATAGGAGGAATTAATTAGCCAATTAAATAAATATTTAATTGTGACAAGAAGACTTAGGATAAATAAATAAATTATTAATCCTAGAGGGAAAATGACAAACAAGATTAAATGAATAAATCATAAAACCCTAGAAGATGAATTAGAAATGCAAGGACGACAATTAGGTCTTGATGTAAGATTGATTTGATGTCGATTCGATCATGATTTTGAATTGATAAATGACCAATTCTGATAAGTGATTTGATTGATAAATATGCCAATTGACGAGGAACAATGACTAATTGATCCAAATTGGCAGGATTGAGAAGGACGACGATCGATGTCAAATCGATCGCAAAATGACAAAAATGACAACGATCGATGACAAAATAGATTGCAAAATGACAAGATTGAAAATGACCATGATCGATGACAAATCGATCACAAGATGACAAAAATGACAATGATCGATGACAAATCGATCACAAAATGACAAGATTGATAAGAGGATAACAATCGATGACAAATCGATCGCAAAATGACAAGATTGATAATGACCATGATTGGTGACAAATCGATCGCAAGATGACAAGATTGATAAGAGGACAAAACCCTAATTCCATCATCTATTAGGATTGACAATGTCCAAAACATGACAAATGAGCACAGACATTGATGCAACAGGATAAGATTGACCAAAATCATGACTAAAGATTGTTGTCAACAAGACCAAATTTGAAAGCGAGATAAATGAAGAATGCAGAAGAAGGACTCAATGTTTGCAAATGATAAAGACCAAGTACACAACATAGGAGAAATGTTAATGCGATGCAAAAACCCTAAAATAAGGCAATGTGTCAATGCTAAAGTATGACTCCGCAAGTGTTAACCAGTTTTAGATGACTACAATTCTAAAATTACCTTAGGGGTTGCATAATTTTTCAAGTTTATTTTCACATCTAATATTTATGACATGTTATGTTATGATTTAGAAGCATTTATCTTTTAAATTCACAATTCAAATTGCTTAATTAATTGTTAATCAATCATTTTTATAAAAAAATTACATTGTTTAGGTTAATCTTAGAGGATCCGATTAATACTAAGAGGGGGGGTGAATCAGTATTAATAACAAATTCAAATCTGAAACTAAACCTTATAAAACTTTCACCAAATCAAAGAATAACCAACAACAAATCCATTTACCAGTATTAGTATCTGTCGATAATCATCTGCTAATCTGATTTATCAAGTCTGCACATTAAGTGTTCATTAACCATGCATTAACTGAAAGTAAATTATAACAACACATAAAAACATTCACCATATGGTTGGCCTTTCTACATGTGCAGACCCCATTTATATACACATATTATCTGCAATAGTATCATCTGATTGTGGGTAAGGTTTCCCACCATGTTTTTTCCCCTTACAAGGCTTCCATGTACAAATCTTTGTGTTATGTGTTGTAGATGTTGTTTCTCTTTCTATTTTATGCATTAAGTTTTATCGGTATTAATACTAACTACTAATCTGTCAACTGACATTAAGTTTGGTTTACCAGTATTAAGTATCAAGTTTGATTAAGTTATATTTGGGTTGAAATTAATTGACAACTGATTCACCCCCCCCTCTCAGTTGCCTCTCGGGTCCTAACAACATATTACAATGATACAAACTCACATTCCAAACTGCAACACTTCAATAATCACCAATCACCAAATATAATCAAAACATTTCCTCATTTACCGGTTAGAGTCCTAATTCCCAGTTTCTTTTTTCTTTACCGGTAAGCTTCAAAATACAACATAGAAAACATCAGTTGCCATTAAGGACAACACAAATAATAGATCAAAGTCATCCAATCATGCAATCTCAATCTCTTCATCACAATGTCATCACAAATAGTTCTTTACCTGTTCGGTGATCATTCTTCATCTGCATTAGTTCTACCAACCATGCCAATAATCTCCCCCTTTGGCATTGATGGAAACACCATCATAAACATCAACATATTCAACGAAAATCATGTTGCTCAATTTTGGAACTTCTCTACTGCACTTCACTCTTCTCTCAGTTCTTCTCTTCTCCACCTAGAACTAAATCTTCATTTCTTCTCCCCAATCATATTTCTTATTCTCCCCCTTTCACAACAATGCCAAGGGTGCATATGCATTGCCGGTCGTCAAATCTATTGTTGTTGTCTTCAACATCTCTACAAATCTCATCTAAGTTTCTCCCCCTACAGAGTAACTAACATTTCATCAATCCATAGTGAAAAGTTTTCAATAAGCATATTGGACTGATGCATCTCCTACATCCTAGTTTTTCTTGTGTAAGGGTATGACCCCTAATTTACCTCTAAGGTACTCAAAGGTAGTCTTTGGCAATAGTTTGTGAAAATGTTTGCTAGATGCTCTTTGCTTGTCACATACTCCATTCTGACTATTTTTTCCTATACTTTCTCCCTCAGAAAGTGATACTTTAATTCTATGTGTTTCGTTCTTGTATGTAATATAGGATTTTTAGAGATATTAATTGCACTTGTATTGTCACAATAAATAGTTATCGATTCAGACATATCAAGTTTAAACCCTTCTAACACATGTCTCATCCATATCACCTTTGTGCAATTCATTGATGCTACAATATACTTTGCCTCTATTGTTGACTGTGATACACATGTTTTCTTTTTACTTGTTGAAGCAACCAATCTACCTCCAAGAACAAAAGCTCCACCAGTAGTACTTTTTTGGTCATCAACATTACCTACCCAATCTGCATTAATAAACACATTCAAAGGAAAATAACCTTTATAAGGATACAATAAACCATAATCTATTATTCCTTTCAAGTACTGGAATATCCTTTTCGCCACTACCAAGTGAGGCTCCTTGGGATTCTTTTGAAATCTAGCAACCAAACCAATAGCATGTGCAATATCCGGTCTACTGTGAACAACATACCACAACTTACCAATCATGGACTTGTATTATTTTTCATCAATAGAGGGTGAATCATTGTTTTTAGATAATTTACAATCTATCACCATCAGAGTACCAACTAGTTTAAAATTTACTCTTATGTAACTCCTTTTGTGAGTCTTCCATTTGTATCCCAATCATCTCCCATACCCACATGTCATAAAGTTCCACCTCCTCACTCTCAACCTCCACCTACATACAACAATTTTACTCCTCCATGACAATCCAATATGTCCAATTTCAATCCATCCAGTGAAGCAACCATTAATAATCTAGCACAACCTATTACATCCTTGCAAAAACAATTGGTTTCCATTACTCAATTCAAGTTTAATGTGTCCACATTTGATATAGCAAGCCCATTATCTAATGACATTGTCTATGTTGTCCCTCCTAAGAATATGAAATTTCCTCAATTAGACTTGTATAATGGAAAAGGCCACCCCTTGACTAACGTGAAAACATTTCAAACTTTGTGTAGTGATTTTTTTCATGACTAAAGACACATGGCTAAATTGTTTACTCAAACCTTTAGGGATAAAGCTTTGCAATGATATTGATCTTTGTCTCCTTATTCTATTACGTCATCTCAAAAATTGGCTAATTCTTTCATTCAACAATTTCAAAATAATATTGGTCCTAAAATTACTTTGACTAATTTGATTCATTGTAAGTAAGGAGTTAAACAGAAAGTGACTAATTTTATTGGTAGATATAAACATTTATATTCTTAAATTTCATATCCTATGCATGATCATGATGTTAAAAGAATTTTTATTGCTAATTTACAAAAAAATATTAGGGATAAGCTTCTATTTTCTAAGTTTACTTCCTTTATGCAATTGTGTGAAGTGCTTTATAATTATCAGCTTCAACTAAGTCAATTTGAATCATCTCCTTTAATGGCTCTAGTTGATATGAATGAGAGTTCCCAACAATATTTTGCAATGTTTAAACCAAAAAAAGGATACATCAACATAAATACAACACCAATTCTCAAGTGGCAACTATGACATTAGGTGTGGATCCTTTATCTGAGTACTTCAGAAAATAATTTACTGCTTTTTCTAACTCTTTACATAGTATAACGTTGAGCTTGATAAATACTAATGTGTTGAAACTTTCTCCCATCAACACAATTGATACCTCAAAAAAATTGTCATCTTATCATGATCCCAAAGCCTTTTGCCAATATAACCGTCAATCAAGTCATGATACTAAAAAGTGTTATACTTTAAGGAGTAAGATTCATGGTTTCATTGATATAAGACCATATCAATAGCTGGCATGAATGAAAAAGGAAAAATCCATAGCTCCTCCTAATAAAAATCTCCAAATATTAACCAATCCTTTGTCTTTCCTCTCTACTAATACTATTGAGTATGAGTCTCTTGCCTTTTCTCTCAATGACCTTGGTATTGAGTCTAATAATGTTGTGAATATTATTGATAGACCTATGCCTCATAAGGACCTATGCATCATTTGATCCTAGTGAGACTATTATTGCACATGATGGCCCATTGTATATCACTATGAAGACCAAAGATAGATTCTCATGAGGAGTGCTCATTAATCTAGTGTGTATAGTGAATGTGATCACTAAATAATATATTTACATTTTACAATTGCATCAAGTAACATATGATAAATATAATGTTATGGTTAAAGTGTATGATGGTTTCTCTTTCCCTACTATTGGCTCTATTACCCTCCCCATTGAGGTTGGTACTAAGTTCTTAGATGTGACTTTTACTATCATTCCCACATCGGATCAATTTCATGTGATGTTGGGACACCCTTGGATCTCTTCCATGAAAGCTATCCCTTCTACTATTCCTAAATGTTTAAAATTCCCTTGTAATGGTACTATAATTTAGCAATTAATCATATCCTTTACCAACCCACAATGAAGCATTGTAATTTTACCCTTGATTACTTTTTTCCTAAACAACCTAAGCCTCTCAAGCCTCAAAATGGTGTCCTTTTTCTATCTTATCAAAAGTGGAAGAATGATATGATCATATCTTTGGCATATACCTACTCCTCATGATGGACCTGGTATCCTTCCCACACCTTCTATTCCTCCCATATGTGTTGCAGTCTCCCCTTCCTACATCTTAAAAACTAAAGTTCTTGGCATCTTCTATGTCCCAACCTAATGTGCTTTCTTCCACTCCTCCTCCTTTAAAGGAAGATTTGAAGCCTATGACCATTGATCCTCAAACTTCACAACCTCTGGCTAAAACTAAAAGGAATCATTGTGTGAGAGAAATCTAATGAATATGACATGCTAAGGTGATGAATACTAAGAGGGGGGAGTGAATTAGTATGCCAAAAATATTTGCACTTAAACACTTTGCTAGACTAATAGTAAACCGGTGAAATAGTTTAGCATACAAACTGGTTAACACACATGCAAACCAAATAGAAAATAATGCATTCACCCATAGAAGCACAAACACCATAACACAAGAGATTTTAACATGGAAACCCAAATGGGAAAAATGACGGTGAGATGGAACACACAAGTAACTATCTACAAAATAGAAACCAGACCGGTTAAGGTCATACAATGTTCTTTACCAGAATAGATCCTATTAGGAATCTCAATCTCTGTTAGGAGATAAGTTCGATTAAAGACTATCTTTCTAGAGGATTTTAGATCCATAGATGTGAACCACCTTGTTAGAGGATTTACAAAAGACTTTTGGGCCGACCTGGTTAAGGGCTATAGACTTGTCGAAGATGTGAGTAATCAACAAGTGAGTGATCTAGCTAATAGCACAGATTGCTTGGTTAGATCCTTGATAGCTCATTCCTAATGCATTCCAGCATTACTTCAGTCTTCTACACATTCATACTTTCTCTAACACATCAACCACCTTAAACCCTCACAACAACATCAACAACAACAACCTAAAACCCTAGACATGATGTCCTTATAAAGGAATCTAATTTCATGTCAGCCCAATAGGATTACATTACAATTTCCTAGGTTCAATGCATCTAGACATATTCTGTAACATGACACAAAAAGCACTGTTGAAGTGTCGGCAACATCAAACAATCAGTGGATGGTAACTCATCACAAAATGTCGGTTGGTAACTCATCACAAAGTATTCCCAGTTCATACAAAATACCAGTTCAAGAAAAATACCAGTTGCTGGCTTAACAAAGTGAAGACTGGGAAATATGTGTTCTACCACTTTGATCCTTCATACTGCTTGAGATCCTCAAACCGCTTGTGGTCAACATACCGCTTTAGATCGGTAATCAGTTTCTGCAAAACACCAATAGTCTAAGGACTATAATGCATCATACCAGTTGGAACATGTACCAGTTGAGCTTTAACTTATACATACAAAAATGATCTCAATGCAAGTGTGTGTCCATCAATGACAATCAAAACATAATCATCAAAAATGCCAACAATCTCCCCCTTTGGTATTGATGGCAACACTTAGGAAATTTTGACATCTAAGTGTTTTACAACAAAAATATGCCAAAATCAAAATTACTCCCCCTGAGCATATACACTATCCCTTTTGCAAAACATACAATGTATACTACTTCTTAACAGAAATAACATGAAAGTATACATCAAAACATTCAAAATTTATACTTCTCCCCCTTTGCCAACAATGACAACAAAATATTATAGACTAACACCTCTGTAATTAGTATAAAAATAATAAGAGTTTATGATAATAAGGAATAAAACCTGTCAAAAACAAATTTAAAGTCTTGCAAGAATTGTTTCATAGATAAAGACCAAGACTCAAGTAAGGATGTGGCTACTTCTTTCTCTATCTACATCTGGGAGACCTATTCTTCCATGGCATCTATTGTGCTCATCTCCTGTGTCATCGTTAAGACATCCAGATTAAGATAGCACTTCTGAAGTATTTGCAGATGTGGGAGTAGAACCAGTTGCAGCTCCTGCAAATCTTATGACTGGGTGCTGATCTCATGCTCTATTTTAGTAGACTGGATATGAAACCGGTGAATGGTTTTCCCATAAGCTGTAAAGGAGTCATATGGCGGCTTGAAGGTGCTCATGTATGACTGTAAATCAGATTGAAGCTTTTGCTTCTGTGCAAGCACATTGTCATAGAATAGATGGGGTTGGCAAATCTTGCTGAGTAGAAGATTTCCCTCATCTAGAGCATTCCTTATATCCTTCTATGCTTTTTGTAGTGCAGATCAGAGCTCATTAAGCTTCTTCACTAGGGCAATGTTGAGAGCCTTTTGATGCTCTTTCTTGGCATTTTCCTCTGCTACCTCCTCTAAGCTCTGCACTTGATCATCCACTATTGTGCATAGGAGCTTCAATTGGGCCAATGATGAGTTAGTACTGGGGAGGTTTGTGCTGGGCAACAAATCGGTAAGAGTGTCCACCACCGCTTGGATCACATCTTGCTCCTTTTTCCTCCATATCACTTCAAGGCATTCTTGAGCAACCTTGATGCTCTGTAGTAGCTCCATTTCACTTGTAGACTGGAGGTCAATGGGACTAGTGAGGTCAGCTAGTTTGGCTTGAGTACCGGTTGCCTTAGCTATCTCCATCTGCATGCTCTTTGCTGCTTCTATTTCCTTGTCATCCTCTGCCTTCTTCTACTCTGATTATTTCAACTTCTCCTCTTCCTTCTTCTTTTCTACTTCCTTTCTCTTCTCCTCTTCTTTTCTCTTTCTCTCATCCTCTTCTTCTCTTTTCTTCTCTTCTTCTTTTCTCTTTTCTTCCTGTTTCTATTTCTCCTCATCTTCTTCCTTCTTCTTCTTGTCCTCTTCCTTTTTCTTCTTGTCCTCTTCATCCTTCTTCTTCTTGTCCTCTTCATCCTTCTTCTTCTTGTCCTCTTCCTTTTTCCTCTTCTCCTCTTCATCCTTCTTTTTCTTCTCCTCTTCATCTTTTTTCTTCTTCTCCTCTTCTGTTTTCTTCTTCTCCACTTGCTTCTTTGCTTCCTCCTTTTTTTCCTTAGTTTCCTTTTTCTTGTCTACCCGTTCTACCTACTTCTCCTATCCTATTGCTTCCAATGGTGTTCCCTAAGTGACATCCTCTCCATCCAGAGCATCGACATCAATAGTGTCTATGGGTTTAGTAATCGGGTTTCCTTCATCATCAAACACTTCATCCAGTTTTGTTATTGCTGGTTCTTGCTCAGCCTTCCTGTTGGCTTCAGCCACTCTATGCATCTTCAGAGCTTCTAGAGCAAGAGTATGTGTATTCTTGAGCACTTCTTGACCCTTTCCTTCCAGTAACAGGAGTCTTCTTCTTCTCATGAAGAAGAGGCCTTTGTATTTATTCATAACTTCAAACAGTTCTGAATTTGATATGTCAGGAAAATGTTAAGCAAAAACTTTCTCTCTCATTTCCTGTTCTTGTTGTATGGCAATGCACCATTTATTGTCTAAGGACTTATACAAAGATTCTGTTGTCTCAGATCTAATTTCTGAAGGCGATAACACATAGGTACTTAATTATTTCTTGTTCTACTGCTTCTTTTTCATCATCATTAAAGTCGTCAAAACAATCAATCAAATCATTCATCACTTTTCTCCTAATGTTTTTGATATTTCTTTGAAAAAGGTTTGTAGGAGGAGATGTCAATATTTACGGTGCCAAAGATGCCTGTTCATTCTTTGTCTTTTTCTTTGCTTGTCTTCTCTTCTTAGGTTTTTCCTTAGACACAGTTTCTTCTGAGTCTGGTGAGGCATTCCTTGTCTTCCTCTTTCTCTCAAACACTTTGGAAGGTGCCACTACCAATTTCTTCTTCGCAGGTGACCATTTGGTCACTTTGAGAATGGTTGCAGTTACCAGTGCCATTGCCGAAGGCACTACCTTTCCTTTCTTTTCAGGGGATGCTTCAACTGGTGCAACCCTTTCCAAATAGGTTCTGGTTCTCTTTGCCTTGGGATCTAGGGGTGAGGCAATTAGGGTAGAGGCATACCCATCCAACATATCATACATCACCTCATAGCCCATAGGCTCCACTTCTTCTTGTCTAGGCTCAATGACCTCCATTATGCATTGATCAACTTTGATGATAAAGCATATATCATCTTCATACTTCTTGACTATGTCACCTGATATCCTTATCCTTAGGCTCATCTTGCTTCTAAACTCATCAAAGTACTTGTTCAGAACATCAGGGTAGTCGGTTCCAACTACTTGCAGGCTTTCTTTGATCTACTTAGACACCAATTGGTCTGTAGACTACTGAATGTCTCCCACTCTTGGGAAGTAACCTTGGAAATAAAAGAATAATCCAACCAGTAGCCGACCAAACTTGAACTTCAATGCATTATCCTGTTTGATTGATTTCAGGTTCAACAAGAGTTGCCTTTGCATATCGGTGCAGAGGTTAAATGATGCATCTTCCTTGATCATCTGATAAGCAACATTTACTGCTCCAGCAAATACTGAGTTAATTTTTCTAGTAGAGAAAGTCCGGTATCCAATCACCATGCACGCATATTTCACAAGGTCATCCTTGATGGAATTAATAGTCATTCCTCGTGAGTCGCTCACTGAACCGGTGAGCTTGGGCATTTCTGTCTTGTTGATCTTCCTAAGGGTTGGCACTTCCCCTATATTGTAGAAACCAATGATGGCATGAATAGCTTGTGGAGTGATATCATGCATTCTCTCCAGGTACATCTTGTCACCATGAACTCTACTCAAAATGATTCTATTGTGGTCGTCTGTGAAATCCTCCAGGAAGTAAACTACATTATGAAGTTTCTTCTTCTCCAAGATGTTGTACTTTGGTTTGATTTTCTTATCTTTTCCACAAAATAGACCTAGCTGCAAATGGATCACAAGAGACCCTAGGTCCTCGATCTTGCAGTCTATATAATCTGAAATCCCTTCTTCTACTATAACCCCAGCCGGTACTTGTGACAAGGCATTATATTTTGATTTTCTTTGAATGAAATCCATAGAGTTGACAGTTGCACTAGAACTATCATGCGATGCAGAAGCCATGAAAAAATAGAAAGCTCAAGAAATACCTTTCGAAAATCAAGAATTTAGGGCTTTGCGAATTCCACTTTGTCGGTTGCTAAATCACCGGTTTGAGTTCTTCTCTTGACCGTTTGCAATTTGATTTTGAATCTCCTTCAAGGTTTCTAAGATTTCTCTGAATCGCAACACAAATCACTTTTTTGTTGCTGTGCACTTGAAAACCTTCTTTGCTTCAAAAAATCATAGTGAGAAATGATTTGAAAATTCCTTTTAAACATATTCCTTACCTACCGCAATTAATGCTCCACCATTAGGGCATAAACCCTAATTTGCCTTTTACTATTTTTGGTCTTCTACCAAATGATAGTTATCACATACCAATTAAGGTCTTTTATCGTGTAAATCGGGGGTTCAAAACATTTTGCCATTTTCTCCCCCCTAAGATTTTCTAATGCTTAGTTTGCCGGTTTCGTTATTTCCACACAAGGTGCAGAAACCGGTTCTTCTCACAACACCACTAGTTTCTTCTTCGAGGTTTTGTTCATATCCACTTGAACAGTGTCAATATCAATTTTTCCTTCCAGTGTGACCAGTATATCATCTGATATGTTCTTTCTTGATCTACAGAATCTGGTAATGTGACCCGGTTCATTGCAATGATAGCAGACCATTCCAGGTGCTCTCCAAGGTCCATTATTCATGTTGTCATTCTTCCTCCTACATGTTGCAGCCGTGTGACCATGACCATGACAAACCACATAGTTTTCTCTCCATCTAGATGCCGCTTGATAGCCACCGCTTCTTAACTGAAGATTGAAGGCATTAAACTGGTTGTGATTCTAGTTCACAAAAGGTTCAGGACCAACTCCTTGGGTCCTTTGAGGATATCTTCCAGTGTTGTTCATAACAGACCTACATTCAGATGCTCTATGCCCAAACTTCTTGCATGCATAACAGTTACCATTGAATCTATAAGATCTAGGCTTATCATTTAGGAAATAAGGAAAATTATTGTAAGCCTTACTCCTACACACATTGGCAGTATGTCCTTCTTTAAGATAGTTAAAGCAAACATGTTTAAACTTTTTCTTACCTTTATCCTTTGATGTCGGTTGCTTCTTTGATGCTCTAGCATTTGTACCAGAGGTATCACCTTCCTCATGACTAGAATATCCAAGTCCATCAGTATTCTTGATAGGTTTGGCAGATTCAAGCTTTCGCTCTAGCTTGACAGTACTCTTGTTGAACTTAGCAAGTATTTCCTTTGACTCAAAGAGTTCTTTGGAAATAGCAGCATTTGTTTTCATCAGGTTTTCATTCTTAGAGATGGCAATGTTCAGTTCTCCTTGCATGTCTTCCTTTTCCACTTTGCTCACATGGAGTTGAGTAGTTAGGGCACTAATCTCTTACTTTAGCTTGGAGATTTAATTATCTTTATCTTTGACCAGATCTTCAGCTTTCCTTCGGTTCTCAGGTTCTTGACACATTCAAATAGTTAGCCCTTCCAATTCTTTTCTCAGGTTGGAATTGGATTCATTCATCTTTTCTACTTCTTGAATCAGGGCTTCCATGTCCACTTCATCAGAAGAACTATTTTCAGATAGCTCCATCAACTTTTTAGCATGTTCTCTCCTCTTTGCTTGAGATGCCTTGTATTTGACCATTAGATCATCATAGGCTTTCTCAGACTGAGTGAGTCGATGAGTAAGTTCCCTCAATGTGTATCCCCCATATCTCTTTCCAAGTGGTTAAACTTATAGAAAGGTAGGCTCTAATACCAATTGACGAATACTAAGAGGGGGGGCTGAATTAGTATGCCAAAAATATTTGCACTTAAACACTTTGCTAGACTAATAGTAAACTGGTGAAATATTTTAGTAGACAAACCGGTTAACACACATGCAAACCAAATAGCAAATAATGCATTCACCCACAAAAGCACAAACACCATAACACAAGAGATTTTGATGTAGAAGCCCAAATGGGAAAAACCATGGTGAGATGGAACTCACAAGTAACTATCTGTAGAATAGAAACTAGACCGGTTAAGGTCATACAATGTTCTTTACCAGAACAGATCTTGTTAGGAATCTCAATCTCTGTTAGGAGATAAGTCCGATTAAAGACTACCTTGCTAGAGGATTTTAGATCCACAGATGTGAACCACCTTGTTAGAGGATTTACAAAGGGCTTTTGGGCCTACCCGATTAAGGGCTACAGACTTGTCAAAGATGTGAGTAATCAACAAGTGAGTGATCTAGCTAATAGCACAGATTGCTTGGTTAGATCCTTGATAGCTCGTTCTTAATGCATTCTAGCATTACTTCAGTCTTCTACACATTCATACTTTCTCTAACATATCAACCACCTTAAACCCTCACAAAAACATCGACAACAACAACCTAAAACCCTAGACATGATATCCTTATAAAGGAATATGATTTCATGTCGGTCCAATAGGATTACATTACAATTTCCTAGGTTCAATGCATCTAGACATATTCTGTAACATGACACAAAAAGAACCGTTGAAGTGTCCACACCATCAAACAATCAGTGGATGGTAACTCATCACAAAATGTCGGTTGGTAACTCATCACAGAGTATTACCAGTTCATACAAAATACCGGTTCAAGGAAAATACTGGTTGCTGGTTTGACAAAGTGAAGACTGGGAAATATGTGTTCTGCCACTTTGATCCTTCGTACTGCTTGAGATCCTCGAACAACTTGTGGTCAACATACCACTTCAGATCGATAATCAGTTTCTACAAAACACCAATAGTCTAAGGACTATAATGCATCATACCGGTTGGAACATGTACCGGTTGAGCTTTAACTTATACATACAAAAATGATCTCAATGCAAGTGTGTGTCCATCAATGACAATCACAACATTATCATAAAAAATGCCAACATAAGGCTCATGAAATTTCTTCCCAAACCATTTCCTCTTGGAAGACACCAAATCTTGATATTATCCTATTTGTCCAACCTTCACCTAACCCTAGGGAGGAAGTTCAACCCAAATCACAAAGATTAAAAATGCTTAAGAAAAATGATGGTTCATTCTCTTTTCATGCGAGAGATATTATTTTTAATAATCTAGATGAAGAAATTGATGATGATGTTGTTCATACTAACAATGTTGATTCTAATGATTTTGATAATATGTATGATCTTATTTATGTTAATAATTATTTATCTTTACAATAATCAAAAGCATTAACTCTAGCTCCTAGTGACAAACAAAGTGGCTCATCATTAGAGCATGGTCCATTTTTGGAACTTGTAGTAGCTGTTACTACTTATCAAATTGCCATTAGTTTTTATATTCAAAGTCATATTATATATTCTAGTCAGTTAGCACTACTGATTCATGCAATCAGTACACATAGTCTAGTCGATTATAGAGAAAAGTAGTCACAAAACACAGTATACACTGAGTTGTCTACTGAGTATCTTTTTGAGACTACTGAGCAGCAAAGATGACACACCGAGTTGACATACATCGAGTGAAATGTGTTACCAAATACATTAAACCTGGACATACATATGAAAACGTGTTACAAGATCGAGGCACATCTAACCGTTATTACATTGGAAATCACACCAGAAGATTGTGTATGATTTTAAGGACAATCTAGCCAATGAAATATTTTGTTTAGTTATTCATTCAAGGAATCTTGTTTGTAAGATCAAAGAAATGAATTGGATCACCATTTTAAGAGATCTATTTATATAGCATGAGTGAAGTGTATGTATGCATGAAGGAAGACTATTACAGAGATAGTGGTCACTGAGAAGGTTTCCAGAGAACAGTCGAAGAATAGAGTAAATGAAAGGGTTTACCGAGTTAATATATGGGTTACCGAGGTATGTTATAAGCAAGGTAATCTATTCTGAGCACATAGAATCTGCTATAACATTTTAGATGTAAAGTTGAAGATATTTGTAATGATTTTATTGTAATATTGTGAAGTTGAAAGAGAAACCTTTAACAGGGTAAAAGATTCTAACCAAGTCTATAAATTGTAAAGCCTCTAACCAGGTGCAGCATTTAGAATAAATGTTGTAAAATCCTTTAGCAAGGTAGATCTAACAGATCTTGTTACTCCTAACAAGGTATGCTATCAGAAATAGCTAAATGTAGCTCTAACCGAGCATTCTTTATTATTGCAGTAGTGAAGTTGTGGGTGCCATCCCCACCACAGTTTTTCTCTCTTACCAAGAGTTTCTGCATAACCAAAATATATGTGTTATGAAGTGAATCATGTATGATTGTTATCTATTTGTTTTAACTTTATTTTATGTTACTGCACTATTTTGTTTATGCATAACAGTAAAGTTATTATTCAAGAAAGGTTTTGGAGTACTGATTCACCCCTCCCCTCTTAGTACATTAGCTTTCCATATTGGGCCTAGCAATTGGTATCAGAGCTTGAATCTTGGAAAAGGGTTTAACTACCTAAAGAGAAAGATCTTATCAATGGAAGGCTATAAACAATCTTGGAGGATTGTGTATCTACAAGAAGAGCTAGATCATGCTAATCAAGTGATTGCAGACATGCAAAGGCAAATGCAAAAATCTCTGAAAGTAAGAAGAAGATTATCTGATGACTTGCAAGATTATCAAGAGTTAGTGGAACAAATTGAGACATCATCTGAGAACAATATATCTGAAGAAACTGAAGAAATGATTTGAGTATTGAAAGAAAAGAACAAAGCATTGGTTGATCAACTAAAAGCAATGAAAAGAAAACATGAAAATTTCAGTACACAGATGACTGAAAATCTAGATGCATTGAGGACAACAAAGGATAAAGCAAGAGATCTAGAAAGAGAGAAACAACAACTTGAAGTCTTAGTATCTGATAAAAATGATGAAATCATAAGATTAACTAGGATTCAACAAAATATGACAGATCAACTAGGTTATGCACATCATGAAGCAATTCTGAAGAATGATGAAAATCAAGCATTGAGACTTGAAGTATCAAGATTGACCAATGAACTTGAAACAAAGAAGAAATCCAAAGAAACATTGAAGAAAAGTTATGAAGCATCAAAGATGTTGGATGAGCAACTAAATACAAGAAGACCCAATAAAGATGCAAGACTCAGTTACAAAGGAAAAGACTCTACCGAGAAATGAATTCATACTACCGAGAGAGGAGAATCATCAAAGCAAACTGAAAAAAGGAATAACATCAAAAGAAAGAAGCCTATTTGCTACTACTATGGAAATCAAGGTCATACTGCCAACATATGCTAGATCAGAAAAGGTAAGCAACCAAATATCACTAAGTCCAATGGTTATTGTTACAATTGCAATAAATATGGTCACACATCTAATCAATGTAGGACAAAGTCTATTAACAATTATCAAAAGGCAAAATTCAAAGGGTTTTGTAGAAACTACAATAGATATGGACATACTACCAAGAAGTGCTGGCTTAAGCAAAAGAACTACATGTGGTCTGCACACCGAGCAAACACTAGAGGTTACCGAACTCACATAGATCCTTACCAACAATATGCAGCAGTACCATGGGATTACAATACAAGGATATGGTGCGAATGTTGTGGAAGATATGGACATATTAGTGCCAACTATTTTATAAGGTTTGGAATGAACAACCGAAGATCATGGAGAAATCCTAGTATAGCAAGTTTTCATTGTCACAAAGTTGGACATTTAGCTGGAGATAGTAGAGATCAACCTAGAGGAGACACTGAAGAGATAAAAGAAAAATTTAAGATGATTTGGAAAAAGAAAGAAATCATGTCAGATGAAGAAAGCACCTTAACTACCAAGTGAGGTGCACCTATTCCAAATTAATCAGAAAAAGGTATGAAGGGACTGCATTCTCTAAAGGTTAAAATCATAATAGTTCCTATTCTATTATGTACTAAATTCAAAATCTGCATAGTCAAGATGCATTAGAAAGTTTGAAATTCTATCAAAAGTACTATACCGGAAGCCTATCAAGTCGGTAAATGAAGGAAATTTGGTTACTTAGTTAAAACAAAAAAAGGAGTAAATTGGTTAAAGGTGAACTGAGTGCATTTAATGTTTTGACCTAACTCGCATGGATCCCGATAAGGTATTTTGTATACTTAAAGGTATTTTCACGGTCATTTTCATTCACCAAGTTTTCAAGAGAGCAAAGCAGGGTGAATCAAGGTGATCAAACCTCATTCAAAGCGAATTCAAGGTATTTACATCAAATCTCATCACATTGTTAAGCTGGTTTACTGATCTTGTCAAATTGCTACTATCTATTGAGTGTGAAGCGTCTGCCATTTGTAAACCATCAAACCCTAAGGATAGTTTGCTAGTTTTATCTAAAATTTACAAATGGCACCCAAGATCCAAGATCCCATAGTTGTCAAGAATGTAGAGAAGCCCTCTCTGAAATACACTTTGACTCCTAAAGTCACCGCCAAACCGGATGACAAAACTGCCTTTTCACTCATCCCGGATCGAGTCTTGTTAGTCGAAGATGTTAGATTCTTCACCAAATGCCGTGTTGAAGAACTCAGTCATGTTGAGATAAGTGACACATATGATGAACTATGTACCAATGGAAAAATGGATAGCAAGTAAGAGCATATCAAAATCAAGGGATTAACTAAAGCCCTAACCAATCCCCATGTGTTCAAACCCCAATGGGTTAAGTTTGTTTTGAGCAGAGTTCATGATGATTTTATATGGCTAGAGGAGAAACCATTCAAAATCACTAAGGAAATCATTCATGTGATCAACGGTTATCCTATCTATGATCATGCATGAGCATAGAAGATGATATCACAGAAGGAGTTAATCAGTTTAACTGGAGTAGAATCTGATTTCCGAGGACTGAAACTGAACAATGTCACTGATGCAGAACTTAAGTTTTCAATTAGAGTAATTGGTTACTGTTTCTTCCAATCAGCAAGGGAAAAAAGTGTACCCTATGCAACAGTTGACTTAGCCTATAAAATTGTGAAAAAGGGAATGAAAGTTGATTTATGTGAAGTGTTATTGAAAAACTTGTTTGAGAACTTGAACACAATAAGGAAGCCGAAGAAGAACAACTCGGCAATTACACTAAAGTTTGGTTCACTTCTTGTATGCATGTTTTTCTACTTTGAGAAATTCTTTCCATCAGTTAGTAAAGTAGTTTGGGAGCTACATCGACCAATCACCCATCAAATTAATGACTTTATCAAGAAATTGGGAGATAATTTCAATGATATAATGGATGACTATTTCAGAAAATTTCAAGAGAAGATGCACAACAAGTACTGGATTCCACCCCAGCTGGTAGAGAAATATAAAGATGATATATGCTTTGAGGTAGACACCGATTACTGTTATGTGAATGTTGTTGAACCAAGGACTCAATCTTTGCCACCAATGGGTTATGGGATTGACCATGATATCACACAACAACAAATTGATGCATTTCTTACCCTACCAAGGCATGCTACCGAACTGAGATATGGAACTTATGAAAAAGTTAAGGAAAAGGTGAAAATGAGCATTGTAGTACCTAAAGCTACAAGAAAGGCTACAAAGATGATTAAGACATTATCTGAGAAATTCAGAGAAGAATCTTCCTCTGCACCTATCAAAAGTACTCTTGCCCTCATCGAAGAGGAATCAGAAGCTCAAGAGGCAGCAATAACATTGAGCACCGAACTGCCTAAGGGTAAAGTATTGAAAAGAAAGAAACAGGACATTCCAAAGGTCCTATTGACTCCTCCAATAAAGAAGCCTAATACAAGAGCATTAGTTACAACACCAAGTAAGAAACAAAAGAGAGTTACTGCTCCCAAGGTAACCAAGACCTACAAGAAATCTACTCAGAGACTCATCTTGGCAAAAGAGTCTAGTGATACAGAATTAGAAGATGCCAACAAATTCCAGATTGTAAAGAGCAAAAAGGTAAATATACATAGTGTTGAAATTTTTTGTGCAAATCTAAAAGAATATGGTGGATTTGGTTCCTTTAGATATGTCAAGTATGAGACTAGGAATAATGATGAGAAGCGACAAATTGAAGAAGTT
Organism: Cryptomeria japonica; assembly: GCF_030272615.1. Classification (NCBI taxonomy): domain Eukaryota; kingdom Viridiplantae; phylum Streptophyta; class Pinopsida; order Cupressales; family Cupressaceae; genus Cryptomeria; species Cryptomeria japonica. The sequence continues at coordinate 54,919,244 of NC_081408.1, forward strand.
GTCATCTGTACACTTCTAAAGTTTCGGCTAGCTCCATTGGAACTAGTCAAGTCACTTCCAAATGAACTTTACTTGCATATTGATAACAAGTGGAAATATGCAATGGACTCAGAGAAATAAATTAGAGAAAGAAGTCTAGTCCATCTATTTCTTGATATGTCTATAGTAGAAATAAAGGAGCATTTGACAACCTACAATTCTAAATTTCTTGTCAAACAAAGAGCCTTAAAATTGATGAATGGGCTATACATTGATGTAGAGAATGAGACAAAAGCAAAATGGTAGGAAATCTTCAAAATAAAAGATGTCGATGAACAATCTAAAGTTGAAATTGTTGATGTCACTGAGCAAGGTCCTGATGCTACCAAGCAAGACCCGACTGACACTATTCAAATTGATGAAGATGTCATGGATGTAGAAGCACCAGAGAAGGAAATGATAGAAGACACTACAGATGTAAAACTTGTATCTAGTGAATTTGTGTTAGTACAAGTTCAGCCTTATCCATCGGTCAAGCCACCTATCTCTACCGAAGCTCCTAAGGATACAACACAAGGCACTGAAGGTCACCAGTCTGAAGCAGCAAAAGGTACAACTCAAGAAAAGACCTCTCAAGCACCATCAAGCACTAAAAACATAGCAGCTGAGACACCCAGTACTAAAACACCCAAAGACACCATATCAGCTATAGGAACCAAACAAAGTGTTGTCTCTACTAAGGAACCTACCGAGGCTTAGTAAGCCTCACAAGCTATTGTCTTAGTCCAACCAACCAAAGGTAAAGAGAAGAAGGTGAAAAAGCATAGTTTTAAAGTTGATTTATCTAAACCGATAGTGTTGCCCAATGTGGATATCTCAAAATTAAAGGGGCAAGCACTTATTGATTTCAGTGAACTATGCAAAGCAAAGGCCGAACAAGAAAAACAAATGGTCATTCAAAAGAAGAATAAAGTACTTCAGAAGGTGAAGACACTGCTGACAGATATGCTACCTATAGCAACAATGTCAACCGATGCAGTCATCCACATTCAACTAGATGAACTCCTTAATCAAATAGAAGCATCTGGAGTTGATGCATCTGAGTACTTGAGAAAGCTAAAAGACAAGGAGCTTACTACAAAAATGATAGAAGAGGTACAAAAAGCTCTAGCTATAGGGAAAGTCAAGCTTGTCAAATTCATTGCTGAGTTGTCCCCTCAACTCAAGCATATTCTTTATTTATTTCAGAAACTTTGTACATTTTCCATATTCATTAAAGATATCAAGAATAAAACTGATGCAATTGAGAAAGAGATCACTGATCTCTCAAATAAGTTGACCATAAAGCCCAATTCAGTTCAAAAATTTTATATGAAGCTTCAACAGCTCATGGCTCAACAACTGGAACTAAGAAATGAAGAACATAAGATCCAGATGGATATAATGACACTCCAAACATTATTCCTTCCTCATCTTTCATCAATTCAAGAATAGATTAACAGAGCTACACACCTATCTACTACACAAGAGGGAAGCACTCTTGATGGCTTAATATCACTATTGGCTGATATTCAAGCACAAAATTCTTTAATGGAAAGTTTAAAGGATGCACTCTCTGTCGCACTCACCGACGCCTAAAAAAAGTATAAATCTATTTTTGATTAGTTACCACCCCAAATGGAAATTAAGTTTTTGATGTTTGTCAAAAAAGGGGGAGTAATACTATAATACTATATATTTGGGGAGTAATACAATATATGGAGTGATACAGTTTTGATACAGTATTCGGAGTATTGTATACAGGGGGAGTATACTGAGCAGAGTATGCAAAATATCCAAGGATAGTAAGCAGAAGGGTTTACCGAGTTACTATATGGGTTACCGAGGTATGCTATAAGCAAGGTAATCTATTCTGAGCACATAGAATCTGCTATAACATTTCAGATGTAAAGTTGCAGATATTTGTAATGATTTTATTATAAAAATGTGAAGTTGAAAGAGAAACCTTTAATAGGATAAAAGACTCTAACCAAGTCTATAAATTGTAAAGCCTCTAACTAGGTGCAACATTCAGAATAAATGTTATAAAATCCTTTAGCAAGGTAGATCTAACAGATCTTGTTACTCCTAACAAGGTATGCTATCAGAAATAGCTAAATGTATCTCTAACCAAGCATTCTTTATTATTGCAGTAGTGAAGTTGTGGGTGCCATCCCCACCACAGTTTTTCTCTCTAACCAAGAGTTTCTACATAACCAAAATATATGTGTTATGGAGTGAATCATGTATGATTGTTATCTATTTGTTTTAACTTTATTTTATGTTACTGCACTATTCTATTTATGCATAACAATAAATTTATTATTCAAGAAAGGTTTTGGAGTACTGATTCACCCCTCCCCTCTCAATACATTAGCTTTCCATATTGGGCCTAACAATAGCTCCATCCACTGTGCCTGAAGAAGATCCTCTTTCTTCTTGTCCACCTTCCCAAAATAATGTTTAGCAAGATTGGGAGGTGGATGATTTTCATGATTAACTTCATTCATTTTATAGATCCTCTCTTGTTTGTTCATAATGTGTTTCCCCCATGATGTGTTTTTGTGTTATGCTAGGCTATCTTTATATGATCCTTGTTAATCTGTTGGTGAAAGGTAATAAATAGGTCGAATCGATTGTGATATTCTTCTTTTTGTATATCAATTCTTCTATATGTTGTCCCTTGTGTTGTCTACTTGGGGATGATGTAGATCATTGAGATCTCTTTTGGTCTCTTCCATGTTGACTCAAAGATATATGTTCCCTTCTTCCATTGTGTTTGTAGTTCCACTACCTTTTGGGGATGAGGTCAATTCCATAACAAATATTTATGATATACATTATTTTATCATAAGAGCATACTGACCCCAAAGATAGTGGATCCCTTATGTGTTTTTATGTTTTGTAACCATTATCCTTTGATTTTTCCTTTCATGGAGGCATCTCATTGTGGTAACATGCTTTTATTTTATATGCATGCTACCTTAAATAAATTTCTCTCGATAAGCATATGCAATTGTTTTGTAATTCCCACCAAAATACCCTAGAAAAATAAAGCATAACTAACCTTCTAATGGAGATAAAAAAAATAAATTACAACTAATGTAACACATATCAACAAATATGCAATATATATTAATCATTTATTTAATCTTTTTGAACATGAAACATATCACATACACTCATAAACTAGTTACGCAAGCAGAATTAAACATAGAAAATTATTAATACCATCTCCCTAGGGTATCTTAATGTCACTACTTACTATCATCATAAGCAATAACAATTAACTCATTTCCAAACAACACTTAGTATTTCTTATTCATTAACTATTCACATGAAACTCATTTACTTCTATCCTTCATGGTATACAATCTACTTATTCATTTAACTAATATTATATTCTACTCTTTTCAACGAAATACCAAATTCCTTACATTCATTTTATGCACCAAATCCAAATGTGCTTAAAACCGTTATCCATTTTCTATTAACATGATCTCTATTTACCTACAATCATAATTTTTAGACATAATTTTCCTTCCTTAACCAATACTCCCATATCTACTCATGATTCCATAATTCTAGTATGGTCATTTTCCTTTACTTCCTAAGTGCATAATGCAATAACCATAATATCCTTAATTAAACAACTTCTTAAATTTTATACATGGTCGCCTATTTCTTTCTAACACAACCATAAATATAAATGCCATTAACACATAAAAAATATCTTTTATCAACTACAATTCCTACACTAAAACAATCCTACTTACATATCTTATTTTCCACTTTTAATTGACAAGTTGATCTAACAGTCATAATATACACATAATGATAAACACATAATAATGGATCCAATTACATTATTTCCAATAACTATGCAATATTCAAATACTTTGAGATGCACCCATGTCTTATTCTACTACTGGAGACAAAACCTCATTCCACATTAACTAAAACAATCTAAATAATTTTCTTAAGGTTATCCATTCATCTTACCAACTACCCATTCACTTTTATAATCTATAAGTATCCATTTATCAAGAATATCAACCTTTCAATAAGAAAATTCATTCAATATTTGCATATCCACGCATACTCAAAGATCATCTTATTACAACATAATTATTGTAATCTATTACAACATATAATGATTTCATCTTACTTATATCTACTAAATGCAAGTTACATAGCTACACTTACATTATCATATTAATTACCATATCAAATTTCCTATTCTTTTTCTATCTTAAACATGAATGTAAATTCCTATTGCATGTCCTTGATATCAAAACTCATGAATCCCTTTACAAACCATTACAAGATAATCTAAAACATATCTATTAACATGAATTGCATTACATATCAAAGATAATTACATCTCAATATCCATCTTACAAATTATTTTTCAAAACCTAAGGCATGATCTACAATACAATTACAATTACATGGTCATTTCAACAAGAGCATAGCTCTCCTACTACATAGTCTCATCTACAACTTCTTTAATATGATTACATTACATAACCCATGATATTAATCACATTCATCTACTACAATATTCATCCATAAGCTACAATGAAGAAGAATCTACATCCAAGCATAATAATCCAATGAGAACATCTCAATGGTAGAAAGGAACTAACCACTCGACCATGTGGAACCAAAGGAACCACCCCCCATGCTAGGAGATGACACAAGGTCCCAACACACACTCTATACCTAAGCTAACACCAAACTACCAAAGAGACTCATAAAACAAGTATCACAACCACACAAACACAATAACCAATCACATGGTGACCTCAAAAAGAAACTCCTAGAGGCATAACAATAATCAAGGCATAAATACCAATCAATCAAAAGACATATGTAGGAGTGGAGTGTCATCACATACTATCCTCCAAAATATAAAAACACAACCCTTCAAAACATAACCTCGATAGATATATGGAGCCATCTCAACCTATGAGAGAATCAAGGAGAGATTGACTTGCCACTGCAATGACCTTCCCAAGCTTATCCTAAAACATCCTCCCTAAGATAAAAATCTTGGGGCTTAACTATTAATTATGTTTATTAGGTGATTCCTAATTACCCAACCCATCTATTTTATTATTAATTTTATCACTTCTTTATAATAAGGAAAACTTCCAATTTGCCCTGGAAATCTAGACAAGAGGCTTATCAACTCACTGCCTATCTTTCATGATCCTGGTCATCACACGGAAGCCCACTCCCCCTACATGTTCCCTAAACAAAACCACAATAAGAGGCTCCAAACTCAATATTCAATAATGAAATCGAAAAGAATCATCATGCAACCATAACACATACATGAACATCTAATGACTACACTAACAAGTAAACCAAAAATGAGCCTCATAGCATAGTAATGCATCATGCCATATAAAGGAAAACAAATCTATCAATCATATTAAATGAATACTAGTAGTAAGGTACATCAACTTGCTGGTTCAAAAGTAATAAGGCAATCCTCTCTATCATGGCTTCTCAACATGAAGAGAGCACAAAACCTCAACAATGAAGCATATCAACATGTAGAAGCAAAAACCACATAAAAACATCAAATCTGACCAAACACAAAACTGGAAAGTATCAAAAAACCTCAATAAATTCCTTTGGTATGATATCAAATCCAGATTATCAAGTCATTTAGAAAATTAATCAAATACCAATTCTACGTAGTTCAACGGTTTTGTCACGCAATAAGTGCATATACCCATTGATAAAATGCATACATTGATTAAAACAATGCATATACCGAATACAAAACCATGTACACAAATTTAAACAATGCATTCATTAAGAGATAGCACATTTGCAGGTACATATAGTACATATAAAATACCAAGCAACACATATACATAAAGAAATAATACATTTACTTAAATAGTGCATTTACTCAAAATAAGACACACACTCAGAAAACTTACGACACAAAAATCAAATTGCACAAGTTACCAAATCTCTTGAATAAGGGCTTAAAAGAGGCGCCCAATCAATATGAAAGGAAATATATAAACAAAGTATAAGATCATAGACTAAAATATGAGTTTGCACAAAAAAAAGCCGCTCGACTCCTAGCCAAAACTTCACAAAGAGCCTAACAAATGCAATAGCATTCACAAAACAATCATAGACCAGAAAGATATCAAACACATTCTCAAACAAGTCAATATGATTGCATAGGGAAGTGGTAAGAATCGATTACAAAAGGAAAATATGCACAGTTGTGCGTATGGCAAAAACCAAATACCCAAATATATTTTCCCCTTCCCTAAGTTTAAACTATATTTTAAATCTCATACAAGGAAATTTTTCTCTTCAAACTATAGTATGACTATATCAAATAATATTTTCCCAAAATATTCCTCCACATAGACATTTATGCAAACACACAAAAAACACAAAACCAGAAAATAAAACTTCAAGGAAGAGCCCCCAACCTGGATTAGAAGTGAAGGAAGAATATTGATGAAACCCCCACAAAAATAATAGCAAGCTCCCCAAAGCCAAAATCCAAGCTTGAAAATAAAATTTGCAAAAGGATCTCAAAAGTGGTAACCCGACAACATGCTTAGGTAACTGGATAAAAAGAAAACCAAGACTAAACCCTAGCCTCAAGGCTAACCAATGAAAATATTCCAAAAGAAAATATATGTTACCTAACCCACTTTAGATTATATTTTATTTCTCATTTCAAGTTTAACCAATGCGGATAAAGGGTAGGTGAGGGAAATATATGAACCACGATTATAATTATAAGTGGGATATGAAGAATTACAATATAAGGTACTTTATTTCCCCAAATATAATTATTAATTAGACTATTAAAATAACTATAGGTTGAGATTGATTAAATAAATCAAATGGGTAATTAAATAGTTAACCCAAAGGCTTATAAAATAAATAAATAAATAACTAAGACACAAAAAATTATTAAACAATAAATAAATGAGTAAAAAGAATATATTGATTAAATAATAAATACTAAATGAACTATTAATCAACAATAAATTCTAAATAAACAATTAAAAAAATATTAAATCTCAAATAATCAAAACACCAATAATCCAATAATCAAATTAAACATTAACAACTATTTAATCTCACATCAATTAATTAAATAAATCAATGAACACTTACATACTCACAAAACCATATCTCATTGTCTAACATGGTAAATTATGCCAAGATGTTGAGGACTCAAGGTAGACATCTTAGACCCAGAGTATGTGAAGGGAACTCATGTCAACTCTGACAACTTGCCATTGGGATTTAGAGACATGCTTAGATCTATGGAGCCAGGTAGGGTTGGTGTCTAGTACCTACAAATCCTATATCAATAAAGCAATGATACAACATATACATGTATATAATAACAGGCAAGTGATAGAGAATCACAACAACACACCCCCCTCACAATGAGTGATGTGGCATCATCCCTATCATGAAGAAATTCATAAAACAATCAAACACACCATAAGATCAACTCATCATAGGTAGCCATGAAATAGAGTTAGTACATCTAAAGCATTAGAGAGTGCATGATCAGTATAATCCATCAATATAGTAAGGCATGTAAAATCCATCAAGCATATGAGTACATATAAGATCCATCAACACCTATATTCATCAAATCACATGATCAATAATGATAATACCATCATCCATATAAACCATCAAAATAACATATATCCACATAAGTCATCAAAGTATCATATGTCCAAATAATGTTTAGCATCATAATGAGTATCTAAAATGTAAATAGAGTCATGATTATAATCTAAAACATCATAAAATAGAATCTATGATATGAATAAAGTCATAAAAAATCATAAAAGTATCATCAACATGTATAAATAAGTCTATCGACACATAGATCAAAAGATAAAGTGAGGGACACTACACACTCCCCCCCTTTTCCTAGGATTACTCTTGGAAGCCTGGAAACAAATAGCGAAACACTCTCTTATCCATGTCACATCCTCATAAATTACCAAAGAATCCTCAATTAGGTCTCATTCGACCCTCTCCCGCTCCATGTCCCAATCCTTGAAGATCATACCCTAGTGCTAGAAAAAGTGCATGAGCCCAAAGAAGGTTGTTTGTACTCCACCTGCAATGCATATCAGTCCAAAATATGTAATTAATTAAGAAAATAATGGTAAAAAAAGACTAAAACATACACATGATGGAGACAGGGCAAGATGGGCGCACACAATGCTTGTTGCATGACTCTGAACACAACTAAAAGAAAGGAAAACCACCACTAAATTGGTTTCCAAGTTAACTTGACCTTGGATCTAATGAATAACTAGGGTAAGTGCACCAAGATGGTGTGGAAAAGGGAGGTATAAGTGGACACTTTTTTTCTAAAATTAGGTAAACCTGAACTTGGAGGTGAAAGTTGAGTCATCCACTCAAGATATGAAGATACTCAAAGAACAAAGATTGTAGTACTCTTAATCTAGTTTCCAAACTACTATTTTTTTTCAAAATTGGCTAATATTAAGGGGGTCAAATCCTTCAGCAATAAAAAATGGACCCTAATTTTTCTGAAAAACATAGCATAGTGTCTAATGTCCACATCAACAGAGTCATAGTTAGATTTAGTATTTTGACACAAATCCTTTGGAAGAAAGATAGTCAAGAGTGAGCACTAGAAGTTTTGTCATTTTTTGTTGAGTATTTTTTTTTAAATGATTTTTCCAATCGAGTACATCCTGAAAAATCAGGTACTTGTTCATGTGTGAAGCATAACTTGCACCAAAATAATAAAAAATGCAAAACAAAATTCAAATTGTAAAGAATCAAGTACACTACAATAATATATAATTTTTAAATTTTCTAGATAAGTAGATAAAAAGTTATTAAAAAAATGGTACATGTATGTCTCTGACAACTATGGAGATACTGGTAAAAGAAATTCAATAATAATATGTTATTGTTGATTAGATTTTAAAAAAAAAATGGTTAGAAAGATCAAAAGACATTTGAAAATATGGTGGAAAGTTTATAAATAACGACTTGATGACGTGTAAACCTGATGATGACAAAGTTGAGAAACCAAATTCATAAAACAAAACACATCAAAAGTTGGGAAATTGGGGGAAATCAAAGTTCCAAACCACAACTTTGTCATCCAAGCCTATTCACAAGCCTAAATAGACAAGAGCACTACAGGGTTTCTTTTGAATAAGAAATGCGTACGGGGTTCCTTTTGAATAAGAAATATGTATGGGGTTTCTTTTGAATAAGCACCACGTATGCAATTCTAAGGAAAAAATACCATGTACATAGTTCTGCCTATGATACTCTAACATAAAGAAACTAATTTGTCTGTTTAAAATGTGTGTGTGTGTGCATACATATATGTATATGTATAATATGTGTATATGTACATATTGTATATATATGTATATATAATATGTGTATATATATACACACATATGTATGTATGTAATATGTACATGTATATGCATATAATATGTGTATGACATATGTATACATATATGTATGTTTATAATATATTTGTATGTATGTGTAATATCTTTTGATAATTTGTGTATATTATATGTATATGTACATGTATATTGATATATATTGTCTTTTGATATCTTATTGTACATTGTATTCCTCTCTCTCTCTCTCTCTGTGTGTCTCTCTCTGGACACCGCATAACACCTAATGACATCATGTAAGATCCCTTAGCACACATATGACCCCTTAAGACCATATGATGTCCTAAGAGGTCATATGATGTTCTAGCACATATGTGGCCCCATTATGACCCTACATGACCCCAAATGATGCCATATGACCCCTTTCGACCATGTAAGATATCTTAAGGGGTCATATGGTGTTGTAACACATGCATGGCTCAATTAGGACCCCATGTGACCCCTAAAGACATCGTGTCACATCTCTTCCTCTCTTCCATATCCCTCCCTAACTTTTTAATTCCTCTCTCTCTCTCTCCCTCCTTCCCCCACTCCCTTCCTCCCCCGTCTCCCTCCCTACCTTTTTTATTCCTCTCTCTCCCTCCTTCCCCCACTCCCTCTCTCTCTCTCTCTCTCTCTCTCTCTCTCTCTCTCTCTCTCTCTCTCTCTCTCTCTCTCTCCCCCACATAACACCACATGACCCTTTAGGAGAATATGATGTCCTAAGGGGTCATACAGTGTCTTAAGGTGGCAAGATGAACCATTATTAAAAAATAAAAAGTAGTGCCAATAGTACTTGCAAAATTCAACACCTAAGAAGTCAAATGATGTCCTAAGGGGTCATAGGACACCATATGACCCGTTAGAACACCATATGACCCATAACAACACTATATGGTTGTTAGACACAATGCAACACTGGGAGGTGGGGTGAATAAGTGGTTCTCAAACTTTTGCCTTTAACAACCTAGTTGTGTGTAATACTGGTTATGCGATCTAACACAATACAAACTTATTGGTTAGTGGGGAGACATAAATACAAAAGAAATCACACAAAGGGACATCATATAACTCTAGTATGTATGAGGAAAACCCAAAATGGGAAAATACTCAATGAGCAATGTTGCTGGAGTCTACTGCTCCAATCTAGCCTCACAATGAAACTTTGTTACAATGTTTAGGGCGCAAACCCATGGAGGAACAACCCCTGATTTAGGGCACCAACCCAAGGAGCATCAACCCCTAACTGATTTACAGGCTACAACCCAAAGGAGCTACAACCCTTGCACTGAGAAACAACTCAATGTTCACAAAGATAACTTCAAATACAAAATTAATACTACTGTTACTATTAAATCTTGCAATAATCTCATATACCTCTCTCTGCTAGTGAGACACCTTCTTAGCTATACCAGCTCATTCATTTGCTACTCTCATCTGCTTCTTCCTTACCTGTAAACTCTACCGGTTGACTTCTCTTCTATTCTACTCTACTGGATCTCCTCCTCACTACTCTTCTCTTTACCGGTACTATACTCTGTTGGTTCTAAGTCTTCCTTCTCTGCAGCTTCCTTCACTTCTATTCTACCGGTATGGACACTATTGATTATGCTCTGCTACTGATTGAACACTTCAACTTGGTTTACCCTCATTCTTAGTATCTCTTCTCAAGTATGGATTGCGCACTTGACTTAGTTGTTTTCACATGCAGAAGTAACACTTCATCACTTCGCAACAACACTCTCTTCTTCTATGCAACAACAACTTAACTATGTCTTATACTTGCATATTTATAGACTGGTTTCCCCACCAAAAGCCTATTCAAATTCTAGGTGGTTAGGGTTTCCTCATTACCCTCAAGGCAAACCAAATCCAATCAGATTTTGCCCCACCTGATCTCCTAGATAGCCAACTATACAACTCCACTATTAACACACCTTTCAATACATGTTTTCCAAATATAGCAAACAAGGTCCTGTATCTCAACCCGCCTCTATCAAAATGCCATTAATGTTTCTATTATTTCATTCTCAAGGTCTTCTCACGATATGATCTTCTTGCTTTGATCCAGGCACCAACAACTCCTTGATCTTTCATGCATTCTTCCTCGAGCCACACTCCTCTGATCTGATCCACAAATCACGTGATCCATATTCAATCCACACTTGTAGAAATACCTATCTCTACATGGTACTTCACCAACCTCTGTGAGATTTCCACCTTGACTCCATGTGGCATCCATGTCAGCCAATTGCCAGCTTATCTCTTCATGTCGGTCCAGATAGGATCACCGACCAAACACTCTATCGGTTCCTCTTTTCTGCCAGTTTACTAACCCTACCAATATCTCACACTTTATTGGTTAAATCCTCATTTATGTACTTTGCTAAATTGTCGATGGAACTCCTTAACCGATCATCATACATGACAATCCAAAGCATGCTCACCTCAGTTAGATGGAAGTCACAATATTTAGCCTCTTCGCTTCCTTACCGGTTCTCAAGCTTACTGGTAACCATCCCGATGACATGTCATCAACCTTCATCAGACTTCATCTTCAGTCAGGCCACATTCCTCTATTTACATCTACTCAGCCTTGTCTTCTACATGATCATCTCAGACCATATCTTAGCCAGTTTGTCAAAGTGAGAAACCCATCACTCTTCAACTACACCAACATCCCAAAAATGCATTCTCTGTCAGTCTAGTGCATATCCTTGTTTTCATGCCCTCGATGCACACCTCTTCTTCCTTATCTCATAAAACTATGATGCACACAATACATAATAGGAGATAAGTTTGACTTACTAGTGGAGTGACACCTTGTCCTCTACATCCTATAGTGTACTCATGTGACTTCCCTATTTGTGTAGCATATATTCAAATAGACACATGTGATCCAGTGTGGGCTCATTCACTGTCAGTCATTTCTTCTCATGATGACTACATCTTAATCTAGTGGGAGTCTTGATGTTTTTCAACCTCACATCATACTTGTAATCTGTTCATTATTCTCCTCTAGTGTTGATGTGATTTAGGTAATATTTTGCCTCTTCATCACAAACAACAGCTCAAGCATCTTGGCCATCCTGCTTGTACACTATTCATTCATCCTTACCTTATTGGTGTCCTACAACACAAGGTGATATCAAAGATATCTCAACCTGTACTCCTCCTTGACAGTGTTTCTCATACATCTCTCATACCAATAGTCATTCCATACCAATTGCAGAGGGATGTATCAATGAATACTATTTACCTGCTGGTCAAATTGCATCACCTCCCATTTGATCCCAAATTTCTTTAGGAATGAAATGTGATTGTACTACCAATACAACCAAACAACTAAGAATTAGGAATCAAATGTGATTGTACTATGAATACAACCAACCAAATGATAGATAGATACCCCTTACAATGAATTTTTCTTGTGTATTCCTATTGTAACTTTTCATCATCTGCAGTTTTGGGAAGTTAGTGCACTTACTCTTCCAAGTTCAAGCATCTTGGCTTTGCATAATAGCCACTTGAACTCCCCCCGAGTCATACATTTTAGGTTCTCAACTCCAGTGAAGTCTAATATCGGGGGCTCCAATCATCTCCATGTACCAGTTGAGTTATGCATATGTGATCTTTAGCTCCATCATATCCACCACGGGTTATGACATGATCCTGAACCCACACAATGCCATACATTGTCAACACCATGCCATAAATTAAACCTATTAGCCCAAAAGCGTGCATGCCTACATGATAAACCATCGGGCCAACATATGTCATTCAGGTCTTCATCAACACCACCTGAGACATAACTCCACATTCCATTATATTGGGGCTATTGCAATGATCAACTTCATTGTCTTACGTAACCTGCAAGTACCTATTATTATTTATGTCTGTAACATCCTGCACATACCGATTTCCTGTACTAATCCACTATCACTATCGGAGTACCTTCCTATGACTCCTGACATTTTGTGTCACTCTGTATCTGATTCCAATGTATATCTTGTCATAAATTGATATAGTAGTAGTGATTCATCTCTGATATGTGGGTGTGTAGTCAAGTCAGCCTCTACACACACTTATCTTCTCATTTTCTTTCTTCATATCTCCAGCAACATGTTCTTACATGTTGCCTTAATCACTGAGGGGGTGAATGATAAGTTCAATGTATTACTCCCCCTAAGATCTTGCATCTCCTTTAGGCCTTAGGAGATATTACCTATGCATTGGATGCACAGTGCTAGTCCATGGTCTTCTTCCTCCATACCTGCTTGGTCTCATTTATCTTCCCATTTTCAGGCTTGGGAGTAGGTCTTTCCTTCTTCTACTGATGGGTCCTTCCATTTCCTAATTATCCATCATAGCTAGAAGTAGTGCTATAGCAGCCAACAACATCCATCCCAACTTCATGTTTGGGGAGTCTCTTGACATACTAGTTTGACCATCTTCTTCTGGTCATGTTGTTGTGATTGGCAACTGAAATCAGTGGACCTCTTGCTACTGCAAGGACATTTCTCCTTTGGTTCCATGTAGGTCTTTGACTTTCATATTCTTTGTATTCTCCTTTCTACATAGCATAGTTATATCAGCCTCCATGTGACTGCAGGTCCCTCTTCCTACACTCAAACTCTCTATGGACAAATCCATTGTAATTATAACATACAAAAACAAATGGATTCTTTCTAGCATAACTAGGAGAGGGGACATGCATGTATATACACCTGGATACATTTTTCTCATATGCATGATGTCCATGAGATCCTATATTATTCTTTCTAGATTTCTTTCTACATTCCTCTGCCCTATGGCCATAAGCCTTACATGCAAAGCAATAATCAGTATAGGATGGCATATGAGTTATAAATTTATTTTGCCCTACATGAGGAGATCTTACCGGTTTAACATCTCCATTTCTTCTTCTTTGAGAATGGTTCCTTGGTTGTCCATTCTATGTAGCTCTTCCATCTGGTCTCTTCTTCTCCCACACTTTCTTTTCCCTGTGGGTGGTAGCATTTTTGTATCCTCTGTCGGTAAGAGGTCTTCTTCGCTACTTCCTCATTTTCCTACTTTTGGTGAAGCTATCTTCTCCCATCTTCCATTTACCTTTGGGATCTGCATTGTTCCTCCTTCTTGCAGCATCAATCTTCATTCTTGTCTGCAAGTCTTCATCGGTTATCCTTAGGTCAACCTTCTTTTGGGGAGCATTTCTAATAGTGAAGGCTTGTCCCTTGTTTTCTCCATTTTAGAAGACAAACTGAATGTCATTGTTGGGGACATTCTTGCTGGTGGAGCATTCACTGGCACCACTTCCCAATTCTTTAGTGTCCTTGGCATGCTTTTTCTTTCTCAAGATTTTGTCCAAGGCATCACTACTGCCATCAAACCAGATTCTTAACTTGAGCTCATCCTGACACTTATCAAGGTCATTTCAGAGAAACTCCATTTATCCAAGCAACTTCTAATATAGTTTATCTTTAACTTCTAGTATAGATGCTAGATCTTCACTCTAGCACACCTTGGTGTTCTTTTCCTAAGAATTCAACTCTGAGATGCATTTCTCAAATTCCTCAAGGCATTTTGTCAGTTGGTTCTGCTCTACTATATCAGAATTCTTGAATAGCTTGATGAATACTAAGAGGGGGGGGGAATTAGTATACCAAAAAATACTAAACTTAAACACTTAAACATTCTAGAAGTAAACCATTAAAACAATTTGACAAACAAACTAGTTAACACACATGCAAACCAAATAGAAAATAAGGAATTCACCCATAGGAGTAATAACACCATAACACAAGATATTTGATGTGGAAACCCAAATGGGAAAAACCACAGTGAGATGAAACTCACAAGTAACTATCTGCAGAATAGAAACCAGACTGGTTAAGGTTAGACCAATTAAGGTCATACAATGTTCCTTACCAGAACAAATCCTATTAGGAATCTCAATCTCTGTTAGGAGATAAGTCCAATTAAAGACTACTTTGCTAGAGGATTTTAGATCCATAGATGTGAACCACCTTGTTAGAGAATTTACAAAAGGCTTTATGGGCCTACCTGGTTAAGGGCTTCAGACTTGTCGAAGATATCAGTAATCAACAAGTGAATGATCCAACAGATAGTATAGATTGCTTGGTTAGATCCTTGATAGCTCATTCTTAATGCATTCCAGCATTACTTCAGTCTTCAACACATTCACACTCTACCTTCTCTCGCAAACATAAACTTCTCTTCTTTGATCACACTCACAAAAACTCATCAACCACTTTCAAAACCCTTACAACAACATAAAACCCTAGACATGATGTCCTTATAAAGGAATCTGATTTCATGTCGGTCCAATAGGATTACAATACAATTTCCTAGGTTTAGTGCATCTAGACATATTTGGTAACATGACACAAAAAGCACCGCCAAAGTGTCGGCACTGCCAAACAATCAATGGATGGTAACTCATCGCAAAATGTCGGTTGGTAACTCATCACAAAGTATTACCAGTTCATACAAAATACTGGTTTACACAAAATACTAGTTGTTGGTTTGACAAAAATGAAGACCGAGAAATATGTGTTCTGCCGCTTTGATCTTTCATGCCACTTGAGATCTTCGAACCACTTGGGGTCTTCATACCGCTTGAGATCGGTAAACACTTTCTTCAAAACACTGATAGTCTAAAGACTAACACATGATACCGATTGAGCTTAGCTCATACATACAAAAAGGTGATCTCAAAGCAATTGTGTGTCCATCAATGATAATCACAACATCAATCATAAAAAATTCCAACAATCTCCCCCTTTGGCATTGATGGCAACACTTAGGAAAATTTTGACATCTAAGTGTTTTACAACAAAAAAAAAATGCCATAATCAAAATTACTCCCCCTAAGCATATACACTATCCCTTTTGCAGAAAATACAATGTATACTATTCCTTAACATAGATAAACATGAAAGTATACATCAAAACATCAAAATTTTATATACTTCTCCCCCTTTGTCAATAATGACAAAAACATTGCAGACTAAC
The DNA here is from genome assembly GCF_030272615.1 of Cryptomeria japonica. NCBI lineage: Eukaryota > Viridiplantae > Streptophyta > Pinopsida > Cupressales > Cupressaceae > Cryptomeria > Cryptomeria japonica. The sequence goes on from NC_081408.1 coordinate 54,935,767, forward strand.
CCCTGTTTCATTTGTATTAAAATAATAAATGTTTATGACAGTGATGAGTAAAACTTGTCAAAAACTAATTTAAAGTCTTGCAAAAATTGCTTCATGGATAAGGACCATGACCCAAGTAGGAAGGTAGCCACCTCTTTCTTTGTCTACATCTGAGAGACCTATTCTTCCATGGCATCTATCATGCTCATCTCTTGAGCGACTGCTAGGGCATCTAGATTTAGATAGCATTTTTGGAGAATTTGTAGTCGTGGCAATAGGATCAGTTGTAGTTCCTGCAAGTTACATGTCTATTTGCATATCTCTACCTCAAGTCTTGCAGACTGGAGTTGAAGTCAGTGAATAGTTTGACCATATGTGGAAAAGGAATCATATGGCATCTTGAAGGTGCTAATAAATGACTGCATATCAGATTGTAGTTTGTTCTTCTGAGTGAGCAAATCATCACAAAATAAATGAGGCCGACAAATCTTGTTGAGTAGGAGATTGCCCTCATCCATTACATCTTTGATGTCTTTTTGTGCCTTCTGAAGTTCTCACTGAAGCTCATTCAACTTCTTCACCTAGGAAATGTTCAGAGCCTTTTCATGCTCCTTTTTGGCATTTGATTCTACAACTTCCTCTAGGCTTTGGACCTGGTCATCCACAACTGTGCATAGAAGCTTTAATCAGGCAAGTGAGGAATCAGTACTGGGGAGGTTCATACCAGGTATCAAATTGGTCAGTGTTTCCATTGTAGTTTGGATAACATCTTACTCCTTTTTCCTCCTTAGAGCATCCAATCATTCTTGAGCAAGTTTAATGCTCTACATCAGCTCTAATTCATTTGGAGACTGGAGGTCAATGGGACTGGTAATGTCAGCCGATTTGGCTTGACTACTGGTTGCCTTTGGAGTCTCCATCTGAGTGCTTTTTGTTGCTTCTCTTTTCTTGTCTTCTTCTGCCTTCATTTTCTCCTCCTCTTTCCGCTTCACTTCATCTTCATCCTTCTTCTTCTTCTCCTCTTCTTTCTTCTTTTCCTCTTCCTTTTTTGCTTCCTTCTTCTTCTTCTCATCTTCTTGTTTCTTTTTCTCCTCTTCCTTTTTCTTTTCTTCCTCTTTCTTTTTCTTCTCATCCTCTTTCTTTTCCTTCTCATCCTCTTTCTTTTCTTCCTCTTTCTTTTTCTTCTCATCCTCTTTCTTTTTCTTCTCTTCCTCTTGCTTCTTTTCCTGTTTTGCTTGTTTTGTCTTTTCCATCTCATGTTTCTTCCTTTCCTCCTTTGCTTGTTTTCTCTTGTCTTCCTCCTATTTCTCCTGACTTTCTATTTCTACTAGTGCATCCAGAGTAACATCCTCTACATCTAGAGTGTCAACATCAATAGTGTCTACCAGTTCAGTAACTAGGTTTCCTTCATTGTTGAAGACCTCATCTAGTTTTTTGATTTTCGGTTCCTTTTCAGCTTTCTGGTTTGCCTCAAATACTTGATGCAATCTCAAAGTGACTTTGGTATCAGAGTGAGTATCTTTCACCACTTCAAAGGTTTTTCCTTCAAGCAACATGAGTCTTCTTCTTCTCATGAAGAAAAGGCCTTTAAAGTTCTCCATGATTTCATAGAGTTCTAAATTAGATACGTCAGGAAAATATTGTGCAAATATTTCCTCTCTTATTTCTTGTTCTTTTTCAATGACAATGCACCATTTGATATCTAAAGAATTATACAAAGAATCCGGTGTCATAGATTTGATGCCTGATGGCGACCAGTCATTAACACATAAATACTTAATGATTTCCTGTTCAACTTCTTCCTTTTCATCATTATTGAAATCATCAAAATGATCTATTAAATCATTCAGCAATTTTCTCCTGATATTCTTAATGGTTCTTTGACAATGTGTCAAAGGTTTGTAGGAAGAAATGTCAATATTTAGTGGTGCTGATGTTTTTGATTAAGGTAAAAGAAGGTTTTAAAGGGGCCCCGAAACCCTTTACAAGCATAACTTAAACAACAAAATGACAAGAAACAAAAGAGGACATGCCAATGAAAAATCAACAGAAAACCAAAGAAAACCGGCAAAAGCCCCACAAAGCCAGCAGGCCATCCAGAGTCTAGAAGAAACTAGTTGATTTTTTCCAAAGCTTTTGCTAGAGTGTTGCTAATTTCATGTAGCTCTTTGATGTTATCCCTAAGATTAGGGAGATTCTTTGCAGGAGTAGCCACAACTTTCTTGACACTGGCCCTGGTCCTCTTTGCAGTGCCACCCATTGGAGTAGTATCACTGCTACCAGTCTGGATGGTCTCTTCATCCAAGTCAAGATCCACAACTAGTTTTAGAGTGTCATAGACCTTAGCGATATCCACCAGGTTTTTAATGACAACAGAAAGGAAAATCAAGATAACACCCATAAGATTTTTCATCGCTTCCTTCCCAGCTTCCAATGTTTTGACCTTATCCTACATATTTTGCTTCCAGTTTAGCTGCTCTCTATTTTCAGCCTCCCTCTTCTCATCCATGTTTTTCCCCTTTTTATCCAGGTTCTTCAGGTTCTCATAGGACCATTTGTCGAATTCCATTCTCACCTCAAAAAGTTTCTTGAGGTTATCCAAGATTAGCCCTTTACCCACACTTTCCTTATCCTCACTAACCCTTCCCTTAGTCTAGTCCTTCTCAAAATATTTGTTCATTCCCCTCTCGGAGTTCACATCCATCTCCTCATTATCCTTGAAATCCACTTCTTCCATCTGATGGCTATTGTCCTTACCAAGGTAATCATTGAGGATAGGGCTTTCATGACCAAGCTCATTACCACCACTTTCTTCCTCATTACCCAGCTCCTCATCTTTCTAGTTGTCTTCACCGTTGGAGTCGTCCATCTCCATACCGCTGCTTTCCTCTTCAATTTCCTCTATTTCCAACTCAGAGGCACTTTTCCTTTTTTTTCTAGAGGACGCCTTCTCCTTGCTGGAGTCTCCTTCCATCTTTCTCTTACCTAGAGAGGCCAAAATCCTCTTATTTTCCAGTAGGGTGAGGTTTTTGCAATGCTCATAGATGAGAAGCAAAAGCCTGCAGTGGAGAATTGGGCTAGAAGGGTTATTCCTATGTTTATTAAGGGACCTGGAGAGTAACCTGAAAAGGTAGTAGGACATAGATACCTTTTTGTCATGTCTAAAATGGTTTAAGAGAATGAAATGGTAGGTGTGGGCCCTGGAGAAATGGTCTTCAATTGTGATGTATTCCATAATTGCATTCAGAACCCAACCCCACAATTTCTTGAGGTTTGCAGCTTTGTAGTAGCCCCTAGTAGCTTTTCTGATTTCAACCCTTTCTTTCTCTTTCCACAGGAACTGATTGACTGCGTTGTTGGAGACTTTGAGGTCTTGAAAGAAATTAAGCCTAGTGTGGGGCATTCCAGTTACAGTAGATATGAGCCCGGCATCCAATTTAAACTTGACTCCATAGATTTTAAAAGAGCCATTTAACCAGTTTTTAGAAATCTTGGAAACAGCGAGGTTGACCCTACCTTTGTCATAGTCCACGAGCTTCTCCATGAAGCTGGTAAGAGGACCCTTTTCCAGTTTCGCCCAGACTTTTGGTATCGCTCTCCAAGTCGACATGTTATCTAGTTCCTCCCACCTCAGGTCACCTCCCATCTTTGGATTCAGGCTATTTGCTTTGTTTCTCTGCAAACTAATTCCCTCTTTCCCAAAGTTGGTTGAGATTTTGAAGCGGGTTACCCACAAAGCGTGTGGCAAATAATTAAAGATTGTAGGAGATCTGTTGCTTTGCCAAGTGAAGATGACCTTTCCAACAAGGCATAAATAATTATTTTTACCTGTCATGATTAAATTGTCCTCCTCTCCCCAAATAACAGTACTTTCTAAGGGACTCTTTAATGTTTGAATTGAGATCCTCCTTGTGCCAAGTTGATTGGGAGTTAGAGTTAACTCCTATATTCACTAAAAAATCCACAACACTATTTTGCTCTCTGAAGGCATGTTGAATAATTATTTCTTTAAAACTTGCAATGATCTCCCTGGCTTTCATGATGATATTTTCAATTGACCAAGAAGGCTCCAACTCCCCCTTTAAGCACTTAATAATATTGAGTGAATCTCCCTCAAGCCATAATTCATCATAATTGAGATTTTTGGCTAAGATTAAGGTCTTCAGGGCGGCAGAGGCTTCGACAAAGTGGCTAGTTTGATTTCCCAGGGGACCAGCCACCACCTTTAAACAACTTCTAGCAAAATTCCTAGCAATTCCCCAATATCCAGCTTTACCCAGATTCCCTTTAGAGGCCCCATCAGAGTTAGCCTTAATCCACCCCTAAGGAGGAAAACACTAGACGAGAGCTTCTCTTTCATTTTCCTTGTTGGTAGTAGTGGTAGAGAGGTTCCACCTATCTTTGAAGTCATCTTTAGTAGCGGGTCCATGATCAGTGCCATAGAGGCATTCAAAAATACTCCTAAAATTTTTATCTACCACCACTTCAGGAATAGCCCTTTTATCCCTAAAAATCCTATTGTTATGCTCTTTCTTGATATTTCAAATAATAATTGGTAGAGTGATTCTCCAAGTTTCCACAATTTTAGGATTAGAATTAGGGCATTGCCATTGCTACCAGGAATCTCTAAGGGAGTTTGGGAAAACCCAGCTCAGGTTCCACCTACTCAAGATGATTTTCCAGATGTCCTAACTAAAAGTGCATTGATTGAGAATATGGCAAGTTGTCTCTTCTTCCCTGCAACAAAGAGAACACCTATTAGGAAAAATAAAACCTCTTTTATGAAGGTTGTCTAGGGTTAAAACCTTATTTTGGATGAAAATCCAAAAGAAGATATTAACCTTAGGAACTAACTTCTTGTTCCAAACTTTATCCTAGATGGGAATTTCTTTCATCAGATCATTATGAATTGCCATAGCTGAGGAAACATAATATTTCCCATCTAGGGTTTCCCTCCATATCAATCTGTCATCTTTGTTGTCTCTAGGGATTTTAGTAGACAGAGCTATCTGAAGGAACTTGAGGCTCGGGCACTGCTTGCTAAAGTCAATCCAGTTCCCATTTCTCCAGTAATCTCTGACCAACTCACCAAACCTTATTTTGAACTAGTCTTTCCATTCTTTAAGGATTGGGATTTCCTCCAGTTGTTTATCTAGAATCCATCTATCTTCCCAAAATCTTATCTCCTCCCATCCCTAAGGTTCCAGGTTCTACCAGCAATAGCCCAACTTTTAGCAGATTGAACAGCATTCCATATAGCTAATCCTTCAATAATGAAAGAATTATCAAGGAATTCTTCCTCAGAGGGTTGCATGTAGAGATATTTGTTTTTCTAGATTGAGTTTCATTCTCTTTCCTCCCCTTTCAGTCTCCATATTTGTTTGGCTAATAAAGCTTTATTCATAGAACCAATGTTCCTTAAGCCCAACCCACTTGAGGCCTTAGGGGAACAAATTTTATTCCAGGCAATAAGGGGTATTCTATTTTTGACTTCCACCCCGACCAAAGGAACTTTTTTTGGATTCTTTCAATGGCTTCCACAAACTTTGAGGGAATTTTGAATAGGCTGAGAGCATAAACAAGAAGATTTTGAAGAGTGGCTTTGAGCAGAGTAATTTTTCCTGCTTGACTAAGGATAGCCCCTTTCCAACTAGCAAGTTTCAAGTTAAGTCTATCTATCAGCTTATTCCAGAAAGAATCCTCAGGCTTGAGACATAGAGGAAGCCCCAAATAAGTAGAGGGAAGCTCAGAAATATTGCAGCCAAGAATCCTTCCAATCCTTAGTTGCCTTTGGACTGGGGTATTGATGAAGAATAGAGAACTCTTATCCCAGTTGGTTTTTTGGCCAGAGGTAGATTCATAAGTGTTTAGAATATTCTTCATGTTCTTAGCTTCCAAAATGGTTGCTTCCCCCATGGTAATAGAGTCATCAAATTGTTCATGAGAGCACACAACATTGGAGGAAGAAGGTTTCAAACCCTTAAGGTTGCCATCTTCCACATTTTTAAGAATAAATCTACCTAGGCATTCAACTAGAATAGTGAACAGGATAGGGGATATGGGGTCCCCCTGTCTGAGACCTCTGGAGCTTTTGAAGAAACTGGATGGGAATGTTACTACTTATCAAGTTGCCATTAGTTTTTATATCCAAAGTCATACTATTACTCTAGTTGGTTAACACTACCGAATCATGCAGTTGGTATACACAAAGAAGTCGGTATGCATAGTCTAGTCAGCTATAGAAGAAAGCAGTCATAGAATGTAGTATACACCAAGCTGTCTACTGACTATCTTTTCATGTCTACTGAGCAGCAAAGATGACACACTGAGTTCATATACACTGAGTGAAACATGTTACCAAATTCATTGAACCTAGACATGCATATGAAAACATGTTACAAGATCAAGGCACATCTAACCGTTATCACATTGGAAATTGCACTAGAAGATTGTGTATGATTTCGAGGTCATCTAACCAATGAAATATTTTACATGGTTACAAATCATGTTTGTAAGATTGAAGCAATGAATTGGATCACTATCTTAAGAGATCTATTTATACGGCATGAGGTAAGTGTATATGTATGAGAAAAAGAAGACTATTACAGAGATAGAGAGGTCACCGAGAAGGCTTTCAGAGAACAGTCAAAGAATAGAGTAAATAGAAGGGTTTACCAAGTTACTATATGGGTTACCGAGGTATGCTATAAGCAAGGTAATCTATTCTGAGCACATAGAATCTGCTATAACATTTTAGATGTAAAGTTGCAGATATTTGTAATGATTTTATTGTAATATTGTGAAGTTGAAAGAGAAACCTTTAATAGGGAAAAGACTCTAATCAAGTCTATAAATTGTAAAGCCTCTAACCAGGTGCAACATTTAGATTAAGTGTTGTAAAATCCTTTAGCAACGTAGATCTAATAGATCTTGTTACTCTTAATAGGGTAAGCTATCAGAAATAGCTAATATGTATCTCTAACCGAGCACTCTTTATTATTGCAGTAGTGAAGTTGTGGGTGTCAGCCCCACCGCAGTTTTTCTCTATAACCAAGAGTTTCTGTGTAACCAAAATATATGTGTTATGGAGTGAATCATGTATGATTGTTATCTATTTGTTTTAGCTTTATTTTATGTTACTGCACTATTTGATTTATGCATAACTGTAAAGTTATTATTCAAGAAAAGTTTTGGGGTACTGATTCACCCCTCCCCTTGCAGTACATTAGCTTTCCATATTGGGCCTAATAATTGGTATCAGAGCTTGAATCTTGGAAAAGGGTTTAACTACCTAAAGAGAAAGATCTTATCAATGGAAGGCTATAAACAATCTCAGAGGATTGTCTATCTACAAGAAGAGCGGGATCATGCTAATCAAGTGATTGCAGACATGCAAAAACAGATGCAAAAATCTCTGAAAGTAAAAAGAAGATTATCTAATGACTTGCAGGATTCTCAAGAGTTAGTGGAACTAATTGAGAAATAATCTAAGAATAGTATATATGAAGAGACTAAAGAAATTATTGAAGTATTGAAAGAAAAGAACAAAGCACTGGCTGATCAACTAAAAGCAATGAAAAGAGAACATGAACATTTCAACACGCAAATGACTAAAAATCTAGATGCATTGAGAATAGCTAAGGATAAAGCAAGAGATCTAGAAAGAGAGAAACAACAACTTGAAGTCTTAGTATCTGATAAAAATGATGAAATCACAAGGTTGACTAGGATTCAACAAAATATGACAGATCAACTAGGTTATGCACATCATGAAGCAATTCTGAAGAATGATGAAAATCAAGCATTGAAACTTGAAGTATCAAGGTTGATAGATGAACTTGAAATAGAAAAGAAATCCAAAGAAACACTAAAGAAGAGTTATGAAGCATCAAAGATGTTGGTTGAGCAACTGAATACAAGAAGACCCAACAAAGATGCAAGACTCAGTTACAAAGGAAAAGACTCTACCGAGAAAGGAATTCATACTACCGAGAGAGGAGAATCATCAAAGCAAGTTGGAAGCAGGAATAACATCAAAAGAAAGAAGCCTATTTGCTACTACTATGGAAATCAAGGTCATACTACTAACATGTGCCAAATCAGAAAAGGTAAGCAACCGAATGTCACTAAGTCCAATGGTTATTGTTATAATTGCAATAAATATGGTCACACATCTAATCAATGTAGGACAAAGTCTGTTAACAATTATCAGAAGGCAAAATTCAAAGGGTTTTGTAGAAACTGCAATAGATATGGACATAGTACCGAGAAGTGTTGGTTTAAGAAAAAGAACTACATGTGGTCTACACACTGAGAAAACACTAGAGGTTACCGAACTTACACAAATCCTTATTGACAATATGCAGCA